>NC_134039.1:76876104-77188828 GCF_965140245.1 Athene noctua
TTTGGTATGATTTATTCTGCGTTTATAGTAAAATGGTGGCATATCTACAGAGTACAATGCATACCTGCAAGAGGTGATAAAAGTATCCCTTGTACTAGGTAGCTTCATTTTCTCTCATTCTCTGGTAATACAGTTTTTCTCCAAACTATTTTGCTTTGCTGCTTTGCAGACACATCCATTCTTGGACCTAGAAAGGTCAGCTTCTGCGATAGGAAAAAAGAGCACAGAGCCATCCTCCCAGGGACACTGGTAGGATATGATAAAAGATAGAAAATTTTGTGTAGGTTATGTTAAAGGAAAGAAAATTTTGTATTTGTGCTTCAATTTCATCTGTATCTGCTCTGTTGTTACTTTAACTCCAGAAAATGTTTTATGTTCCAGATTAATGTAGTATAGAGGAGTCATCACTGTTTAAGGAAACATTTCCTGTATTTTCTCTAGTTAAGTATTTTTACAATAAGCTGCTCTTAACACTTCCTACATCAGAAACTTTCACATCTGTCAAGCTATCATTTTGCTTTCATCTTAGTTTTCCCCTCAGCTGCACATATTGCATTACCCTGATAACTTGTCATGCATTTTATATATAGACACAGATTGTCTTTCTAAAGATGTTCTCTCAATTATTTTCAATTTTTATAGTGAATTGTTCCAATCTCAAACACCAATATTACTCTTGGAAGAAGTAGCTTGAAGAAAGAAGGAAAAGCGCTTATTAAAAGTGTAAATTACTTCCCATATAAATGCAAATTGTTGAAAATAAACTAATTCTATCAACTATATGAAAAAAAATCCTACTCATTTTTACTTTGTCTTTAATATTCAGCAAATAATATATTGAAAAAACTACTTAACAGATGAAACAAAGATAACTTATTTTCATTTCATGTGCAGAGGATTGTCTTGTTTATTCTCCTGCTGGTGAGGTGGAGTGAATTCATAACACTGAAGCTGCATAAAAGCCTGAATTTTGCATCCACTTAAGTATTTATTTCTATCATTAACAATAAAGGGATCGGAGCTAGGCCATAAATGATCAGGTCCAGTCCCAAAATGAATGTGCATCTCAGCATCCTCTGGTATGGGATTCTGGAATATTTTGAATATCTGGGATATGGTGACAAGATCTGACACTTACTAAATGAAATTAGTAGCTGAATTCCGCCATAGTGCCAAAGAAACCAGTGAAGTTAAATCACTTCTGAATTTGAACAATTTCCTCAAAACACAAATATGATTTGATTGAAACATTGGCAATATGATTTGATTGAAACATTGGCATTAAGCAGGTGTTTTGTGACTTTATTTAGGATTTCTTTCACTATTAATCCTTTATCGTATTGAAAAAAAGCCTAAGAAATTCAGACCAATTTTATAGAATGTACAAGTAACATAGTTATGACCTCTGCTTTATTTTCCTAAATATATCTACTTTGCTTTATTCCTTTTTCTCTTTTAGTAGTGAAAAAGGAATAAAGCAAACATCAGAAATAGTAAAATCTTTGCATGAGTCTGAAAGGTACCAGCCATTGTCATATGTTGAGAATGAGAATGAACTGAGTAGCACCCTGACCTTCAAAGTACTGATCCACACAAAGCATCCTATATTTTAAAATCAAATAGGAATCATTATTGGCAAATGAGCTTGTAGAAATGCCCTTCAATTTCAAAGATCAAAGTCTGAAATTCAGTTTACAGACAAGCTTTATTAGTTATAGCTGGTCCTTATTTCCTATATATTTCCTGTTATAGAAAAGATGCTTTCAAACCCATGTCATGCTGCTTTCTCCCTGTGTGAAGCTTTCTCTAATAAACTCATGTAGATTTTTTTTTCTCAGATTCATCTTGTGGTTTAGATAAATTTATGTCTCTCTCTGAAATCACCACTGTACAAGTAAGGATCACCTTTAACTCAGTGAGGGAATATGAAATGGAGGGGGGGAGGGTATTTCACTTTTAGAGATTGTCATCAAAGCTTGAAAGAGACTGTGAAAACAGATTTTTAATATAAAGTGAGTTAAAGTAAGCTTCTCACTGGAAAGCATGTAGTCGGTTAATTTATCAGTCTGGATTTATCTGGCCACCGGACAAGCTAGGAAGCACTCAAAAAAAAAAAAAAAATCTTACTTCAGGAATTCATTCAGCCTGAGATCTGAAAATATTCTCTCGATTTTTGTAACAAGAACAAAGCTAGATACAAATGAAACTTAAAATGGCCTGGTTCAGTGAAACACAGATTACAGCTTCTGGAGAGAACATTGTCTGTGATTTTCGTGGCTTCTGACTGGTCATATCTTGAACTTGGATTGGATTGAAAAGCAGAGTGGTGTTCAATAAGATAATCTATGATGCATAAGGCATTCAACTGTGGGAAAAAATTTCTGTGTGCACCAGATTAGGTGCAGCAAGTGAACAGGGTCAATTGAACTAGGAGAGCCTTTTTTGTAACTTTTCCAAAAGTTTATTTGAAAAGGAAAATAACTTTTTTCTAACATTTCTAAAGTCGTTCAAGCCAGGAAATTATTACCAAAAATGCAAATTATTGTACTCTTAATTTGGTATTTTCTAATGAAGTTACACTAGCTCTTCATCCTCTTTCTTTGCAATAGAGTAGTATTTTTCAACTGTACTTAAATACCGGCATCACTTGGAATTTCAATTACTCCTTTTACTTTAATCATCAGAGATATAATCTGACACTGCAATCACCTACTGCCTTACTCTACTGGAAATGTTTGTGTATTTCTTGATTGTTGTAAGTGATGAGATCACACACAAAGTGAAAGCAGACTAAGGAAAATTAGAGGAAAAAAAAAAATAGAATAAAAAATATAACCCTATCCCATATGCTTATCATGTGGTTTGGGCAAAACAGTGCACAATGTGACTCTATCTCATCATTTAAGCCTATCTAAAGCTGGCAGATTCTACAACCCTGAACATAAAAAGACTGGTGGCAGCAATCCAGTTTCAAATATTTCCATTCAGATTCTTAGGCAAATGTGGTGCTTTGGATTTTGAGCTGGGAATCTTAAACCTTCTCAATAGATTCCCAACATGTTCTGGTTTCAGCCAGCCTGAAAACAGCCTCTGAGAATTTAACTTTCAGATGTGTTCATTAATCAGCACAACCAACATTATTTAAAGATCTGTAAATTCTGCAGAAAAAGGGCATCTCTAAAGTTTTCTTTCCCAGCCCCTGCAAAAGTAATATTTAATCAAACGGCAACTGTCATTTGCAGTATAAACTACTAACTAACCAACAGGAAGGCTAAAATCTCTATACTTATTAAATGTTGATTAAACAAGCCTTGAGAAAATACTCTCTTTTTTTTTTTCTTTTTTTTTTTTTCTTGTGAATGAAGTGGAAATTTTTTGACATTTGCAGTAATATTAATAGACTTCAGATCTTCCTAATTTCCCAGAAAATAAAGACTATTCACTCACCATGACATATATTGCAGCACTGGTTTAAAAAATCTGCAATACTTTTACTTGTGTATTCCCTTATCCCTATAATATCCCTCAGAAAATAAATCATGTAACCAATCAATCTCTAAGATGCCTTCAAGACATTTGCTCCTTTTGCATGATGTGCACTGAACTTCAGCTACTTTGAGCATTAAGCTGGTGATGGTCACACTTTCATGTATTTAACAAAAATTATATCTGAATTATTTAACAAAAACTTATCTGTCACCTCTAGTGTCTGGTTAAAATGAGAACTCAGTAAACTTGCAATCACAAATTTAAATCAAACCTAGGTGTTTTGGTTTCTTGCTTTCATTTTATTGTAATTCCATCCTGTTCACTTACTAAAAAAAATTGAAGTTCCAAAACTATCTATAGCAGGAATTCTTTCTGAAACTTTATCCCAACTTAAAGTCAAAACCAACCTAGGCATGTTATGTTCAGATAATGACCCCAAAAATTTGTGCTTCCAAACTTCCCCTGTTTATGGTTACCTGGGCCACACGTGTTTGCTTGCATTCTTCTTCCCCTCATCTACCTGTTGTGATCCATCTGTACAATAAATTTATTTCATTGTCAGTGGGTAAATACAGCTGGCTTTGTGACAGGTCCAAACTTGCTTGGTGAAGTTCAAATATGAGTGTTACTTAAATATAAAAAGTTTTGTTTCTGACAATACCATCTAATATTTTTCAGGTTACAGAAGGAATATCGAAAGGTTTATGTATTGCCAGACAAGGGGAGAAATGCTTTGGAGAGATCAAAAACAGGCACACATGAACTGATAATTCAAAATACAGTTTTTAATATGTTGAAGTATTACATTGCAGGTTAGGAGTATGTATCAAAATAAATCAAGATGTGCTTTCACCTTGCCACTTACCATGTGGTGACACCTCATCTTTCCAGCTCCCAAGAGCTTTTGGACACTGTTTTCCTTTCCAAGGAATAGAGATAAATTGACCTTTACAGGTGTCTAAGAAATCTAAGAATGCAATGGTGGCTCAAGATAATGCCTTGAATAAACTATTTTTATTTCAAATTGTGCCCTTAAAAAGAAAGGCAAAATTTTATGGGTATTTTTTAAAAATCTGAATCAGACCCTTCTGAAAAAGGGAAGTTTTTTGCTGTTGTTTTCTTTGAGTGTTTTATTGGCTGGTTTTTTACTTCTTTGGAAACAGGAGTAAAGTCTCTAATTGTTATGAAATCTAATTACATTTTAACATATATATTGGGTTTTAGTCCTTGCTAACATTGCTTGACGTGGTTTAACATAACAAGAGAAGCTTTGAGTCTACGTGTCCTTAATAGTGTTAGTGATTCTGGTTTTCATTTCATTAATTTCTGCTCTGCCGACTGACCTTTGGACATTTTACTTCACAGTGTCAAGAAAGGGACATAGGGACATCCATGTAAGCATTTAAATTCATTAGATCTTGAATTTTGTTTCTGGGCAGTTCTCTCTCCTTGGATCAAAAAGATTCACTTAGGCAAATGCACTATTCAAGTCAAGCAAGAAACTATCAGCCAGTTAATAGCCTTGTGCATGTGGAATTCTCTAAATCACCCTGTTAAAGGGAAGGCCCTGAAAATTCAAGGCTTAGTAATGGCTAAATTTTAAACAGATGCATAGACATGAATTCATAATGTCTCTTTTGAGGATGAAGAGAGACTAAATTAAACTTATTTCCCCTCCTAAGCATTTTTTAAACCCAAAATGGCATTTTCATTAATCCCAAATGTTCATATATATCATTACTGAACACTTGGTACCTGATTTTTCTGAAAATGTTTTTCTTAACATGGTGGGTTATTTGTTACCCACACTAGGTCAAATTCTGTTCTGAATTGCACTCTGCAGCTGAGAGGGAGATCAGAATTCAGTTCACGACATCAATCAAATAGTACAAAATGTAACTTTTTTTCTTGTTTCAGATTCTGACTTTGATTTTAGCTACCAAGCATGTCCACACTGATACATACTTAAAAAAACAGGAAGGAAAATAATTTTCAGTGTACTGGATTCAACTGCAGTGAAGATAAAATTCACTGTGATCATGTTGAAAGGAATATGCAGGAAAAAATTGGGGTGTGGTATAGGCAGGAAGTTTTTTCACTGCCAGTAGTCTCAGACCATATCAAGGCCAAAGATATAAAAAATTTCTGAGAAAATAGCATAGTTGGTTCTTTCATTGTTTGGCTTTTTGAACAATTAAACCTGCTTCCTAACTTAAGGAGAGACATTTATCTCTACATCAATGACTTTCTGTATAAAACTGTACCTGTCTACAAAGTCTTTCTTTTAACTTTTTAAGTTTTCCATCCTTTTTGTAATTTATATACTTGAAAGAGAAATTATCAGCACAAAACCCCTTAAGCTTCTAAAAAAAAAGAAGAAAAAAGGGTCATTTCAGGTGAGTCAAAGAGCATGGAGCTCTTGATTAATTTTGCATTTACGATGTAATTGATGATAATCCTTCTATCCTTGTGTCACTTGGGTCCCCTACAGCATCGGTCCAACACAACCAAATCTCTATACACTTTGGAAACCATTCTGAGAAATTCTGTTAAAACTCTTCTTCTCAAGCCAGAAGTTAAATTTACACAAGTGTTTGAAACAACACATTTGGGGAATTACATGAATTTGCCACAGCTTTATATTTATTTTGTGAAGAGAAACATCACTTCCTTTCTCCTCCTACAGCACAGTTATACTGACTTACACAGCTATGGAGCAAAACAATTTCTTTCTTTTTGCCTGAACAAACCTAGCACACGATAACCAAATATAAAATTGGAATTAAATTTTCTGCATGTCTGACTAGTTACTGCCTACTTTCACCAAGCTCTTGGCTTCTGACTGCTCAAACTCTTTTCCTAAATGTCTCAGTTAAATAAATTTAATTTTGTTTTTCTTCTGATCATTCCAGTGTTGAAACCTACCCAGATTCCTCTCTTCACTGAAGTCTCCACATACAGGTCACATATAGACGATAGCAGGACAAGGGAAAACATGTAGTGGATGGGAAGCCCAGAGACAGCTTTCCACTCCTCACAAAAAGTCAGAGACAATAAAATCCTCCACGCTTGGGGTCCTGTAATCAGAACCTTTTTCCTAAAATAACGAGAGCTTTATTATTCCCCTTGCCTCTACAGCTCCTGTGGCAGCAGAGCTGAAGCTGAAGAAAACCCACCTTTTTTTCTTATTTTTCGTATTTTGCTGGGTAGTTTTCCTGATGTAAATAGTCTCTAGCTAGAACTGCCTTGGCTCACCATGCAGCCACACAAGTGTTAGTGCTGGCACAAGGGAGTAAAATGGGGTAATTTCCCTTTGGTTGACTTTGATTAGCTTAAGCCAGTTGTGACACTTAAGTCCTGGGAACAGTGCTGGTATGATACCACACTCAAGATGAATTTGAACACTAGTTTGGTTTGAACAGTAGTACAGAGAGTTCTGACTTCTGAGGTGTTTGCTCCAGGATGTCAGGTCTCCTTAAGTTCCTGTCTGTTAGTGCCAGTGCTGCCGACATGTAGCCAACGCAGCAAGGCAGCTACTTTTGCCTGTACTTATCTCTGCCTGACGCCGGTCTGCACTTTATCTGTTCTAATACATTCAATATGCATTGTACTTTCAAAAAAAAAAAAAAAAAGGAAAAAATAAAAGTACTTATCTGGTATGTATAGTATGAACAGGACGGTATTATTGATTTGAGTATTCCTTATGTCTAGCTATTAATCACTTTCAGACAAGAAATTCTCAAAAGCTATGTTTGTTTGGAATAAAAGCATTGAAAGCTCTGACTGAAAAGTCATGGATATGCACAACAAAATATAGGGTGCTAAGAGAGGATGGGGTATTACAATTATTTTAGGTCTCTAGAAAATTAATTTGTCCCTAAAATATCTGGAGGAATGAGGGAGAAAGAATGATTCTATGTAAACCCATCACAATAAACCATTTTAGAAACTCACTTCAACGTCATGCTAGCTTAATAGAAAATTTATCCCAAATAAGATTTAGAAACTTATGTCTCAATCCAGAAGACACAGATTGTTCAGACAATATTTAAAATATCTGCATTAAGAAAGAGTTCCAACTTAATGTATTAAGGGATAGCTTAGAAACAGCTTAGAAATTTATTTTAAAATGTCACAGAAAATAACATCTGGAGGAGGTAATGGTTAAAGAGAAAACTGAATGCACTTCTAAGCCAATATATGAGCATAAAATTTTAGTTCGGTATATTTTATAATAGACTAACCAGGCTATACACACATATGTACTCCTATAAAAATCTATATATTTAGCCACTTATGTCATAAAACACATTTTAAAAGTATATACAAGTCTCTACAGAATTTGACAGTTAACTACAAGCTGCATTATGTCAGCATGGAGCGTGAGGTCAATTGGAAATCTCCAGTAACTGCTTAGCTGGAAAAATCAGTCTCTTTTGAGTTACCTGCAGCTTTTAGCAATAAGTAGAAAAAACTGGCATACTATCTGCAAGACTGCAGATACAATCCAGGTGAAGATAAAAGCCCATTCTGAAGGAATTCCTACAACTTCTGCCATTTCTAGTAGCACTCGATAATTGTTAGTACTAAGTCTCTGCTGGAATATTTTAGCATCAGTACTGGCAACTATTTTGAAGCCCTCGGATACAGATGTAGCAATTTGTCTGGGGCTTTGTAAATCTACAGTAGATTCCCTTGATTGCTGGACCAATTTTCACCTGAAAAAACAATTTTGTTCATATGTCTCATCATTTTTGCATTAGCTGTTTGATTTGAAATAACAGAAGTGTAGTTTAAAGCCACCTAATAAATAAATATATCTATAATGCTTACATTTGGTTTAAAAATAAGTGTCTCTGCATTCTGCAATTACAGAGTACTTCACAAACATGACGAGAACTACTTGTGCCTCCCCCCTGAAAATACCACAACAGTAGACTTGCAGTAGTTTAGGATTCCCTGTGTGTGGAAAGGAGAACCATGGTTTGGCCAGAAACATATCAGTTTGTGCCTGGGAAGAAGGCAAAGAAGGAGCACACCTCTAGCAGGAGAGTGAAGGAAATTCTAGGATGTGTAGTTTCCTCTCAGCTCTTAATTCAGTGCTGTCCTATAAAAATTATACTTTGACACTTTCTTTAACTTTGAAACTGTTTTTTAGCCTCTGTTTACATCACTTACTTCTGGATTGATCTTAACAAAAAAATGTAATGAGATGGATAAGAATAACTGTGCATCCACAGGTCCTGAGGGAACTGTCGGATGGTGGCTAAGCCATTATCCATCATATTTGAGAAGTCATGGTAGTCTGATGAAGGTCCCACTCACTGGAAAAGGGGAAACATAACCCTCATTTTTAAACAGGGGAAAAGAGAAGACCTGGGGAACTATGGGTCAGTCATTCTCACCTCTGTGCTTGGCAAGATCAGGGAGTGGATCCTCCTGCCTGATAGGTCACATGGAAAATAAGGAGGTGTTTGGTGACAGCCAACCTGGCTTCACTAAGGGAAAATCATGCCTGGACAAATTTGGTGGCCTCCTGCAACAGGGTTACAGTGTTGGGGGACAAGGGAAGAGCAATTGACATCATCTGTCTGGACTTGTGCAACACATCTGACACTGTCCCATGACATCCTGTCTCTAAATTGGAGCCACACGGATTTGACGGATGGACTCGGTGGATAAGGAATTGTCTGGATGGTCCTAGTCAAAGAGTTATGGTCAATGGCTCGATGTCCAAGTGGAGAGCAGTGGCAAGTGGCGTTCCTCAGGGGTTGGTATTGGGACTGGTACTGTTTAACATCTTAGTCAGCAACATGAACAGTGGGATTGAGTGCACCCTCAGCACGTTTGCCAACAAGACCAAACTGTGTGGTGCAGCAGATTACCTCATAGCAGCAGAAGATGATAATGCTAGTCATTAGGGGTTTTTTCTGTCGTGTATGCATTGACACATGCACAAATACACATATGAAACTCTTGCTTTGACTCATTCTTGCTAAAAAAAACTGAGCAGGGGAAAGAAGGAAGGTGAAATGTTTCATATAATCTCATTTAACTGTCCCTGGTAAGGGCCCCCTTTTTTCATAAACAACCTGTGTGCTCCTGACTATTCAAGGACTACTGGACAGAGCTGCTTTTTATATGTATTTTACATTTATACAAACTGTATGACGTCTTTATGCCAAGTACCTCTGGACGTATGTACAGATTCCACTAATGAATCCTCAGTAACTTTTGCTTTTTGCAGCTGTTTTCCTTCCCTTGAATGCACTCTTTGTTACCCAGCTGCTTAACACTGCTGTTGATCACAAAGGACATTTGAATCAGGCTTTGGAGTACAGCAAGTCATTTATGCTCAAAGCACATTTTGTATATTCATTCATATTTCCTCAGAATTATTTCCTCTTGGGCTTTCCTCATCCTTATTTTTTTCCTCAGCCTGAATGCGTTCTGTAATAGTGACCCCAGCACAACATCCCAGAGTGAGAAGTGTGGACATAGTATGGAGATCAGTAGCTCAGATGAATTTAACAGTCTGTGTTCAGGAGAAACATCTGTTCCTCAGCAAATAAAAATAGATACAAAAACCAGATAACAATTTCCCAGCCTGGGTGTCTATCAGTTGGGACACTTATCATGGCTATTTGCTTTTGCCACCATTTCTAATGGTGTTAACAGCAGACGTGAATACTTAGTACTACTTTGTAATGTGGTAGTAGCTAATACCCCATACAAAGGATTGTATGCAGTCTGAGGCAAGCCATCTCTGCCTGGGATGTGGCAGAAAGCCTTACAAACTCCTCTGAAGACAGATAACTGATACAAAGATACATGGGTGACTTTCCGGATTTTCCAGCACAGGACATCAATTACCTCTAGTTGAGAAGCAGAACATTTATCTGAAGCTGCGTCTATACTGCAGGCTGTATCTCAGCAGACTGACTCTGAGACCAACTTTATTTTCTTAAACCTACTTTGTGTTTCTCAGCACTGCAAGAGCCCAGTTCAGGTACAGCCTGAAAAAGCTGCTAGCTACTGCTGTTTTGTTTGGAGGTGATATGTCACTTAGCCATCCGCAGAAATGGGGGATGAAGTGTTACTCTCATCAGATAGCAAGCACTCAGTCGTTTTTGGCACTGCCTCAGCAGCAACTGCTCTCTCACCTGCCCCAGCCCTGCCAGGCGCCCCACAGCCTGCCAGGGGCTCTCGGCAGCCAGGCACGCCAGCCTGCCGCTGCAGCCGCACAGAGCAAGGGGCCTGCTGCCCCTGAGTCATTCATCCAGAGAGCACTTCAAACCTTTCAACCTTAATGTAAACAGAATTCCTGTAAGGACTAGGGATTGTTAAAGATGCATATATTATATGTCTGACAGCACAAGATTCAAAAGGAAAAATACTTACTTTTTAAAGGTATATAAGGGCTGCCATACCAGATCAGAAGAGCAATACAAAAACCAAGCACATTTCAATCATTCTGACAGTCTGGATTTCATGCCCATGCTAAGGAAATACAAATAATCATTTACAGTTTCAATTGCTTCTCATCCTCCTCATTTCTACATTGTTTTGCCTGGAGTTACAGGAAGAGTTGAGCACTGACAGTTCAGGTAGACCTTATGGCAGAAGAGACTTTTAGCTTTTCTGTCTTGCAAGTCAAATGGGGGAATATGTTTGACACTGTTTTGACAATGAACACTACATGGGACTGGTTGTAACACAGTACACAATACTTGGGCTAGAAAAATATTTGGCATTTTTCTTCTGCACTAGGCCTGAACACACAAATCAGCATTAACAGTGAAATGAATCCACAAAACCAAACTAGATGATTGCTCTTCTCCCATGTATGTGCTGCTACATGTGTGCTGTGTGGAAATCCCTCATTGCTCTGCAGGGTAGTCTTTCACATCTAATGTTTGTATATTGTCAGATTCACTTTTCTCAAAAGAAAAAATGGTTTGTGATTATCGAATCACAGAATCTTCAAGGTTGGAAAAGACCTTGAAGATCATCCAGTCCAACCATTAACCTAACACTGACAGTTCCCAACTACACCATATCCCTAAGCACTATGTCGACCCAACTCTTAAACAACTCCAGGGATGGGGACTCCACCACCTCCCTGGGCAGCCCATTCCAACGCCCAACAACCCCTTCTGGAAAGAAATGCTTCCTAATATCCAGTCTAAACCTTCCCTGGCGCAACTTGAGGCCATTCCCTCTTGTCCTGTCGCTTGTTACTTGGTTAAAGAGACTCATCCCCAGCTCTCTGCACCCTCCTGTCAGGGAGCTGTAGAGGGCGATGAGGTCTCCCCTCAGCCTCCTCTTCTCCAGACTAAACCCCCCCAGTTCCCTCAGCCGCTCCCCGTACAACCTGTGCTCCAGACCCTGCACCAGCTCAGTTGCCCTTCTCTGGACACGCTCGAGTCATTCAATGTCCTTTTTGTAGTGAGGGGCCCAAAACTGAACACAGGAATCGAGGGGCGGCCTCACCAGTGCCGAGCACAGGGGTCAGATCCCTTCCCTGTCCCTGCTGGCCACGCTATTGCTGACACAAGCCAGGATGCCATTGGCCTTCTTGGCCACCTGGGCACACTGCTGGCTCCTGTTCAGCCGGCTGTCAATCACCCCCCAGGTCCCTCTCTGACTGGCAGCTCTCCAGCCACTCCTCCCCAAGCCTGTAGCGCTGCTGGGGGTTGTTGTGGCTCAAGGGCAGCCCCCGGCATTTGGCCTTATTGAAACTCCTCCAGTTGGCCTCAGCCCATGGCTCCAGCCTGTCCAGGTCTCTCTGCAGAGCCTCCCTACCCTCGAGCAGATCAACACTCCCACCCAACTGGGTGTCATCTGCAAACTGACTGAGGGTGCACTCGATCCCCTCGTCTAGATCATCAATAAAGATGTTAAACAGGAGTGGCCCCAACACCGAGCCCTGGGGACACCACTCGTGACCGGCCGCCAACTGGATTACAGCACAGCTCTCACAGTATGACACACAAACTAATTTGTACAACATTGTAGTCTCAAAAGACTGGACAAACACATGACATGTTTGAAGCAACTTGTTAAATTTCTGAGACCAAGTTGGTATTTAGCACAAACAATACCTGAAGAATATCACCATGGAGATATAATAAATCTTATATGGACTTCTGAGGCAAAAGCAGTGTACTTTTCTGATTGTTCTTATCCCAATATTTTCTTTAGCTTCTAGCAATCTGTTGTTGTTTTGGGAACTATGCATCACAAGGTTGGTTTTACTGCTTCATTTCTTCTATAATTGCCTATCTATGTAATTGCCTTTTCTGCCCTCTGACTGCTTTCAATCTGTCAAATCAGCTTTGCCTCACTGTCAGGTGAGACACATTATTTATGATGTGTTAAAGTCTGGAACTTCTGTAAAGGAGTGACTAACAACATTGTGAGTTTGGGCATAAATTTTGCAAACACTCTCTTTTAGCAATTCCCAATCCTTGGCCTGAAAAGAAGCAGATTTGTATCAAGAGCTGCTTCACAATGTGGACACACATCTGTCTGTACAGTTAAAAGAAGCTCATTTCCAGTTTGAGGTGTCCCCCTAGCCCAGCTCCTAGTGCAGGGATGACAGCCTTGGTTACAGATTAACACCAAGTTCCTCCTTCACCTCCTTCTTTAAAGTGTAGCCAACAGATGCAGAATTTTGCACAGCAGTTTCTGTATTGAAACCTTCTAGGTCTTTCTGAGACTTCTGGGATCATCAATGACCTCTTCAAGAAATGCCAGAGTGTCTTGTTCCCAAGGGGAAAGAATAGCAGGAGGCTGTGACTTTCTGCAATCTCCAGCATCTTCTGACAAGCTCTGTCAACTCTTCTCCACCAAAGGGTGCTTGAAACATCTGTCCCAGCTGACTTCAGGTTCAGGTGGGTCAGACACCTGCAGAGCAGAGTGCTGGGGAGAGGCCTGTATAAGTGCCAGCCTAGGGTGGAACAGACAAAGCAGATTTTATGGGTGAAGGCTTGAAACAGCAGACATATGTCCAGATACAGAAGTGATGCCCCGTATGGGCTCACTGTTCCAGTAACCT
Organism: Athene noctua; assembly: GCF_965140245.1. NCBI lineage: Eukaryota > Metazoa > Chordata > Aves > Strigiformes > Strigidae > Athene > Athene noctua. The sequence continues at coordinate 76,889,654 of NC_134039.1, forward strand.
CAGAGGCCCTGACCCAGACCAAGCTCCCAAACTATGATGCAGGTCTCCAATCCTGGGGCTGCAGGTGCCTAGAGCTTGGGGTAGATGGGGTCCTCACCTGCAGGAGGTGTGCACCGTTAGAGGCCATCAGACTGCACAGCATCAAAGATGCATCATAGAGAAAGGGACTGATGAGATCTTCTCTGAGGCTGTGCAGCCTCAGTAGCTTGAACCCCCAGCTGAAGAGAAGGAGGGACAGCCAGAATGTCTGTTTTTCAGGCTGAGGAATGGAAATTCTTATAGTGGTGAAGGCTGAAAGCTTATGACTTCTGATGTCAGAAGGATCGCTCCTGCTCCACACTGTATATTTGCAACTGCAGAATGAATAGGTCAGTATCTGTAGCAGATTAGGGTTAATGAGCTCTTACCAGTAAAGTATCTGTGCTGGCTGAATGTGATACATGCAAAAACACCGGGAGGAAATGGTGGGTGGTAGTGGTAGGTAACTCCCTGAGGCAGAGGACAGAGGCTCTGTCTGCTAACCTGACTTGCTGATGCTTGGAGGCTTGCATCTGGGATGCTCTGGAAACACTGTCTAAGCATTCCCACCCTTGTACTATTTACCCCTTGCTATTCATTCATGTGAATATTCCTGGCCTGTTCAGGGACCTGTTTGGAAGAATCCTATCAGAGAACATGCAGGAAATGAGAGGTCCAGGAGAGAGTTTTCTTTTGTTTTGGTTTGTGGTTTGGTTTTGTGGGGTTTTTTTTGTTGGTTTCCCTTCTCTTTCCTGTCACCCTTACCTTCAAGAAGGGGAAGAAGAAGAACCCAGGGAAATACAGGCTGGTCAGCCTCACTTCATCCTTGGAAGGTGATGAATCAAATTCTTCTGGAAACATTAATGACAAGAAAGTGATTGAGCATAGCCAGTATGGATTTAGAAGTCAGTATGCTTGACCAACCCTATTATCTTCTATAATGAGACTATTTGCTCAATCCTAACTTCAGACAGGCTTCTGACACTGTTTCCCTGTCATGGTTTTACATGGCAGTCAGCTAAACACCACACAGCTGCTTGCTGACTCTGTTCCCCCACCGTGAGCCCCAGTGAGATGGGGAAGATAATCAAGAAGAAAAAGTAAAATGTGTGGGTTGAAATAAAGACAGTATAACAGGACAGAAAAGGAAGGTAAAATAATAACAATGATAAAAGAATTAGAAGATACATGGCAAGTGATGCTCAGTGCAATTCCTCAACACCTGCCAAACAATGCCCAGCCAGTTCCTGAGCAGCAGTCCCTGGCCAGCTTTCTTTCTAATTTATATACTGAGCATGACATTATATGGTATGGAACGTCCCTTTGGCCAGTTTGGGTCAGCTGTCCTGGCTGTGTCTCTGCTCAGCTTCTTGTGCCCCCCAGCCTACTTGCTGGTGGGATGGTGTGAGAAGCTGAAAAGTCCTTGACTCAGCGTGAATGCTGCTTAGCAATAACTAAAACATCAGTGTGTTATCAACATTATTCTCATCCTAAATCAAAATCACAGCACTATAGCAGCTACTAGGATGAAAACTGACTCTATCCCAGCTCCCATAACACCCCCATAGAGAAGCTGATGAAGTATTGGTGAGGTAAGTGGATGGCAAAATGGTTTGAAAACTGGTTGAACTTGAGGGTTCAAAGGGCTATGGTTGGTGACATGAAATTCAACTGGAGTCCAGTCACTAGCTGTATATGCCGTGAGTTGATACTAGGTCCAAAATGATTTATTTTCATTATTGACCTGTATGATGGGATACAGTGCACCCTTAGCAAGTCTTAAGACAACATAAAACAGGGAGGAAAGACTCAGCACTGGAGAGACAACTTTGAGTACCGGGTTCAGTGCTGGGCTCCCCAGTACAGAAGACGCATGGCCATACTGGAATGAGTCTATCAAAAGGTCAAAATGATGATTAAAGGACTGGAATATTTGTCATATAAGGAGAGGTTGAGAGAGCTGGACTTGCTCAGCTTGGAGAAGATAAGGCTCAGGGGGTTCAGTGTGTATAAATATCTGGTGGGGGAACGAAGTGCGTGTGTGCAGAAGGCAAGGAAAACAGAGCCAGACTCTGTGGTGCCCAGTGACAGGATAAGAGAGATTAGACACAAACTGAAATAGAGGAAATTATATTTAAACTTAAGAAATTATTTTTCCATGAGGGTGGCTGAACACTCAAACAGCCTTCAGAGAGGCTGTGGAATGTCCATGCTTGAAGACATTCAAAACCCAGCTGAGCATGGTCCTAGGCAACTTGTTTTAGCTGACTGCTTTGTGCAGTTGGACTCAGCAATGTCCAGAGGTGCTTTCCGACATCAGCTTTCCACCCTGTAATCTCATGACCTGTATATACCAAAGATTTCTAGTGCTCTGGGAAGGAGTGTTACAGAAACTGAGGGAACTGCTTTTAAACTTAAAATGCATTGGCACTTGTGAAAAGTATCTCATGTCAGCTTGCAAGTCACCACATCACTATAATTTAGTGAAGATGGAATGTTTGCATCGTCTCCCCTCTTGAAAAAGACACTCATGACAATCATGATAGAAACACTGTTGGTTGCTTCTTTGAAGTAATAATTTATTTTCATTGTGATCATCACGAATGCTACTCAACAGTAGCATTATGACGGTCTTAATTAAGGATAGTTGTTGACAATAGGAAAAATGCAATTTTCCTATTCTTTTCCTTTCTCTCTTACAGATTTTCTTCATTGACAGCTGGGAAAAAAATGTTGGCTGGCTAGTTGTAAACTGTTTTCATTCAAAAATATTCTTACCTGTATCTGTTATCAGGATGAATATGGCAATAAAGGATTACTCTGGTGTTGGAACCTTTCAAGATCACGTAGGGAAGCACGATCTCTGAGAGAGAGCTTAGATGTCACAGCTGTCAATGGTCATCCAAAGCCTGTACTAAAGTTTACAGAATACATGTTAGAGATGCACCAAAAATTCTTTAATGTGCTAACTTCTGCAGGAGCAGACAGGAAGCACAGTTAGGGCACAGAGCTGGGAATATTCCCTGCATATTTTGAATATGTAGTCTTTATTTTTCAGGAAGAAAACCTAACTAACTTTGTCTTTTCTAAAACATTTAACATTTATGTTTAGCTACACTTGAGTTCATTTTTGGTTTTGGCTTGGTTTTTTTTTTTTTCACTGAGGACAAAGAGAAGTTTGTAAGACATGTTTATTGACTATAGTACTTTATATTACAGTTTCTCTTGTCACCTACACAATTAATCACATGTGTTTTCAGCTTAGTTCCAATGCTTTTAGTCAGACCTATGTCTGGGTTTTTATTTCGCAGAGTGTCTGGGCTCTGGCTGAGAGGATTCAGAGCTCCACTGAGCATTCCCTGCTTCCATACAGAGCACATACAGAACACATGATTTACATATCTGCCAAGAACCAGAACTGTTCTCCACTCTGCCATGCTGTATTTTTCCTACTCTCGTAAAGCACAAAAGGTTGTTCTACTGGCCCTTCTTATCTGCCTGTCAAGCTAGTTTTCTTCATGACACAGTATTGACCCGGATTTCTGAGGATTTGCTGTGCCAGTACCTAGGCAGTGGTATCATAAGAGTTAATTTTTACTGCATTATGTCTCCTGGTTTTAATTGCCAGTTTCTAAAAACTATTCTTCTTCCATATCAGGCTAGGTACAATTTCAGAGACATAGCGCACCTGAGTAAATTCTCATGGACTGGACGTTCAGCATCTGCTTGTATGTGCTTTTGAGGTGGGGTGGTGGTGGTGGTTTGTTTGGTTTGTTTGATTTTTAAATTATCTTCCTTTTTGGCTTTCTCGTTAAGTTTTATGTTGATGCTCTACTCAGTAAACAATGCTGACAAGCTTGTTTAAAACAGTGTTCAACTGAATCCCGAAGCAAGAAAATTCATCCATAATTCTTTTTGGCAGCAACGTAATAAAAAGTTAGGTAAAAACCTTTTTGAGCAAGGAATGGGTGATTAGATACCCAAGGTAGGATTGTTTTGGAAACAGTCTGTATAAGCTTTAGACATGTGGCCCTCATTGCTCTTGGAATAGTTCTGCTTTGTTGTCTCTCTAGCACCCGTAGACCTGATATTAACTGCTTGGTGATGTAGATATGTTCATCACTATAGACTTTACAAGTGTTCTTAAACTATTTTTGAATAACATAATTACGCCTAGGAGTACACAGTGTGATCAGAAAGAAATTGGATTATATGAAGCAAAAATAAGAGCACTTGTTACAGTTTAGGTGTAATAGAAGCAAGACAGAATTCAATAAGGTTTTTGATAGGGTATTGCATAATATCCCTGTAATCAGATTGCAGACAAAAAAGGTATGGACTAGACAAGTGTACTGCAGGGTGGGTGAAAAACTGGTTGGGTTGTTAGATTTGGGATTATGTTCAACTGTTAGAAATCTCTCACTTAAACTGTGCATCCTTTCAAAGAGTTTCACTATTTTAATATACAACAAGCTACCACTTGAAATCTAAATTGTGCCAGGGCTACAAATTATGTTCCTGAAGGGTTGGTATTGTGCCTATACTGTTTAATGTATCCACCTGGAGAGTGGGACAGGAATGCAGCCGTCCATGATTCACAAGTGGCACCCTGTGGGGGTAGTGTCAAACCACGGCAGGGCAGGGTTGCCTTTCAGAGGAAAGGAACCAACTGTGGCAAGCTAGAAGGATGAACAAGGAGGAGTAGCATGAGTTTCAACAGACACATGTGATGTCCTACATTCAGGTCAGACACCCTGTGCATCAAAATAGATAGGGAAGTGACTGATACTCAACAGGCTAAAAATGTTGCCAGTGTGTCCTTGCAGTATGTACTGGCTGACTGCATACTGGGCTGCTTTATGAAGAGCACAGCCACCTGGTCAAGGGAAGTGATTATTTAATTCTACTTAGTGTTTCTGAGATCTAATCTGAAATGCCGTGTCCAATTTCACACATACCCACCCCTTTCCCGGGAAATCTCTTACTATTGGTCCTGAGTTTGATAGCATGGCTATGCAAACCTCACCCTGGAAATTCCCCACTGTATGGCTGTTATAAAAATACTTACCTGCTGTAAATATTTGGGGTTTGTGTCAGACCATTGTTTTCTGACTAAGCAATCCTGTGGTGTTTAACCACTAAGGGTAGACCCATGGTCGCGTTTGAGGTTTTCTGTAGCCTGTACGTCTATAATTTCTACCTTTTTTTGCTTAGAGAGACATAAGAAAATTCTTCACAGCACTCAGGGATCAGGTTGGAGTACATGTTACTGACTCTAAAACTTCCTTTATTTTGTGTGGAATATATGCTTTTTCCTTGTTCTTGCTTTGTTGTTTTTGGAAGTAAGAAGCATTCCCATGCAGTTTGCCAGTGTGTTGGCAGATGCTGAGCTAATGAAGTGAAGTGCTTCTACACAGTGTCAGAGTGAATAGTGCTGGTCTAAGCTTTCAACTCTCTCCCTCACCGCTAAATAGAAAACAACAGTGCTTTTGTAAACGCTGAAAGCTGAGGGTTGGACAGCTTCTTTGGTGAAAGAAAACCTGTGGAAATGGCCAGACAGCAGCTCCCCTTGCAGCACAGAGCCAATGCAAATAACTTGAGACCGTATTGCAGGGCAGCGTCAATGATGCCTGGCAGTCTGGCAAACCAAAGCTGCTGCAGTAGTTTCAGGTTTCTTCCAGGTCAGCAGCTAAAAGATTTTTAGAGTCACTTCAGCCTGAATAAAGGAAAATAAATTGGACAAATATGTTATTCTGATGCAAACAACCACCCTGAGCCATCCTGAGCAGTGTGTAATTGGTGCAGCACAAATATAGATTGATTTGGAACATCAGTATCTGTACATTCCTATACTTCCTTTTTAAAATTGAATTTGGACCCATACAGAGGGAATAATGACAAATACACACCCAAGAGGGAGGGTGGATTAGATTGCTATTTTTATAACTGTCATAATTCATGTTTATCTGAAATCATCCACAGCCAAGTTCTCTTGCATGAAATTACCTTGTGCTATACTCTCTAGGCTAAGTAGTTATAGAGAGGTGAATAAGTTCAAAGAACTTTGTCCCAAATGTGTAGGCAAGCAGATGTTAGAGGGGATCTGATCAAGGGAGTTTTTGGTTCTGCTATCACTACTGGAATAGAGAAGCAGCCTTAATATAAACATTATGTGTATATAAATGCATATGCATTTATATGAATTGTAAATATATATATTTACGTATGAAAAGGGACAGAACTAGAAGTGTGACCCTCAGTAGTAGAAAGAAAGATATAAGCAAAAATAAATAACCTACTGTCTTTTACCATAAGATTTCTGTTTATTGCCATCTGTCACGGTGAAAAATATTTTCCTAATTCCCTGTGATTTCACAACATAGTATCTGGGCATGATCAGATGTGAAGGTGACCATTAGAGCTATAATAAGTCTTTGGACCTAAGTCAATGTTGCTGTAAATATCCCTAGAACTGCAGAATTTTAACAATAAAGGGATATAATTCGTGCTGCCAGTGGATTCTTATGGTTGTGGTCCATGTGACTTGCTCAGACATTTCAGAAAAATTCTCAAATGCTTTTAAAATATTTTGGACCAAGGAGGTGTTCATTATTATTGATGTGTTTAAAATATCAATTCAAAGGTGAGATTCTGCTGGTCAAAAGCAGATCACATAGATCACTGTGACAGACATTGAAGTTGGAACTAGTTACCCAGGGTTCCCTTTGCATTCACAGGAAAGACATATTGATAAAAGACCAATTCATCTCATTCAAATGTGGGAGTCAAAGGTAAGTCAGCCTAAGTTGTTCCCTAGATGTACCTATTTCTCTTTGCTGCCTGTGAAGGGAGCCTAAGGTGATCAGCTCACATGTAGACATACACCTTGCAAGTCAAATGGTAAGAATTACACCTGAATGCAAATAGCTTCAGTCAAGCTGCACTGGATTTTGAGTACTTTAACTCCAAAATCAAGTGTAGGGCATTCTAAACATACTTGTAATTTTAGTTTTAGATAGGTCTCCTCCAGCCTCCAACTCCTGTCATTGACTGTCTCCGTCAGAAAACAGAAAAGATATAACAAGACTTCCACACAGACACAGACCTAGCTTTTGCCTCCTCCTTCTTCCCCTCTATACACATGGATATTTCTCATTCATTATCCTCTCTAGACTTTCTTGTTCTTCCAGAAAACTTAGTCTTTCCAACCTTCTGAGCTGACCATCCATTTTCTTCCCTATTCTGTTTTAAGGTTCAGTAATCATTCAGTCACTGTTTAAATGTGGTTTTACTCTCTTTTTTTACCAAAAATTAAACTCCAGTGTTATTAGCCATGTTGTTATGGAATAACAACAAATCATGTTTTTCTCTCTCCAAACTCATTCAACTCATTCATAAGCAAACTTTCAAAGAATCACAAAATTGTTGAGGTTGGAAGGGACCTCCAAAGGTTTTCTGGTCCAACCTCACTGCTCAAGGGCAGCCACCTAGAGACAGTTGCCCAGGATGATGTCCAGATGGCTTTTAAATATCTCCAAGTTAGGAGACTCCACAGCCTCTCTTGGAGTTTAACCACAACCTGCACAACTTCTCTGGAGTCTTCCAACTAATATTATATCCCCCTCTTTGATATTTTCCTAATTCCTTCAGTACTGTTATCTCTGCTTTTCTTGAAAACTTGTCCTCCTTGGGTTTTGAGAATCTAAAATTTCCTGGCTCTTTTTCCATTTGATTCTTCCTGTATACTTCAGAGGATCTTTCTCTTTTCCCCTTTCTATTCTCTGTGAACAGCTTCCAGATCCTTTCATTCCAGGAGGCAGTCCTGAAGGGCAAAGAAGTCCAGGAAGGCTGAACAGTTGTCAAGAAGGAAATCTTAAAGGTTCAGGAGCAGGCTGTGCCTATATGAGGGAAGGGAAGGGAAGGGAAGGGAAGGGAAGGGAAGGGAAGGGAAGGGAAGGGAAGGGAAGGGAAGGGAAGGGAAGGGAAGGGAAGGGAAGGGAAGGGAAGGGAAGGGAAGGGAAGGGAAGGGAAGGGAAGGGAAGGGAAGGGAAGGGAAGGGAAGGGAAGGGAAGGGAAGGGAAGGGAAGGGAAGGGAAGGGAAGGGAAGGGAAGAAGACTGGCTGAACGGAGAGCTTTGGTTGGAACTCAGAGCTAAAAATAGTGTTTATGACCTTTGGAAGAGGGATAGGCAACTCAAGATTACTACAGAGATGTCAGGAGGTTATGCAGGGAGAAAATTACAAAGGTTAAAGCCCAATTAGAAATTAATCTGGCTACTGCTGTAAATGACAATAAAAAATATTTCTATAAATAAATTAGCAACAAATAGAGGGCTAAAAACAATCTCGATATTTTATTGGATGCAGGGGAAATCAGTGACAAAGGATGAGGAAAAGGCTGAGGTATTTAATGCCTTCTTTGCGTCAGTCTTTAATAGTACGATCAGTTGTTCTCAAGGTACCTAGCCCCCATGAACTGGAAGACAGAGACAGGGAGCAGCATAAATCCAAGGGGAAATGTTTAGTGACATGCTACACGACTTAGAAACACACAGGTCTATAAGGCCAGAAGGGATCCACCCAAGGGTACTGAGGGAGAAGGCAGAAGTGCTCACCAAGCCACTTTCAATCATTTATCAGTAGCTCTGGCTGACCGGGGAGGTCCCAGTTGGCTGGATGTCAGCAAACGTGACACCCTTCTACAAGAAGGGCCAGAAGGTGGATCTGGGGAACTACAGGCCTCTTAGTCTGACCTCAGGGGCAGGGAAGGTTATGGAACAGATCATCTTCAGAGCTGTCACATGCATGTACATCACAACCAGGTGATCAGACCCAGTCAGCATGGGTCTATGAAAGGCAGGTCCTGCTTGGCAAATCTGATCTTCTGTGACAAGGCGAGCCTCAATGGATGAGGGAAAGGCTGTGGATGGTGTCTACCTAGACTTTAGTAAAGCCTTTGACACCGTTTCCCACAGCATTCTCCTGGAGAATCTGGCTGCTCATGGGTTGGACAGGCATAGTCTTCACTGAGTAAAAAACTGGCTGGATGGCCTGCCCAAAATGTTGTGGTGAACAGAGTTAAATCCAGTTGGTGGCCGGTCACAACTGGTGTTCCCCAGGGATCCATATTGGGTCCAGTGCTGTTTAAAATCTTTCTCAATAATCTGGATGAGGGGATCAAGTGTACCTTCTGTAAATTCACAGATGACATCAGGTTGGGTGGGAGTGTTGATCTCCTTGAGGGTAGGGAGGTTCTACAGCAGGCTGACATCTGGACAGACTGGATTAATGGGCTGAGGACCATTGCATGATGTTCAAGAAGGCTCAGTGCTGGGTCCTCCACTTGTGTCACAACAACCCCAGGCAACTCTACAGTCTTGGGGAAGAGTGGCTGGAAAGCTGCTTGGCAGAAAAGGACCTGGGGGTGTTGTGAGATGGCAGTGTGCCCAGATGGCTAAGAAGGCCAATAGCATCCTGTATTGTATCAGAAATAGTGTGGAGAGCAGGACTAGGGAAGCAGTCATCACTTTGTACTTGGCACTGGTGAGGCTGCACCTCAAATACTTTCAGTTTTGGACACCTCACTTAAGAAAGACATTGAATTGCTGGAGAGTGTCCAAAGAAAGGCAACAAAGCTGGTGAAGGGTCTAGAGCACAAGTCTTATGAGAAACAGCTGAGGGAACTGAGGTTGTTTAGCCTGGAGAAAAGGAAGCTCAGGGGAGACCTTACTGTTGTCTACAATGACATGAAAGGAGCTTGTAGCAAGGTGAGTGTAGGTGTCTTCTCCCAAGTAACAAGTGATAGGACAAGAGGAAATGGTCTCAAGTTGTGCCAGGGGAGGTTTATATTGGATATTAGGAAAAATTTCTTCACCGAAAGGGTTGTCAAGCACTTGAACAGGCTGCCCAGGGAAGAGATTAAGTCACCATCCCTGGAGGTATTTAAAAGACGTGTAGATGTGGCACTTAGACACATGGTTTAGTGGTGGGCTTGGCAGTTCTAGGTTAATGGTTGGACTTGATGATCTTAAAGGTTTTTTCCAACCTAAATCATTCTATCATTCTATGATTTTCTTTTCACTGTATTTTCTTTAAGTAGTTCTTTCTGCAAATACAAATTGAGCTGCATACTCTTCATGGACAATTTGTAGTTGTTGCTCCTCCTTTCACCTGATCCTGTCTTCTCCAGTTTCTTATGTTCCCTGTTGCCTTTGCTCAGTCATGGTGATAGGCAGGATGTTGATCTTCATGGTCATAGACATAGTCACTTATACTCTAAATCACCACATCCAAACAATATGTGTGACACATTCCTCTCATATAACATGTCCTTTTCTACCCATATTCAGCTAAAGCTCTTGTCCAGGCTTTCATCATCTTGAACATCTGTTATAAACAATCCTTGTCTGGCTTTTACAAATGTAGTCTTATTTATGAAAGCTGCTGTAACAGCTATAGCAATGTCCCATCCACTTTGCTTACTTGTGACCTCCCTTGCCATATGTAATATCACATTAACTTGTCTTAATTTTAAGTGTCCTGCTATCATATCTGATTCAATTTTGAAACACCATCTTCATCTCCAATCTTATTACCACTTCTCTCCACCTATTTTTCAAACATTATGAATTTTAAAGCAGGGGACTTTGATTTTTTCCCCATCATGCCCCTCATATTTCATTTAACAGTCACAGAGCTCTTGTGTTGTTTTCCTGTCCTGGTTCAGCTAGGATAGGGTTAAGTTTCCCCAGCAGAGAGGGGGAAGGGATCTCCAGCCGGGTTATTCATACCATGCTGACGTCAGGTCCGGCGCGGCAGAGTGGGAAGCTTTCCTTTGTGGCTTTGGTCACAGAAAGCACGTGCGACGGGCTGGCTGTGTTCACTGCGGTATTTGTCTGTATATCTTTTGTCTTGTTTACTGTTATTACTGTTTATTGTTGTTATCATTGCTACTGTTGTTGTTCAGATTACACTGTTGTATTAAATTTCTTCTTATTTTAACTCAAGGTTTGTGCCCTACTTTTGTCCGGGGGTGGGGGAGGGACAATGGCAGCGTGGTCTCCGGTCCCGGCAGGGCTTAAAACTATCACATTCCCTCAAAATCTTTCCTTAAACTTTCCTTCCACAAAAGAGAAGGAAACTAGCAGTTGCTAAACTGGTGATATGGTGTGGTTAATTTTGTCTCATGACTTTTGCACAGTCGCTGATTTATCTGACTGCAGTTTTGTTTCTGATACTGGATTCAGGAGTGAACTCTCCTGACAAAGATCAAGATGACTTGGCCCATGAGTCAGTCTACAATAGTCTTTTAATAAAAATAGTTCAAAATTTAAAATATATTTGTAACACAATTGTGCTGTTCACATGCTGTAACATTATTCTTGTCCATTTATTGGGCAAATATTTGTGCCTGTGAGCTGCCAGTAAACATTTCAGCACCAGAGAAAAGTAGTGAGATTGTGTGCTTCTAGATCCATGCCATCTTGAGTAAAATTGTTATTAACATTAGTGGTTTGATGGTACAAAATGTAATAAGGCAATACTAGAAAAAACTGATTGATATAATGTATTATTGAAAGTAGACAGCTCTTTAAGACTTATCTCTGTGATCCAGTGCACTAGAAGCATTCTGTTGTCACTGTCATCTTCAAATATTTTTCTGGTGTATTTATAAAATACATGATCTGTGACTCTGATAGTTACATGCTACTGTTATTTAGACACCTAATAAGTCAATAGGAGTTAAGCATCAAAGGACTATCAGTGGCTGCACTTGGCTGGAATTGTATTGAAGACTACGAAACTTCTTTACTTTACACTCACTAAGGATCGAGCAGACATTCTACAAAACCCCGAGTTTCATGCTGGCTCCTTTACAAGTGTAGCAGTTCAAACAGAGTTTGGCAGTGGATTAATAATGTGACTCATGGATGTGACAGTCACTGGGACTCTGTTATAGTCAGAACCAGACTGGAATGTAAGAATTGTAAATCATAAAATTGTCTGAAAATACATGAAATCTTATTGACCCAATGATAGAAAAACAGTTTAAACTTGTGTCATCTGCTGAGCTTCTTTTATCAGGTTTGTAAGATTTAAAGGGAAAGTTCAGGGTGAGAAGAAATTAGTGATGAAATGGTTTTTTTTTTACTATGTGTAGACAATGATTTAAAGTGTACATTGTTCATAAATCTTATTCAAATCCGTATGGTTTCATATACTCATATTAAAATTCACAAGGTTTAAGAACTGTTGTACCCAGAGGGATCATAAAGTACATTCACTTTTTTCACATTAAAAATTGAATAAATCTTCAAGCTGGATTTTATCCAATGGGTGACTTTTTTTTTTTTTTTTTTTTTTCATTCTATTTTACTTTTAAGAGCTCTGCATGCTTTAATTTTTATGAGGACTTATAGTCCATTGGTATAAAAAGACACACTGAGTTCACTGCATGATAAACATTGGTGCAATCTAGCATGCATTGACATGATGCGTTCTGAGTAAGGAAAACTGTAAAACATTAAAATAATCCTTTAGACAGTATAGTAATCTACTTATCAGTGCTTGCCATTGAACATGTATCCCTTAATTCTGTGTTTTCACTATGTCCCTTCACTTTTCACAATAATTGCATTTTCCTAAGATGGAATTTCCCTCGTGAAGTCCCTTTCCAACAATTATGTTCTTTAAGTGAAAATATGGGATATTTAGTCATTTGTATGACTAAATATCCCATAGAAATCATCTTGGTTATGCTTACTTCAAGCCAAGCAATTAAACCCTGATCAATGGCTGTAGCAGTCCAAGACCTATCTGAGAGCATATCCACCTGGACAAACTGTCTTAAGCACAGACCTTCTTCCTGCTCTTTCAGGTATAGGAGAATGAGACCATCAATTTATGGCAATACTTGAAGCAGTTTCTTCTTTCTTTCCATTAATCAGCGCAAATAACCCACTGCCAAGCCAAACATTATCTGAATGTTTGATACCTTCCTGCACACATGAAGAACATGAACTGCAATCAGAACAAGGCTAAGATATCTCTTAAGCAACTGCAAAAGCTCATTGGAAATGAGATCACTTGATTCTGTCAATAATACAAACTGATTTGAAGAAATAAAATTATTTCTCTTTCAATAACCAGTAAGAGCCTTGGGGAGGTGGACGAGTAAAATCTTCCTGGATTTGAGGGCTGAATAGAAAAGAGACTGCCTGATATCTTTTAAAGATAAAAGAGCTCCATGGGGAAAGAAGGCTAAAGATACATATCTGCTTAAAACAATAGGGTTTTGTTATTTCTACAATTCAGTGACTTGTGAATCCCTGAGTATTTCAGAAAAAATAAGGCTCATCTCAATCCTTTTATTGCATGTAAAACTTTCTAAAAGCAGCAATAACTATTTATACGCTTTGACCTTTCAAATGAGTCCATCCATATATCTCTGCATTCCAGTCATAATTTCTTCATGGTTAGGGGAGAAACATTGGTTAGAACATAGATAGTTAGTTCTTAATTTATACTTTAAACTATAACCTAATTAAGTATTTTTTTACATTAACCTGCCATTTGGAAACAGTAGGTTTAATTCATCTCTGGGTTAACTATAGGCTGGACTGATAAAGTCTACACTTGTCTAGGCAACTCATTAAAACATAAAAATTATTTTCAATATGAAATTAAAAGAGGAGGGAGCCTGAAGATGAAGAGTTGTGTATATTGTTTAGGCAATGTGTTAGAAAGTTTACAGAGCACCTTTCCACAGTAGGTTTGTCTGCAGCCAGTGCTATAAAGCTTCTCCAAATGACTGAATAAAGTTGATCTTGAGGTTCTGGGGAGGGGCGGGGCATTTGACATTCTAATACATGAGAAATGAATGTTTCCAAAACAGTTTGGCCTCAGAAATTGCAGGTGACCAAGTTACTAATGAGATTCCTTCACTCTGAGTTACAGCTAGAAGTGTCTACCCTTGGAAATTCTTTGAACACAGCCAGGAAGTAAGACAAGTAGTTGCAGAAGAAGCAAAATTTATAAAGCCTGATCTCCTGTGACTTTCATACACTCCTCTCCTGTGTGGTTTCTGCAGTGTCCTAACAGTAAGATGCTTGATTTCTCTGGGCAGATTATTATTCCTCAGTGGGAGGTAGTTACCTGGGTATTCCTCCTCTACTCAGCTACCAATGTTTTAATATTTTGATATCCCTCTGTCAGTTATGAGTAAAACTGGTTAATAAGCTGCAAAACTGTTTGGAAGCCAAGGGGAGCTGAAGGTGGATAAAGAATAAGAGTGTTATAAGGTATACTTTTAAGACAAATGCTTACTCAGGTATCCTAAGTTTCCTGCATTCAAGTTTGTTCACAGAAGGGTAGATACACTCCTAAATCATTATTTTAAAACAGTCCTTTTTCTGTGGGATACCAGCTTTGATCAGCCTATGCCACATGAAAGCTAGATATTGGAATAATAAAAATAATCCATAGACAAACTTGAACTTGATTAAAGATATTATTTTTTAACACTGATTTCATGCCAATAAAGAGCAAAGAGGTTTTGATATCCACTTTGTCATCGTTTAAAAGAAAATCTGTGATGTTAAATATCTGTATCTATGTACAAAAGCAAATGTATCTAGAATAAATTTGTCATTCACGTCTGTACATTGGCAGTGGAATTATAAAATAGACGTACGTATAACCCTATGAATTTAAGTAAACCTGAAAATATCGCAATAGAATTGACTTTTTAGGTGATCCCAGATATTCTAGGAATAGAAGGACTTTGACATTGTTTATTCAAGTTCAAATAGACACTACCATCCAAGAGAGGATTTAATTTATTTCAGCAAGGTGTAGGAAATTATCTTAATGCACTCTGAAATATACCTGATTACCTTCTTCTCTGAGGAAGAGAATCTCACCTATTGTTGATTGATACTGAAAGAGGCTGCAGGATTTTATGGTGTTAAGTTTCATGTTTATGTTTGGAGCTTGTGATTCCCTCATCACGATAATCTGTCTTGGTTTATTGTTGACAAGTAGCATCATCTTGATTGTCACCAAAGCTGTTGCAGTTCTCAAACCTGGGAAGAAAAAGGACTGATATTTTAAAGCATATACAATATTAATTTCTATTGGAAGGTTAATGTCCTCTTCATTTGTTTTCACAAAATAAATACCAAGTTTCTTCAATTTCCAGTCTGCTCACTCAATCACATTCTAGCTAAAACATGAGAAATTAGTTGCATGTGAGTGGAGTTACCTCTAGGGGATTAATTGCTCAAAACAGATGTGGAGGATCTCCTCAGTCTGACTTGCTGTTGCTGTTCTGTATCAAAATCCTGTCAAGAGGAGCTGACTGAGGTTGCCCTTTGCAAGAGATGCTCAACCTTCAGCCTTCAGGCCATGTGGATGTTAGGAGAATGACGGGAGACAGACAATGTCTGAGGGGAAACCTGACTGGTTTTTCATACTGCAGAAAATACCCAGCTGATCCCAGAACTGCCTTTCACCATTCAGCTTGCTTAAGGCTCCAGTTTATCCTCTGGACTTGTTGGCTTCAGTAGGATTTAAGCATATGGCCAAAATTTTAAAAATAGTTGTTTTTTTTTTTTTTCTTTCTAGATTGAAGGGAAGGGAATGTCAAAGACCATATGTGAATACTTGTTACACTTGAGACTCAGGTAAAATATTTAATAACTCACTTCTTTCCACCTTCTTTCCCAATCCTTGTCCTTTCCCGAAACCTTTATTAGCAGACAGATATATACTATAAAACTCTGTACTACAGTCAAGTCTCTGCTGAGATCTGAGATGCGAAAAAGGGAACAGGAAAAACATCTTTTCTTGATTAATGAAATAGTTCATTTAAGACAGAGTTGAACAGAGTTTTATAGCCTTTGCCTTTGTTTGGAAAAAAAAATAATTAAAAAAATAAAAATAAAAAATCCTTCCTTTTATTTACTTTTTTTCAATTAATCAAAAATCAGATGTTCACAAAGCCTTATTCCTTTCCTATTTATATTCCTAGATTTTTCCTTACCCATATTAATATGACAACTATAGCTATATTACTTGACTGGAGTTGTTTGGGCAGCAAGAATGTATTTGTGTATTGGGTCTGGCTGAACTGGAATCGGTTTTCCCCTATAGCAGCCCTCACGGTGCTGTGGTTTATGCTGGGAGCTGCAGGGTGTTGATAGCACCCTGGTGTTGTGGCTGCTGCTGAGCAGTGCTTACACAGCACCAAGGCTCTTTCTGATATTTTCCCCAGTGGGACGGGGTGGGCAAGATCTTGGGAGGGGACACAGCCAGGACAGCTGACCCAAACCGACCAAAGGGATATTCCATACCATATGACGTCTGCTCAGTATAAAGCTGGGAGAAAGGAGGAAGGGGGTGGGGTCACCCTTGGTCCTCCGAGGCAACTACTACGCGTATTGGAGCCCTGCTTCCTGAGAAGGCCCGACATCGCCTCTTCATGGGAAGTAGAGAATAAATCTGTTTGCTTTTGCTTCCGCGCGCGGACTTTTGCTTTGCTTTGCTTATATTAAAACTGCTTTTGTTTCACCCACAAGGGTTAGTTTATCTTCTTTCCCCTCTTTACCCTGTTGAGAAAACAAAGGGAAGGGGGGGGGAAGTGATAGAGCGACTTGGTGGATACCTGGCATTTAGCCAGAGTCAAACCATCACAGTCTATTCTGGCGCCCAACGTGGGGCAAAACAACGGCAGTTTTATATTAAATGTGCTGTAGCTATAGTAGTTATTAAGCAACAAGCTCTTGTGCTGGTCACGGGCTTGTTTATTGCGCTGCTTATCTTTATTTTGTTAAGCTCGGGAACATGCTGCAAGGAATCGGGAACATCATGAGTGGTTTTATTTTGCAGGCTCCCGAGGTACTTAGTCATCCTTATGTTAGTTCATTGATACTCTTTATTAATGCTGTTCGCCTGTTGTGGGTTGTGTGGAGCTCGGTATGCTCTTGGTGTAAGAGAACGCAAATTTTGAGTGAATCGGTGCCAAAATGTGCTCTGAGGCGGCCTGTTCCTGGGTGGCAGGGAGAGTGGAAGGAGTTGGGCAGATTCCTAGGACGGTTATCACCTCCTGTAGCCTGGGATCTCACCCCTGAACAGGCAAGCAACCCCACAAAATTGACACATCACCTGATAGAGGGGTGTCTTGCCTATCCCAATGAGAATCAGCAACTTCTAGCACTTTACTGGGGCCTGGCCTGTGCTTATCGAGCTGCAGTTCAGCACTCTCAAAGGGCTGTGGTTGACATGGGAACTCAAACAATAACAACAACAGAGATTGCCCCAGTAGTAAAAAAGAAACAATGGACAAGGAGAACAACAGGCCCATACCCTCGATTAATAAGGGAGGAGAAAGAGGAGGAAGAAGCTGGTCCTTCAGCAAAGGTATCAGAAGAGGGAATAACAGAACTGAAACAGGAGGCAGAAACTACCCGGTCCCTGACGTCATCAGAACTGCGAGATCTGCGGAAAGACTACTGCCGCCAGCCGGGTGAGCGGATTGCTGCTTGGCTGCTGCGATGCTGGGATAATGGGGCAGATGCTCAACAGCTAGAAAGTAAGGAAGCCCAACAGCTGGGTTCCCTTGCTAGAAATCGAGGAATTGAAAGGGGAATTGGAAAAGAGACAGCAATTTGCAGTCTGTGGAGACGGCTCCTTTCAAGTGTTAAAGCAAGGTATCCTTTTAAGGAAGATCTTATGGACCACACCCCAGGGAAGTGGGCTACTGCAGATGAAGGTGTCCAGTACCTGAGAGAATTAGCAGTGATGGAAGTCATCTATGGTGATCCAGATAATGATGAAGCCCCTAAAAATCCAGAGGATGTCCCATGCACACGGGCCATGTGGAGGAAGGTGATTAAAGGTGCGCCATCCTCGTATTCTGCCGGCTTGGCCGCAATGTACTACCCAGAAATGGATGCAGGAGAAGGACTAAGATGTACGCCAACTGTGGAGGCAGTCTCTTCCTGGCTTCAGAACTTTGAGGAGAGTCTTGGTACCTCCTCATCTCTACGGGCGAGTGCCCTGGATGTTAGGAGCTCCCCAAGAAATCATTTCTCTTCTGTCCCAGTCAGGGGGAAAGGAAAGCCAAGGCGCATGACACGTGGCGAACTCTGGTTCTTCCTGCGCGACCAGGGGGAGGACATGAGGAAGTGGGATGGTCAACCCACCTTTAAGTTGGAAGCACGTGTACATGAATTGCGAGGAAAGACCCCTGCCAACAAGAAGACATCTAAGAAGGTTGCTAATGTAGCTGGTGTAAAACCACAAGGAAGTAACCAGCGATCTCCCAGATACAGAAAGACTGAGATCACCTCCCTTGATCCTGAAGAAGGAACCTCCGGCCTGGCACGGCAAGAGTCAGACAGTGAGTACTCCGACCAAGAACAGGAATAGAGGGCCCCTGCCTCCAGCCAGGAGGAGGAAAGGGATGATCGGGTGTATTGGACAGTGTGGATTCGATGGCCTGGCACATCAAATCCACAGAAGTACCAGGCTTTAATTGACACCGGGGCACAATGTACACTAATGCCGTCAAGTTATAGAGGGGCAGAACCTATCTGGATCTCAGGAGTGACAGGGGGCTGTCAAGAACTATCAGTATTGGAGGCCGAGGTTAGCTTGACTGGGGACAAGTGGGAAAAACATCCCATTGTAACTGGCCCAGAAGCCCCTTGCATCTTGGGCATTGACTATCTCAAGAGGGGATACTTCAAAGACCCAAAAGGATACCGATGGGCTTTTGGTGTGGCCAGTGTGAATACAGAAAAGGTAAAACAGTTGTCTAATCTGCCTGGCCTCTCAGAAGATCCTTTTGTTGTGGGACTGTTGCAAGTTGAAGAACAACAGGTGCCAATTGCTATGAGGACCGTGCACCGACGGCAGTATCGTACAAACCGAGACTCTCTGGCTCCCATCCAAGAATTGATTCGTCAACTGGAGAACCAAGGTGTCATCAGTAAGACACATTCGCCTTTTAATAGCCCAATATGGCCAGTGCGAAAGTCTGACGGAGGGTGGAGGTTAAGAGTAGACTATCGTGGCCTGAATGAAGTGACGCCACCACTGAGTGCTGCTGTAGCAGATATGTTAGAGCTCCAGTATGAACTGGAGTCAAAGGCAGCCAAGTGGTACGCCACAATTGACATTGCCAATGCATTCTTTTCAATTCCTTTGGCAGAAGAGTGCAGGCCACAGTTTGCTTTCACGTGGAGGGGTGTCCAGTATACCTGGAATCGACTGCCCCAGGGGTGGAAGCACAGCCCCACTATTTGTCATGGACTAATTCAAACTGCACTGGAAAAGGGTGATGCCCCAGAACATCTACAATACATTGATGACATCATTGTGTGGGGCAATGAGGCAGAAGAAGTGTTCAAGAAAGGACAAAGAGTAATTGAGATTCTTCTGAGAGCTGGGTTTGCCATAAAGAAAAGCAAGGTCAAGGGACCAGCACGAGAAATTCAGTTCTTGGGAATAAAATGGCAAGATGGACGCCGTCATGTGCCATTGGATGTTGTCAACAAGATAGCAACTATGTCTCCACCGACCAACAAGAAGGAAACACAAGCTTTCCTAGGACTTGTGGGATTTTGGAGGATGCATATTCCAGGTTACAGTCAGCTTGTGAGCCCTCTCTATCAAGTGACCCGAAAGAAGAACAATTTTCAGTGGGGTCCTGAGCAGCAACAAGCCTTTGAGCACATCAAACAAGAGATAGCTCGAGCGGTAGCTCTTGGGCCTGTTCGGACAGGACCAGCTGTGCAAAATATACTTTACACATCAACTGGGGAGCACGGACTCACATGGAGCCTCTGGCAGAAGATACCAGGTGAAACTCGAGGTCGACCATTAGGATTTTGGAGCCGGGGATATCGAGGATCAGAAGCCCACTACACTCCGACTGAAAAGGAGATACTGGCAGCATATGAGGGGATTCGAGCTGCTTCAGAAGTTGTTGGTACAGAAGCACAGCTCCTCTTGGCACCACGGCTGCCTGTATTACATTGGATGTTCAAAGGAAACATCCCTTCCACACACCATGCAACCAGTGCTACCTGGAGTAAATGGGTCGCGTTAATCACGCAACGGGCTCGACTGGGGAAACCCAACCATCCAGGGATCCTGGAAGAGATCATGGACTGGCCAGAAGGTAGAGATTTTGGAGTGCGGCCTGAGGAGGTGGCTCGTGCCCAAGAGGCACCGCCATATAACGAGTTACCAGAAGATGAGAGGCGTTATGCTCTCTTTACTGATGGATCCTGTCGTGTGGTAGGAAGCCATCGGAAGTGGAAAGCTGCTGTGTGGAGTCCCACAAGACAAGTCGTTGAGGCCACTGAAGGAGAAGGAGAGTCAAGTCAGTTCGCAGAAGTAAAAGCGATCCAACTTGCCCTAAAGATTGCTGAACGGGAAAAGTGGCCAGTATTATATCTCTACACGGACTCCTGGATGGTGGCTAACGCCCTGTGGGGGTGGCTACAGGAGTGGAAGAAGACCAATTGGCAGCGCAGAGGTAAACCCATCTGGGCTGCTGCATTGTGGCAGGACATCGCTGCCCGAGTGGAAAACGTGGCTCTAAAGGTGCGTCATGTAGATGCTCATGTGCCCAAAAGGCGTGCCACTGAAGAACACCAAAACAATGAGCAAGCAGACAAAGCTGCCAAAATTGAAGTAGCTCGGCTGGACCTGGACTGGGAGCGTAAGGGTGAGCTGTTTGTAGCTCGATGGGCCCATGAAACATCAGGGCATCTTGGCAGAGATGCAACGTACAGATGGGCTCGTGATCGAGGGGTGGACCTGACCATGGAGGCCATCTCACAGGTCACTCACGAATGTGAAACATGTGCTGCAATCAAGCGAGCCACACGAGTAAAGTCTCCCTGGAACAGAGGGCGATGGCTGAGTTTTCAATACGGTGAGGCCTGGCAGATTGACTATATTGGACCACTGCCACGAACACGCCAAAGCAAGCGCTACATACTCACCATGGTAGAAGCAACTACGGGTTGGCTAGAAACGTACCCTGTAAATCATGCCACTGCCCGAAATACCATCTTGGGTCTTGAAAGGCAAATTTTATGGCGACATGGTACTCCTGAAAGAATCGAGTCAGACAACGGGACCCATTTTCGAAATAATCTTATAAACTCCTGGGCAAAGAAACACGGCATTGAGTGGGTGTATCACATCCCTTATTACCCACAAGCGTCTGGAAAGATTGAAAGATATAATGGACTGTTGAAGACTATGTTGAGAGCATTGGACAATGGGGGATGGAAGCATTGGGATATAAATTTAGCAGAAGCCACTTGGCTAATTAATACCAGAGGATCTGTTAACCGTCCTGGGCCTGCCCAAACAAACCCCCTTCATACTGTGGGAGGAGATAAGGTCCCTGTAGTACACACAGGGAGGTGGCTGGGGAAGGCAGTGTGGATTGCTCCTCCCTTGGGAAAAGGCAAGCCCACTCGTGGGATTGTCTTTGCTCAGGGACCTGGATGTACTTGGTGGGTAATGCGGGAGGATGGGACTACTCAGTGTGTGCCTCAAGAACATTTAACCTTGGGGGGAAAGTAATCTGTGGGATGAGTTGTATGTTGCAGGAAGTGATGGAGGAAGTAGGAACGATGAAGAGTGAACCAGACACGTGCAATGACGACCCAAACCTAGCCGGTGCTGGAGTCCAACGGTCAAGCATACTTCTGTCCTGAGCATCTATCTTGACAGATGGAAGCCAAGACACTGAACATCTGAAGAAGTGAAGAAAGCTTATGGAATAGATAAATGAATATTATGTGGGACCTGGGCATAACGTAAATGGTATGGAATAAGGGGTGGAGACTGTATTGGGTCTGGCTGAACTGGAATCGGTTTTCCCCTATAGCAGCCCTCACGGTGCTGTGGTTTATGCTGGGAGCTGCAGGGTGTTGATAGCACCCTGGTGTTGTGGCTGCTGCTGAGCAGTGCTTACACAGCACCAAGGCTCTTTCTGATATTTTCCCCAGTGGGACGGGGTGGGCAAGATCTTGGGAGGGGACACAGCCAGGACAGCTGACCCAAACCGACCAAAGGGATATTCCATACCATATGACGTCTGCTCAGTATAAAGCTGGGAGAAAGGAGGAAGGGGGTGGGGTCACCCTTGGTCCTCCGAGGCAACTACTACGCGTATTGGAGCCCTGCTTCCTGAGAAGGCCCGACATCGCCTCTTCATGGGAAGTAGAGAATAAATCTGTTTGCTTTTGCTTCCGCGCGCGGACTTTTGCTTTGCTTTGCTTATATTAAAACTGCTTTTGTTTCACCCACAAGGGTTAGTTTATCTTCTTTCCCCTCTTTACCCTGTTGAGAAAACAAAGGGAAGGGGGGGGGGAAGTGATAGAGCGACTTGGTGGATACCTGGCATTTAGCCAGAGTCAAACCATCACAATTTGTATAAGAACAATTAATTAAGAAAGTTCATGAAGAAAAAATTAGAAGCTTTCTTTTGTTCGCTTGTAGGTTTTTTGGTTTGTTTTTTTGTTTTTGTTTTTTTTTTTTTATAATCTTTTTATTATATAATACACACTCCTTGTCAATAAATGTACAGGGTGATTTCTGAAAACACTCTAAATAAGAGTGATTTTATTTCTCACCATGCTTTTTTTAGGTACTAGTGATCATGACAGCATTAAAGATTTAAGCCCAGTCTTTAAAAACTATTTCCTAGTAATTTAGCAATTTGAAACTAAACATCTTCAAAATAAAGACTCTAGTTTGTCCCATTAGTTGCAGCTGAATGTCTCAGTGATGCAAATCATTGTATGTAATTATGATTTATATTGTTATGTGCAATCCCCATTCTTGTTGTTTAATGGCCCAGTCCTTATAAATTATACTGAACAGACTTTGATAAATTCAATTAATTTTTCCTTAGTGTGCAACATCTTTAATTTCTTTTCCATATAAGCAGCAAATCATTGGTTTACCAATAGCATGCAAGAGAACATGTCTTAGATGATCTCCCTACCAAAGTTCAAGGAGTTTATAATTTGTATGTATCACAAAAAGAGTTGGAGCTCTTATAATTAATGTTAAAACATGGTATTAGAAAGGCTTTGAAAAGACCCTGTTTCAGGTTTAAATCAGTCTCTTATATGTGAAAAATTAAAAGGAAATCTCTCTGGAAGGAATTATTCCTATTGTGAGTTCTTTGACTCTTTTCTGAAGCATCTGTTTTTTCTCACAGCTTAGCTCTAACATGTCATTACCTATCTCTCGGTGGGCAGAAGAATTTACCACTGTCACTCACACACACGCTTTGTGTTTGCTTGTTTGTTTAACTGCTCTTTAGTGTCTTCAGGATCTTTAGCATCTGGGAAAAAAAATCATAAAAAATTAGAGGTTTCCTTTCCTTAAAACTTGTGGCATCCTACACTGTTACCTAATGTCTCAAAATAAAGACTTTTTTGAGAAGAGTCAGTAGCCAGGCCTATTGCTATTTTAGCCCTTTTCTGAAAGGCACAGACACTGACTTCTGTGCAGTCTGAGTGAAGCTCCAAATGATGACTGCATGGTTTCTACAGCAACATTTGAGTAAGTAAGAAGCCGATTCCTAGGCAAGAGAGTAGGGCTTGGTCTTGCACTTCCTTGAAAAGTTCTGTCCAGTGGATGTGAATGAAGTTTCTGCTAGAAGATGTGCCAACTGAAGAATTCCCAGCGCTTTATATGATATTTTATTATTTTGTTCAGTGCTCTGCAGCGTGACTTTTCTTCTACTTGCTTCGCCCATCTGTTTCCTATTTGAGAGATCCACTATCTAATGCACTAAGTTATTTTAATTTTATAGGAGTTTGAAGAGGTTTCTAGTTATGCTAATACTTTTTTTGATGTCTGTCCAGGATAACCTCCAGTTTTTGTTCAGATTTAGTTTCCTTCTAACTTACTTTTCTAGAGGAAAACTCGTATGAAAATGACTGGTTTTGACTAGTATCGTATTTTCATCAATTTTTAAAAAAACTCCAGCTATATGCTGAGCACACTAGGCAACCAGCTGGCTATCAGCCTGTTTTATATATATAGAATGTCTGAAACATACCCTTCTCCAGGATCACATGTAACAGTCCTCATATAGTATATATCCATTTATGCATGAGGATTGAGAGTTGCTGCCTGTATGTCATGCATGTATTAGACACTGTTTGAGTCACCTCCTGAAAATATGTATCACTGTTCTTTGTGTTACATCTGAACTCCAGGTTAGAGTACATAACACTATAGCTATGCCTTCAAAAGTACAAATGGAAATGGCTTAGGCTAGAGGCTGTACTCCTTGATAGATGGGACAGTGGTGGTGTTTAAGGGACGAAAGACAAATGTTGATTTGCCCAAAATGACCCTACAGGTTTGTGAAAGGTAAACACTACTGCTTTTGTCTCCCGGTGCAGCACCTTAATTACAAGGCCACATTGCCCAGACTAAGTCGCCTGCACATAATAAAATATATTAATATCGCACTTACTTTCTTTGTACGTGATTAAAAATTACAGGCTAGAATAGGCCTTTACTTTTAGTCAGTCAAATTTTATTCATTCGGTTTCAGCCATCAAGCTTCAAACCACCAAGGAAATACAGTGTAATATGTAGTGTAGGCAGTTCAACTTTATTGGTATGCAAAAAGAAATAAACATGAGAAAACAAATATGAGAACACTACCTATTAACTTTTTGTATACTGCAAGAAAAGTCTAGCAAACCATGTTGTTAAACAACTGTTGTGAACAAACCAGTCATACTAACTCGGGCTTTTGTCTCCAATCTGTTCTTGACTTTTTCATGTAATTCCTCTCACATAATAAAATAAAAATAGTAATGATAATTTTAAAAAGAGTTTATTCTGGTGAGAGACTGTTTATTAAGCAGGTTTACTGCTGTGGGACAGTAGATTTTTTTTCTATCTTTAGCTTTATGGAGAAAACTAACTAGACTTTTTTATTTTTTTTCCTGGGGTAAACTAAGTCTTTTTTGAATGTGCCACAGCTTTGATTACTTTGTTTTATTGAGGACACAGGCTGTACAAGAATAACATCAGGTTTTAATTATAACTTGTATATTTTTGTCTTAGGAAAACACTAGTCAATGCTAATATAGGAAAGAGTTAACATACATACAACTTTTTATCAATTCTGGGGGATAAGAACTAGTAAAATTTCCTGAAACTCTTAGGACAAAGAAGTTCCTACTATACTCCTAAAAGCACTTTGCATAAAACACTGACAAAATTACAGGGTGAAATTCTATGACATGTGATGCAGGAGTTCAGAGTACATGAGTGCACTCCTTTGCTTCTGACCTTAAATTATATACATTTGAGAGAAATATGGCTTATATTTTCATATACTATACTAGAAAAAATGAAACAGTACAGTTAGTGCAACGTCTTCTACATCTGTATAAGGGTGGTTGTTCAATAGGTGTTCTTGCATAGCCATAAATATTAAACCTACAGCAGACTGATGGTATATACCAAAACTTTAAAATTAAAGATGTGTTCATGCTCAACAATAGAGCATGGTGAGAAGATATCGAGACCCCACTTCTCCATCTATGAAGCGCAGAGCTGCAGAACTAACAATGTGGCTGTGGGAGTGCGGTGTCACACCCACACTACTGAGTAGTTTCCCATCATGAAGATGGGACATCTTAGCTACAGTGTCATAAGGACAGAGTTGTGGTTTTTCCTGTTCAAGGGAAATCTTGTATGGCAGTAATTACAGTGTCCATTGTATGGAGCAGGCATGCTCTGAGAGGCACAGAGGTTGTTGCTCCACCTCGGATGGATGTGCACCTTGTTTAGAGTGCAAACTAGGACTTGTTTCTAGCTTAACAATGACATGAAAGAAAACTTTCCTTTATTTACCTGTAGGATATGATGATTAGTACAACTTCAGCTTGGATACTAATCTTAACAGTCCACTTGTGGAAAGTACCTGGAGGAATATTATCATATAAATCCAACCCCTAAATTATTAAGTGCGGGTTCTAAGAAAGATTCTTGAGTTATCGTGGTTTAGAGGTGACATTATGACAGTAGCTGGAATTACTTAAGAAATGGGTAAAGGAAAACATCTGCAGTGGATCTTCTGCAGAGGATCTGAGTGTATGAAACTGTTCTTATTTGAATAAAATTTATAAACAATATAAATTTTAAATATCATATATATCCATAGCAAAATATACCATATCCCCACCTTAAACTTTCCCTTTAAATCTTATGAATATAATAAAAGAAGTGACACAAGTTAAACTGAAGAGATAACTTGCCCAGAAAAGGAAGAATCTCATGACAGCTGAGCTCACCTGAATGCCTTGCATCTTCTACAGGCTACACTGAGAAATCAAGAGTCTGTGGGAGGACTTGTTGTATGGGAAAGCATTGATAGAAAGTAACTCATGGCTGTGGTGAAATATAAGATGTACTCATCATGTCATGTGAAATTATAGACAGCAAATGGTAGCTTCTGGTGCATTAAATAAGGAAATACTAAATACAGTAAAATCATGTTACCTTTGAAATATATCTAATTAAAAAGATTATTATTAGAATACTATGTCACATTCAAGTTCTGATGTATTATAAAAGACATTAATAACATAAAAAGGGTTCATTCAAATGCTATATATACTATTCTTTACACAGCTAATTTTCTGAACTAATACTAAATCAATCTTTTTTTTCCTTCTGAGGAATTTTCAGACTTTTAAATGTTTTTCTTCTTTTGCTTCAAAGCAAAACTGACCTCTTTCTTTTTGTCCTCACTCATTCCTCCCCCCATCCTCTCCCCTGTATAGGATCAGAAGTGCCTGTTGTCTAGGGCACTAGCACCGAACAGAGAAAACCCACAGTCAGGTCCATGCAGAGGGTGTGTTGATACATCATTAATCTGTCACTTTAGCTGATGAAAATGAACCAGAGAAAGTGACAAAGAGCAAACGCTCTGTGTATAAGACAGATTGTTCAACAAGTGTTCTTGAACAGACCGAACAAACATTAAAGCTGCTCCAGACTAAGTTAACAGCATACATCAACGTTGTCTCCCAGAGATGATCATATATGAGAATAACTGTTTATTCATCAATCTAGAGGAAGAGCAAGAGAAGGATTTAATGAATATACCAGTGTGGGATGTGCAAGACATGGGCTCTAATCCCCCTGCATGCCAGAGGCTACACTCAGCTCAACTGGATCTGATTTTTTTTCATTATATCTTCCCCCCACACACACTTTCTCCTTTATACCTGAAAGATATTTGTAGGAAATTATTTTGAAAAAAAAATACCAATTTCTAGATTCTAACAAAAAATTTCTACAAGCTTACTTTTTTTTTTTTCTTTTTAAAAAACTTTCTGCTGAAAACTTCCCAGACTTCTATACCCCAGTTTGTGAAGCATAGAAGCTCACACTTTCTAATCTACTTTTCTGCAGTTTTCAAGAAAAGTCTGAGTCAAACTGTGTAAGCAGGGTGTCAGTCACACACATATCTTGCTCTCTGTTGAACAAGGATGAATTTCCACTCTTGGGAGGTAAATACTCAAGTGTTCCTGTTGGAAACTCAGCAGCTTACCTGTTTTGAGACTTGTATGCACATCAGGTGCAGCAAGACACATAGCAAGAGCTTAGAGCAGAAGGAGGGAAAATGGTATCCTCCCGTTACGAGTCAGGCTGTCGTTTCAGCTCATCTGAACCTGCTTTAAAAGCAAACACAGTCAGTGAATCATATCTACAGGTTTCTTTCTCCCTCTACTTCTATAATACAAAGGAGAGCTCCTGTTTGGGTAATGAGTGGAGTTGTTCGTTGTGGGTAGATCTTGATAGTGTTTCTTGGTTTTCTGATTTTTTGACATTCTTTGTATTGATGCTGTTACTGCAAGTTTGGAATAGATTTGCTCCAGTTGGAAAACATTTCTAATAAGCCACAACTCAAATACAGTATGAAGGTTCCAGGAGGATGTCCTGGCTTTTGGGGCTCTTTGGAAGCAAAATTCTAGGTGGATGATCTCTGAGTCCATTTTTGGCGTTTTTTTTCCTTTAAAATTTAAAATTGATGGTCATTTGACTGCTCAGCTTCTGAGCTCAGCATATGTTGTACTCAGCATGAGACAAACACAAGGATAAGAAAAGAGATTACAGTCCTTTCCTCTGCCTGAATAATTTGCTGGAAATTGACTGGTACTAAAAACTCATTTTATCCATACACTCAGGAATTATAACATGATTTTAGTGCAGTCATAGGAAGAATCACTATTATATTGTATTAGTTTATTTCTACTGGCCTAATGTAAGATTCTAAGAAAACTCATTTGATTTTCTTGTCAACTGCAATGTCTTGGACAACTTTGAAAAGTGTCCATTTTATTAGCTGCTCACAGGAGACATTTGTAGACCTGCTTTTATGCTTGTAGTTCATATTGAACTGAATTTTTTCGGTGTCTCTGGGAAAAGATATTAAAATACTGTAAAAAAAACCTTTTTCCCAAATCGTCTCTGTTATTGAAAAGTTGCGTACTGTTCTGCTGAAGGGTAGTAAAACCAGATTTCTGCAAAACCAGCTGCCTCTTTTATCTGAAAATTGATAGCTTGTCTGTAGTATTTCTAAGCTTTCGGGAATGATTCACAGTTCGTGTCAGTAATTGTTGAATCGCATAGAACATGAGATATTGAATCAAGGTTTTGATAAACCAAGTTTCTCTGTACGACTTTGGTGTATTTTTAAGAGGAAAATTTACATACACTTGAAATATAATTTTTATATACAAGAAGGATTCTTATTAGACCTATATCTAACAATCTTGACTACTCTCGGTTGAGCCAAACCACATTTTGAAATTTGATTTCAGAAGCAATTTCTCTTGAAAGTAGTTCAACTTTCTAAATATCTGGCTAGCTATTGAAAAAGTTCAATGTAGAGCATAAAATGGCTTTTACTGAACATTTACTTAAAAATAAATGTTGACTTAATATTTGCCTCACAGTCCTGATGGATCTTGCAGCATTTTGAATCCAAGGAACAGGTGCATGAGCAGAACCTTGATCATGGAACCAACAGTGACAAATTAATTAATTTTCTTAGCACACTATTTTTGACAGAAATAAGGCATACTGCTTTCATTCCTTTCTGTATTACAAATTCTATCACATTATAGCTTATATATTAAGGAAAACCCACACTGCTGCAAGGCAAAAGATCTGCACTTAAAAGCTCCTCATGTAACCTTTGGGTTAAAAGATGCTCAGGTTCCTGGGTTTCAAGGCCAAGCGCATTATGCTCTTGATTTAGCAGGACGGTACAGATTAGATATAATTAGGATTATTAATTTTCTCATGTGATTGCAGCTGGCAATCATCTAGTAGAAAATAGTAAAACAGATTATGATTTCAAGATAAAATTTGAGTAATGTTATCTTGGACATTTTCCCTAAACTCTGTATCCCATCTAATTTTTTATCTTCTTTTGCCTTCTCAGCTGGCATCAGATTCTTCTTCCAACCTTTTTTTCTGTCCACTTGGCTCTGTTCCTCCTTCCAATCCTTTTAGTTCTGCTCAGGTTGTCATGTTTTCTTAGGCAGAGCTGCCTGTAGCACTCAGATCTCTGCACACCTGGATTCAGGGTATCAGGCTTGAGAGTATGGAAAGAAAATAAGAGTTGTCCCTTTCTTCAACAGGTTTTTCACCATCATCCTGCAGTGCTGCTTCTTCAGGATATGCTCCAAGTCCCTGAGTTTATTGGAGACTTTCCTTCTACACAGAGATATATAGTCAGTTTAACTCCAGATTAATCTGATGGCTTTCTTTCTAGTGATCAGATAACAAACAGCTAAATAGAATTGCACTTTCCTGAACACACTGGACTTCTGTACTCTTGTGGAGATGTTTTTGCAAGGCTGTTTTATCTCTAGCATTTGTCTTGTGTTTCTTTGGATTTCCAACAAGCAAGGATAATCTTTGGCACTGACAGAATCCTCTCAGAGGTTTCCTTGACAAGTTACATATTAGTTAATGGCTTGTTACAAAAGGGTATTCACATAGAAGCACAGAGAGAAAAAATTAATATTTGAAAAGAATCAAAATAACATGAAACAACTACGATCAGTTTTTTGTGCTTACAAGATAGTTTACACTACAGTTAAAACTTTGAAGCTCTTCTGTATTTCTGGAAGGCAGAATTACTGGGAAGAGTTTTGATGTTGCTGTTTACAGGTGTTAGAAACAGGATGTTTGTCAGGTCTTTTATTTTTAGGAGCTGTCTTGACTGTGAAGTGTTTAAAGCCACAAACAAGACTCCTTCAGAGGAGTTGCCAATAATACACTTCCCAGGGTCCTTGCAGAAAAATGCCTCCTCTGAGAAATTTATACTCACTTCAGCTACAAGAAAATGAGAGCTGCAAACCTTTTAGAAAAGTATGGAAAAGCATGTGGCTTCATGTCAGGTATTTTCATGTCTAGGAATAAGGTGAATGGGAACCAATTGAAAAAGTGAGAGGCACTGTGGGGTCAATTGGATTCAGCTCCCAGCAGGCCTGCAGTGCCCAAAGGTGAGACTGCACCAGTGCTCAGCAGAGAGAATGGGGAAACATCCACAGAAGCCTGGTGTGGACAAACATCTTAAAAATGTATGTCTTCATAGGGCACTGCTATTATAGGTATACAAAGTCAGCAGCACCTTAATACAAACTCAGCTGGACAGAAGGAAACATACTGGAGAAGTACTGCATAGTTACATTTGTAGTATTTATAAGATTATCAGTCCTTTCAAGCACATATAGTAACACAAGCCTATCTTCTCTTTGAATGGGAGCAGGGCTCAGCTCTAAGTTTGTTATCAAAGTCTGTAAAAGCATTTGATAATATTTTTTAATAGTATACACTCAATCAGTAAAAGAAAATTATATTGTTTTATTTAATTGCTCTATTTAGAAATACTTTCCATTTTTTAAATATTTGGAAACTAAATAAAAGATGGATTTAACTTCAAACAATAAAATCTTTTGGGGCTGACTGCTATAGTGTAATGAAAAAGGTTTGCTAAAATTGTATATATGTGAATTATGGGGACTTTATATCTGCTCTTAATGGGAAAATGGTATTAAAACATAGTTAAAGTTGTGAATTATTTTAAAGGGTTGATGGTTTAAATATTTGGTCCAACTTCTGCTGTTTTCTGTGTGGTTTGTAATAAAATTCAGAAAAAATATATATAAAAATTCCATTAAAGATTATTTTCTTTAATCTCAGGATTTGGTAAATTCAATACGTAGGGAAAACATGATGCTAATTTGCACCATTCTATTTTGGTTATATAAAATTGGAGAATTCAGGATTCTTTCTTTTTTTAATAGTGTTGATATAAAAAGAGAGATCGAGAAACACATATATCAGCAAATCCCACATTTCTACAGGCCCAAATCCAATTTTAGATACCAGTTTGAAGATCACCACTGAAAGCAGTAGGAGTTGCATGCAGAGCAGGGCTTGATTGCATCCCTATAAATTCTGCAACACAGGGAACATATGGGGTCTGTGCTCAAATATTTAAACACAGATTTTTAACCACATGAACTGAGGTCAGTCTCCAGCTTTTAAGGGAAATTTTCTTACAAATGTAGTTGAAGAAAGATAGCATATCTCTTCCCCCCCACCCTCACTCCCCTTTTTAATAAATTGAGCAGTAAAGTTCAAAGTACCCGAAGAGAGACAGGAAAAGATGGCCTTACATGGCCATTTTATGACACATTCAACTACTATTAAAAATTCTAGCCAAATCAGCTACAAGAATGAACAAGACATATACAGAAATTCTTGAGCTTGCCACTATAGTGCTGGGACTGCTGGCAAAGGAACAGAACTGTAAACTCGTCTCAGCAGCAGCAGTCCAGGAAATCTGGAAGAGAGACTCTTAACTTAAAACTATAGACAAGTCACCAGAAGGCAGCAGCCTCTGTCAGAAGCAAAAATTAAAATCAGCAAGTCAGGTTTTGAATGGTTTGAAATTATAAAAGCACTGTTAACAAGAAGCTCTAGCAATGCCTTATGCCACATAGAGGGGGAAGAACTATTCTTTTTATCCATGCTGGAGAGAAGGCACCAACATGGGATTAACAAAATCCTTTTTTACTTTATGGTTCATCTCCTTTGACAAGTTCCTATTTTGATTCTAAGCAGCCGATCTTCTTCAGACTTCCATGAACTGGTGCCCACTGTATGTCACAACCAAAGCCTGGAGACAAAGGAGAGAAGCCAGGACATCAGAATAAAGGCACATCAGAGGCCAAGCAAATTGTATACAATTAGAGGGGAGTTACATGAAAAAATATGGGAGAAGTTGAGATCTGTGAAGAAAATGGAACAACGGGGTCCATCAACAGGAAGTTGCTGAGCTCATCAATTTGCTTATCATATCATCATAACTAATCAAGAAATAAATATGGCATGTCCAGCATCATAGTCTCCTAACTGGAAAGACATCACCTTTGCTCTTGCCATGATATTACTGTAAATTTTGCTCATAAATGATTTAAAGAAAGCAGATCCAGATGCTGAATCATCTACAAAGCTTCTTGTAAAACCTTGCAGGTTCCTCCTGGCTTCCTATTGACAAGCTGAATCAAATCAGTGCTAAGGTGCTTAGCTTGTGTGAGTTGATTGAAGAAAATCATGATATAATACATTTTCAAAACACCTTCAGCTGAGAGATAAATGAGGAGCTGGATGGATGTTAAGGTGCCGTTTTGTGTACTGAAGTAGTACTTTCTATCCAATTGCTGTTTAATCACAGAATCATAGAATCATAGAATGGTTTGGGTTAAAGAGACCTTAAAGATCATCTAGTTCCAACCCCCTGCCATGGGCAGGGACACCTTCCACTAGCCCAGGTTGCTCAAAGCCCTGTCCAACCTGGCCTTGAACACTGCCAGGGAGGGGGCAGCCACAGCTGCTCTGGGCAACCTGTGCCAGGGCCTCACCAGCCTCACAGGGAAGAATTTATTCCTAATATCTAAACTAGATCTACCCTCTTTCAGTTTAAAACTGTTACTCCTTGTCTTATCACTACACTCCCTGATAAAAAAATCCCTCCCCATCTTTCCTGTAGGCTCCCTTTAGAAGGGGAGGCCTCTATAGCGTCTAGAAGGTCTCTATAAGATCTCCCCAGAGCCTTCTCTTCTCCAGGCTGAACAAACCCAACTCTCAGCCTGTCCTCATAAGACAGGTGCTTCAGCCCTCTGATCATCCTCCTGGTCCTCCTCTAGACCCACTCAAGCAGGTCCATGCCCTTCTTATGTTGGGGGCCCCAGAGCTGGACACAGCACTGCAGGGGGGGTCTCATAAGAGCAGAGTGGAGGAGCAGAATCACCTCCCTTGACCTGCTGGTCACACTTCTCTTGTTGCAGCCCAGGATGCAGCTGGCCTTATGGGCTCTGAGAGCTCATATATAGTTTTCCATCCACTAATACTCCCAAGTCCTTCTCTGCAGGGCTGCTCTCAATCCACTCATCACTCAGCCCTGTGTATGGAATTGCCTTGACCCATGTGCAGGACCTTGCTCCTGACCTTCTTGAATTTCATGAGGTTTGCATGGACCCACCTCTCAAGCCAGTCAAGGTCCCTCTGGATGGCATCCTTTCCCTGCAGTGTGTTAACTGCACCACACAGCTTGGTGTCATTGACGAACTTGCTGAGGGTGCACTCAGTCACACTGTCCATGTTACTAACAAAGATGTCAAGCACCAGTCCGAAAACTGTCCCCTGAGGAACACCACTCATTACTCCTCTACAGTTGGACATTGAGGCACTGACTGAAAGTATCTGAGTGTGACCATCTGCGGGTGATGCCATCTCCTCAACTCCCCTGTCTGTTCTTCCTAAAGAGACTATACCCTTCCATTCCAACACTCCAGTTATCCGTCTCTGTGATGCTAATAAGATCATAGCCCTGCAGGCATGCACAAGTCTCTAACTCCTTGTTTCTTCCCCATGTTATGTGTATTTACATAGAGGCATTAAAGTTCAGTCCCTGATGAGGCTCACTTACTGGCTGGAACTCCTTTGTACTCTTCAGGTTCTCTCCTGCTGACATGTGATGCCTCTCCAGGCCCTGGGCATCTATTACAGGCACTGGCATCAACCCGGTAGGAGTGGGTTGGATTGCAGTTCCTCTACCCTGGCAACTTTAGTTTAAAGCTCTCTTCACCAGACTATGACTGAAGATGCTCTTCCCTTTTTCTGACAGATGGACCCCACCGGCCCCCAGCAGACCAGGTTTCTCAAAGTGAGTCCCATGGTCTAAGCAGCAGAACCTCTGGCTGTGGCACCTGTCCTGTAACCAACTGTTGATTTGCCAGATTCAACTGGCCCTTTCAAACCCCTTCCCTTTGACTGGGATGACTGATGAGAAAACTACCTGCACTCCAGAGTCCCTTACCACAACTCACAGGGCTCTGTAATCCTTCTTGAGACTCCTCAGACTGCTCCTGGTTATATCATAGGTGCCCACATGAATCAACAGCAGCAGATAATGGTGGACTGTACAAGGCAGGGTAGTGTCTCGGTGACATCCTTGACAAGAGCCCTGGGTAAGCAGCACACCTTTCTAGAGAGTGTGTCAGGTTGGCACATGGGTGCCTCTGTACCTCTCAGAAGAGAGTCCTACTGTCACCTGTTGCCTTTTCTTAGTTGCTTTTGTTGTTACGTGGGGAGCAGACCAGGTTGCTTTACTCAGACCCAGTGTCTTTCCCGATGTGACGGCTCTTCCCTCTTCAGTCTGCAGAGCAGTGAAGTGGTTCTTCTGCAAGGACACCTCAGGCTTTGGGGGAAGTCTCTTCCTCCTGCACATCCTTTCCGTTGCAAGCTTCCATTCTTCTGCATTATCAGCCCCCCTCCTTTCCATGTGTGCTTTGCCAAGGGCCATGGACTCACTGCAGACTGCACTTGGAACCAGTGTCTAACTCCTCCTCAGCCTCCCTGATGCTCTGCAGCTTTCTCACCGCCTTCTGCAGCTCAGCCACCTGCTGCAAGAGGTGTCCACCTGGGCACAGCTTTTTCAGGCAGGTGTGCTGCCTGTCCCTGACCCAGGGGAAGGGTCTGTCCGCTTCCTGCTGTCTGAGGCCTGCACCGCAGCCTCTCCCTTCAGCAGCTCCATCTGGGTGGAGGCGTCGGCCACTGCTGGGGTAGATGGTGTGGACCCCCAGCCAGAGCTGCAGCCTTTGCTATCAGACGAGTGCCCGCCATTCTCCCTTGAGGAGGAATGCGCTTGGCCTGTGCAGATGGTCACAGAGCGGTGCCCTGTTGATGGGTTATGTGAACCTCAAGCCTCTCCACTTGACCAGTGGAATGTCCCTCCTCCAAAGAGGTGCTCTCCCATGCCAAGGGCCGTGCAAACACCCTGCCTGCCTGCTCTGCTGGCAGCGCTCCCGGTGGCTGGAGCTCCCTGGGGCAGCCTGCTGTGGGCATGGAGGTGGCCGCTGTTAACTCCTGGCCCTGTCTGTGCCCTGTCAGCTGCTCTCTTTCATGATTGCTGGTGGATCTCTGTGCTCTCCAGGGGATTCCCTGGCTCAGGAAACCTCCCCTTGCACGCCACAATCCCCCATCCCACTGCAGAACATACCTGCACAGGAGCTGATAGACTCGGCAAGTGACTGCAACTATATTAAGTATCTTAACCATATCTGCAAGTACGTTAAGGAGTCAGAAATCAAAAAATCTGCGAGGATACAGCATGCTCACTGAGCCATGAATTTTTCATTCCTATATATCTGGTGGCTCAACTTTGACAAGCAGAATAACCAGTAGACATTTTTATCTACCCTTCTTTATACGTGAGAAGTGCCCATATATTATAGATGTATTCTAATGAGACACAAGAACGGAAGGTATCTTAATGTTCTGACTTCCTGTGCAATGCTCTAACCACTGTGGGGAAAAAAATCAGCTGTTGCCTCTTATTTTGTGTTTTAAGAGTAAAAAAGATACTTAACAAAAGCACATTAAATTGTTTCAGACTCCGAATTTCATAACACAAGGGCACATAAGCTGGAGCGTGAGCTTCAGATATAGCCCTCTGCAGTATTCCATGTGTTCTAATTTAGGCATCACGTGCACCAGTTGTGGACTATGTTGTGGCAAAACTTGCTCTCATATGCTAAATGGGAAGAGCTAGAGAACTGTATAAAACAGATATGTGAGGCCTCACTGCGAATTGTGGTCCCAGGCACAATAACAGACATCAACAGCGGTCCCATCTTGCCAGGCTCAGGCTATTAATTAGAGACTAATGACTCATCTAATCACTTCAGGCTCCAGGTACAGTCATGGGGAGATACATGAACTCCATTAGAGCATGTTTCATCAGGCCTATCTCAAATGCTTGATTCAGGTTGAATGTTCCACACCTATGAGTTTCTGATCTGGGTTATTTATTTTTATAGAAGCTCAGAATGACTGATTAAATGCAAATCTCTACACTGGAGGTGTCCATACCATAAGATGAGCACTATATGCTATGCCTCACGTCCACATTTCTTTTTGAAGATCAGCCTTAAGTCTGATCTTAAGCAGCTTAAGGGCTAGTCACGGTATCACCTGAAAAACAGCAACAGAAGTCAGATTTGGTCAAATCATTTATTCATAAAAAAACCCTGCCTCCCCATCCTTTCATCTGAAAAGAGTTGCCTCCAATAAAATAAATATCTAAAACATGTCTGGAACATGTAATCAGGCTTCCATGCCAGGCCCTCAGCAGAAACCAATGTACCTTCCGTAGATCTATAGTGTTTTATAGGGGTTAAGGATATGGCATGCTGGTTTTACCCCCAAATAACATATAATTTTATATAAATAAATTTTAACTGTTAAAAACATAGGAGACTGTGATTTTGTTTATTTAATCTGAAGCAATTTAACAAACAGACACAAAGAAAAGTATTTCAAATACCGTGCCTTGTAAATGTCAGTTGTTGGGGTTTTTAAAAGAAATAATAAGATAGATGATGTGTTAAATTAACCTGAGCTAAGAAAATAGAGACTTAGCCAAAATTATAGACAAAGACTAATATCTGTGAAAAGAAACATGCTGAAAACAAACTAAGTTTGACCTCTGGTAATGCTAGCAGCTGGGCTATACATAAGCGCAACTTCAGACCTGTTCATTTTAGGAATTTTTTTTAAGAGTCCATTTTGTTGAACTGTTCCTGATAAATTAAGTCTTGGGTGAGTTTTCTGCTATTTTCTTTTCTTTCTCTAAGGAAACCCTTCAGGCCAATCTACTGAGAAGCAAAATGAAAGTTCATCCTATGGCCTGTTGCTGTATAAATTTTCATAAGAAAGAAATTTATGCTATGGCCCAAAATGCTGAAGTAGTGAACATTTCCTGTGGATTCCTGTCTGCCATGAAAATTCTCTCAGCCAACTACTTCAACCTGATTTTTGCTTTCATATGTACAATTTTACATACATTTTGTCTCCATGTTACAATTGGTTTTCAGTGTTTCAGCCTGTTCTCAACTGCTTGCTGCCACATGGGGCTGTAGTTTACTGCCCTTTTTGAGTTGTCTTATGTAAAGTGAAATAGGAAAGTATTTTTGTCTATAGTATTTTGGATTTTTTTTTTTAGCTGTGTGTGAGTGTTAATTTCAGTGTATCAGCATGACTGAGGGGTGCAATAAATCACAACCAGAGATGAGCAAACATGGATAAAATCTCTTAAAATGGTCATTTCTCCAGAGAAAATGTGATATTACACCCTAATAGACCTTGGAGAAATATGGCTATCAGAAGGTCAATGGGGGAGAAATAGTTTTGATAAGATTAATAAAAGACAAGGACTGGGATTTTATCTGTCAGGGGTAAAGTTGGCTAGGATGGAGCTGTGGTGGTAAAAGGAACACTCAGCTGAGATGTCCTTTCAGATCATGTCTCCCTTCAAAAAACCCTCTGCAAGACACAGGTATTTACATGCACATTGAAAATAATCCTTGAAATCTGAATGAGAATTCCCTATCTGAAAGTGAATAGCTTGTTTCCAGGGATGAACTTAGATCTTATTCTAAGCTAAGATCATGTACATATTGCAAAATTTTATTATTTTAAAAATTATCTTCCTTTTTGTGTGTGTTAACAACAGTACTTGCGCTTTACACCATGTTTAAATGAATCTGCCAGAGCTCACACATGGTAAGGTATTTATAAGCTTTCATACAACTCTTACATATCATGATTTTTCTGGAGACTTTCAAGTACTTATAATTTTGAATTACAAGAGTTTAAGGACATGACAGTTAACAGATGGTCTTAATGTGATGTAACATTGGCATGCAAAAAATATTAATGCCTTATTAAAAATATTAGAAATAATTGTTACGTAAGTGGAATAAAGAAATGTGCTCATCTATTTCTTCTGGAAAATAATCAAGACAGCATTCAAGATTGCTCCCTTATGCATGGAGCATGTGTAAGGCAGGAATTTCTACGCTAAAGTTTTGTGTATGATCTAGAAAAAAGCTATTTTAAATTGTGTCGTTTATTATTTGTATAGCACCTTTCATCTTCTGCCAAAACACTTTTGCAACTGTTATATAAGACATGTGAAATTGGATACTGTTGGCATGAATATCTAGAACTTCTGGATTATGTTTCCACTGCTGGACAGCCAGGGACAAATCATTTCTCTGATCAGGGCTTTTATGTCCCCAAATAAAAATTACTAATAATAAAACTCCACTTTTTTGCAAAATGATAAATATACACTGACAAAACATTAAGTCTAATATCTATTTATTTATTTAATTCAAATATCTTCCCCCATGTGCCCTTGGTATCTAAGCACACTTAAATTCCTTTAAAGAACAGATATAGGAAAGTAGGTGAAAGATGTCAGTTAAAACTTCAAGGAGTCCTTAGAGAAGCAAAACATTTTTGTCTGGAATACAATTTTTTAATGCCGTCTAAATGACATCAGTGAGCAAGAATTTAGATTTAAGTCCAAAAATAGAATCTCTAAGACTCGAGGTTTCTCCACCCCTGGGGGTGTGGAGAAGGGTTACAGCTTCTTTTAAGCTGAAAGGTTCTCTTTAGGAAAATACTTTATTATCATTACTCACAGGTAAAATGATTCATGATCACATACTCTGCTTTCTGGAGGACTTCTGTCTTTATTCAGCAACTAGGTAGCTGGTCACTCTATGGTTTCAAGTCTTGTTTAATACCCATCATGTAAACTTTGATCAAGCTGTATTTTGCTGTGAAGTCACAGTCATGTTTTATCAATCTGTTAAAAATTCACTCACAAGCATACACATAACTCTTCCAGAACACTGACACATCACAAGAGATTGCAGTCAATACCTCTTTGAGGTATTAAAAAAGAATCCAAAATGTAGTATTATATGCTTAATGACAGAAAATGCTCATTTGGTATGTGGTTAAAGCACCCCACCTGAGTGCTGAAGACATGAAGAAAGCAGTCCTGGCTCTCATCTGACAGTCATAAGAGTGTTTTGGAGACTATTCCATTTCAGTAATTAGAGTTTACACGGAAGTATGGCATAGCATCCTGAAAGGATCCTGAATTACAGGACTTTACAAACCTCAGATGCGGCAGCACTGAGCCAGCACGTACTCTGCACTCAGAGCACAAGGAACTGCTGTGTGTCTGTGTGCCTAACCAGGCTCCAGTTGTGCATGAGATTTTCATTGAAAACATGAAAAATCTGTACTAGTTACCATTTTCACAAATTATGTTTAACACCTTGCATCCTCAAAAGGTAGCATATGGATACACTTTCAAACTGTTAAGTGTGGTGATAAAAATCACCCCTTTTAGAATACAGATATAGAGCTCCTACAGTTATTATTGAAAAAAAAAAAATAAAATCTTGCTATCATCTCAGTTGAAAGAGTTTTAGAGAAGGGTAAGTTTTGGATCATTCTGTTCATACTGAGCAAATGTATTGTCTTGACATCAACAGTTTTACAACTCAGTTTAAAAATAGTTCTGTTAACATATTTTAAATGTTATTGTTCCTGCAGTCTCTCCTTTATTCTTCAACTTCAAAGCTTCTAAACCATCTATTATCTGAATTTGTGGGCTTTAATTACCTATCTCACATGTCTGTATCAGCTTTGAGATATTGCCTCCTTCATCACCTGTTCAACAGTAGTTTTTAACATTTTTTTTTTTTTTTTTTATTGCCTGTTATGGACAGGCTTTCTTTTTATTACATTTCCCTATTCCATATCAGTATCTGAACCCATTATAGAGTGTTATAAATATGTATCTTTTCCTAAGCATAAACTTGAATACAAAGTACTATAATTTACATTCTGCTTATTTTTCAGGAAATTTGGGAACTGGTGTCTTAAAAAATTTTACCCAGTCATGAGCATGCAGAGTCATGAATGGTATCTGCTATTTTTTAATGTGCCTCTTCTCCATTCAGAGATTTTTTAATTATGTTTTTTATGTTGACATTGTACCAGAACAGAAATGGACGCATCACAAGACTTTTAAAATATTGTTCATCTCCTCCTACTTATAGAATCTCCACTGTGGGTCTCTGCTCTGACAAATGAGTCAGGTAAAATTTAATAGAAAATATCCCTTAAGGGTCTCATTCCTAGAACCTCCCACTCCATTCTATTTTTCATACTAAAATCACAGAAATATTTCAAATCACTGTTCATGTTTTTATGGTGATCTGCAGCTTTTATAAACTTCACATTCAAAAAGCGTGTCTCATACATAATTCTGAGAATCACCTTGTTTTTATTCTTTTCACCAGATGCATTGACTCATCATGTCTTTCATTAGTTACAGTACAGTAGGACAATATATACACTTCAAAGAAATCAGCAGATGTGGCTAAACTTTTAACTCTCCATTTGTCCACTGAGAACCAAATTCTGAAAGCTGATTAATTTTTCAAGATTCCCGAAGTCCCTCATTTGATTTAGAGCATGTGTATCCATCTGAATATGTGGAAAATCAGTTACCATAAATGTAACCTGCTTACTTGATAGATTTTTGCCCCTGCTGGGTTTTTTATTTCATTGTGGCTTTTATTTTGACTCTACTAATTTAATCACACTGAAGACAGGGATAAGTACAGAGTATGTATTGTGGAAGGATGTTTCTAGGCTTATGCAGGCCAAATGGAATTGAAGCTCATTAGTGACCCTGATTCCGCTATAAAAATCACGACAACCTTGTAAAATATACGTTTAAGTTGTGTTATGACATTCATGTCTAGAAAAGGGGATTTGATCAGTTAATATGAAAACTACCAGAGTAGCTCCATTAATCAGATTTTGTTTCTTCTACAGATCTGAATGTAAACAGTTGAGCAAGTATGAGTTTGTGAAATGTGTTTATTATGTTATCCTTTTAACCTCATGAACTGTTTAGTATATTTAATGTAGAATTGCATCAATCATTTTTCTACGCAACACACAATGTAGATACTTTTCATTCCTGAGAAATCTCATGAATAAAAATGAAGTGAGAGAAAATAGTCAATAGACAAAAGGATATTTACTAATTTTTAGTTTCTCCAGGAATGGTAAGTCACTGCTGACCTACAGCAGGATCAGGTAGACTGTCCCAGCATAGTCCCTGACTTTTCCTTTACTGCCTCAAGGGCAAAGAACAGTGCTGCTGTGAATCATTACTCCCCAGTTCATACTGGATCAACAGCAGTGGGAAAGCATGATGGGGTTTAGAAACCAACTACAGCTACAGGCAGGGCTACACTGAGCTAGCTGGCCCAGACATACAATGGCTAGCAATAGATACATGACATGGACATCGAGGTGCCAAGGTGTTTAAAAAGCTTTGTTATGAGGGAGAGAAAGATGAAAGACCAGAAATACCCTAGGAAGTTCCCCATGAAGTTGACAGGGAAAGGTAGGTACCTCTTTTCTACCAATGTGTTACTTCTTTTCTATCAGTGTATCTGCCCGGTGGTCCAGCCCTAAA
This sequence comes from Athene noctua, assembly GCF_965140245.1. NCBI lineage: Eukaryota > Metazoa > Chordata > Aves > Strigiformes > Strigidae > Athene > Athene noctua. The sequence continues at coordinate 76,931,699 of NC_134039.1, forward strand.
AGAAGGAATACTGTGTGCACCTCTCATTACCACAGTAACCAACTTTGCAAGGTGTAGGAGATTGAAGTTACAAACCTCCTCAGGATAGAATGAGCTTGAAACCACCTCTTCTTCTTCTGGTTATGATCTTTAACTTAGTTAGTAACAGTGGATGCTATGGACACCTCAAACACAAATCCGCCTCCCTGTACCAAACTTCTAGTACTTTAGCACTCAGCAAAATCATCTCTCAGGCAGGGAATCACGTAGTACATCCTCTTCCTACCTAAGAAGAGGCAGAGTAGATGGTATGGGCTGCAGCATTCTGTGGCGTGACAGAATTTGGCAGCCCAGATCTGTCCCTGCCTTAATCCATGTTCTCTGAGAAGAAACAGAACATGTAGGCAGAGGAAGATGGCTGAACAGAGACCCTTCTTGCTCCACTCTGTGATAAAAGATCACAGCTGAGCCTTGCCCATCTAAACTGGAATATTCTCACGTAAGGCTTTTATACTGAAAACATTTATCTATTTTTTTACACGTATATCAAAGCGGTTCCTGATTCTTCTATAAAATACTTACATCAAGACTTTTTTTAACCTATAAGAGGTTATTGTTTCAATGTATACAATTAAACAACAAGCACCATGTTTGTACAATCAAAAGTTCATCTGCCTGTAGATTTCTCAAAAGCAAGAAGAGCTGTCAGATCACTGCTATCATCACTGACCCCTTGGGTTAGCCACCTGCATTTGTGATGGCTTACTAGAAGCTAAAACAACCTGAAGACCCTTCTTACTTCCCAGTCTGAGGGCACAAGTGTCATCCCCACAGAACCAGAATAACTGCTGAACTTAGCTTTGAGTTTTTGGTGACACTTTACTCTGAGACCTTCTATCTGTTCAGGATTTGGTGGCTTTTTTCAGGTCAATGACAAAGCTTGATGTGTTCCAGTGCTGGTAGGTGACTGTATCCTCACTGAAATCACAGGTGGCATGCTTGCACTCTTATTCCCCGTTCAGAAATATTGTTTTGGTTTTAAATTAACCTCATTATGTAGGAATGCAAGATATTTCAGGATAAATTGAGACTAAGAGACACCTCAAAGTCTGTTTCTCTTTAGACTTAACATACCATGAACTGCAATGAACCAGCTAATGAGCTTCATCTTTCACCCCCATTCACCTGGCAGATGCTCTTCATGGTATGTGAAAAGTGATTCATTAAACTGGCCGCAAAGGGCAAACCTCAGAGTACTTACTATCTTTGATCTTTTGGTTTTCATACACCAAGTAGCAAGAGGCAAACTTGTTTTATTTTATCACCTTACTCATGCACCATAATTGTGCAAATAAGATGTTTATCTCAGTATGAAGAGCACTTTGGTCTATTTAGTCAAGCAAGAAAGGAGATGGATGAAGACATGAAAAAGGAAAAAGAAATAAAAGTCAAAAGGGGAAATGTGAAATAGGGAAGAACTTTAATGAATGAGTGGACTTACAGTGTATATACTGCCTAAAAACTGTGGATATTTGGTACCTTCTGGTAAATGATTATATGCACTTGATTTAGGATACCTATTGAATCAGCTAACCTTTAAAATGTTTATGAGTCATACAAGACCATCACAATTGACATCCAGGGCTGAAGCAATAGTGCCAGAGCCTTTTACCAGATGATCACAAGTAACTTGTCTCAGGGAAAAAAATACATAAAGTCAAACATAGGTTAATTTTTTCATAATGTGGACCCTGCCTGTTTTCATCACTGTGGGAAATCCTGAACTAGACAGTACATCTAGGCATAATATACGTACATAACTATACATGGTAGAATGAATCTATGTCAGCTGAATTTGTCTAAGATAATTTTTAAACTCATATACACTTGCGATCAGAATTCTACAGAAATGCATCCTACAATTTAATTATGTTCATCATGAAATGTACTTGTTTTAAACCTTTTACATTAATATATGTGTCCTGAGAAATAGTAATTTATCCCTATAACTTCTCCCTTGTACTGTTCATGACTTTCTAAACCTCTGTAGGTCTAAACCACTGTTTTCATAGCTATAGTATGTATAGACGCCAATGCACATAAAATCTGATCATGGCTTTTGCAAATCTCTGCTTTTGAAAATTATTTTAAATTCCTGAATTTGCACTAACTGACTCACTATTCGTTTAATTAAATGGAAACGTCTTTAATGAATGACAGCATTTGCTTTCAGGAGTTACAAAAGTATTCTGAAATGTGTAGAAAAAATTTCACTGTGGACAATCTTTTATTCAGATAATAAAGCATGGTTTCACCAACTTGATTTATAGTGATGATTATGTAACTAGTATGGGTGGTAAGAAGATACCATGCATCAACACAATGAGATCAATATGCATGTACCTCTCAGTCCACAAATAGCACGAGCTAACAAGAGTATGCCCTAAGAATTAGTCCTCTTTTCTGTATTAATTGTTTATGGTTTATATAACTGTCATTCAACACTGAGCTACATTTTTCTTAATGCTAAATTAAGCACAAAACAACCACTAGGTGGCATTTGTTAGCTGTTAATGAATTAAATCAGACTAGTTCTAAAGGAGGACTAAGGGAAAAGGATTTACCTACTAAAAACTGTCATGTGGATGGTTTTAGGTGAACAATACTGTGATTTAGGGGGGAAAAAAAGTTATAATTAGGGTTAAAATCAAATTCAGAATATCAGAGACAGAGAGAAGAGAGTCTTGATAAGCACAGATAGTCCAAAAGCAAAATTCCTGTCAACAAAAAAAATACATTGCAGCCTGTCTGATAGGCAATCAAGAAGCTCCCCAGTACTTCTCACAGGTATGCGCTGCCTCGTTTTCCTGATACAGAAGGTTCATTACTCCATCTCCAAGCAGACCCAAGCCCTGCCCTCCTCTCCTGTAGCTCCCCATTTCACCATGATCCCAACCCATGCTCTTGGTCTCTGTCCCAGGCCCCCTCATCAAGCAGCATCTTGTAATTTGCAATCCAGAACTCCCACCCTGAACTCCAGGGGCTCCATCAGCCACCTTTCGAGGACCTACAGTTCAGGAAGCAGCGCTATGAACAGTTTTCTTGCATATGCAGGTGTGCGCATATCAGGGTACACTTGCTTCCAGCTGTGTGACCCAAAAGTTCCCATTGCTTGTGCATTTGGTGCATGTTCCTCCATAAGTCGTTGATATTTTTTTCAATTTTTTGGACAAAAAATATGTCTAAGTCTAGTATTCCTCTAGCAGATGAGTTTTAAAATTTTTCGAACTGTGGATGCTTTTAACCTTGTCAGATACAGAGATCATTTCCAGATCCTTTTCAGGATCTCTGTGGCCCACATCAGCGCATTTCTCTCAGACACATGACCACAAGCAAGCATAAGGGAAAGGCGAACTCAGAACCTGCAACCCATGCCTAATGTTTCACACCTCAAATAAAAGTCATTACACTTGTGTTGTGCAATTGCTATGCAGGATGCATCTGATCAGCACAGTCTACAATTTGCTTATTGGTTGCTCTTGGGTAGGTTTTTTCCTTTGGGAGCTGATTGGATGCTGCAGTGCTTGTGCCTGGCCCCATCCCCAGCTATCCTGCTTATATATTGCAGCCATGTCCATGTCTGGACATTCACCCTCCTCAACAGGACCCTGGCTCACTGCCCTGCCATCCCAGCTGGGCCTCATCAATGTCTGTGTCTCCACAGCCCTGCACAGCCTCCCTGGGCTCTGTCTGACTGCAGTTCCCCTCACGGGGCCTTATCTTGCTCCACCTGCAGTATGATATCCCAGCCTGGCCTCTGTTACTTGAGTTGTTCTGTCCAAGTAGGGCAACATAAATAAATAATGGAAAATGTCACAACACACATGATTTTTCTATTTGAAATAATGTAGAAGAAAACATCTGAGGCTATTCATCACAAACCTCTGTTGAAACCTGAAAAATTTGCTTGAAAACATCCCTTCTGTTGTTTATAAAACTTGGGGTTTGCCCCTTTTCCTGCTGTTGCAGCCCAGTGCCCCCCCACCTAAACCAGCTCTGTCATCCTGACTGTTGGGTGCACCAAGGGATGACTGGTGTGGTATGGGGACATGTGATGTAAGGCACTGGAGGGCATTTCCAAATTTTTTGTTTTGTTTTGTTTTCAGCCAAAGGCTTTTCAGCTGTCAGGTGTTCTCTCTTTCCAACAAAAATAAAAGATTAAATTGTCTGCAAAAAGCAGACACATTCCAAAAAAATGTTCTTCTAAAGAAAACTCAATATCCTGTTGGAAAATAGCTTCAGTGGAAAACAACCAGCAAGAACCTTGTGCAGTTATATCCCAAGGCCAATTGTTTCCCTTAAAACCTAACCCCCTTTTAGAGAGCCACAACCTGCAATTGTTCAGCACAACAGAAGGGAAAAAATGGAAATAAAGTTCCAGTGGTCACTGAAGGGAGTGTGTCAAATGTGAACACTAATGTATCAAACATCTGTTTGTTTAATTAAGGGTACTGAGACGCTGTTACACAGACCATACAGTTAGTGTGGCTGTTGATCTAGTTTGGGCATTTTGGGAAGAATTTTTAGGAACCAAAATAGTATTTGTATATCAACACCTTATAATATTAGCACTAATATATTATTTAAGCTGGAAATAACATTCAAAGCCTGTTACAAAGTAATCGTGTTTAAATTGTCAGAGTTATCATCTGCAACTGAGAGCTTATATATGATTTTTATTGATATAGTTTATTTTCAAGCTGAAGAGAGGTGAAAGTGGGATATTTTTGGTGCTGGATTTATTCAGTATTGAGTATTCTTTCACGATCAACATGTTGGATAGTCCAATATCTGTATTACAATGGTTTTACTGTTAGACATACTGAATACCTGTTATTAAAGTGAAAAAAAAACCCCATATATATATAATGGCTGAACTATTCATAGCTTTGGAAATGAAATATTATTTTTAATTACTACTATTTGTGTTGTTATTATATTTTATTTATGCTATTTAGAGCTGAAGCAAATAAAAGCTGTAATTTCAAATGCAAATCCTGTTAACGTTTCCAGATGGATTTTGTGTACTTATTGCTGCAAGTGCAAAATAAATTTACCAAACCAAAGTTCATGATGGGTTAAAATTTCCTGTAAAATGCTACTGAAATATTTGCATAACAGTAAAGTCATCAAAACTAAGCTTAATGGAGTTTTGATCATGATACTATATACTTACATACAAATCAGAAGAAAAAACTCTTTGCCCCATATTTACAAATAACAAAAATTTAATGGGGAAGACACAATTGAATCAAACACTGGGTCAAAATGTAAATAAGTGTTAATGAATGTGTGCTCATTGCTCAGTCACTGTTGCTTATCCGGTTCTTATCAAGATAAATAAGGTTGCTGAAGGGTTAAAATAATTATATTTTGAAACAACTTGATTTAATCAAAGGCACAGATGAGGCATATTTGCCCATAATTTGCACACATAGCAGTGTTACTGATATTTTTACATCCATGCTTTTGATTTCCAAAGTGTCTGAAAATGAATCTCAAAGCTTCCCTCACAGAAGGAACCTAGAGACTGTAAAAACCCATCAAACGTGCCCAGAGCAGCCAGTTCGTTCCTGCAGCTTCTTGAGAATGAAAAATAAAAATTCATTCCTAGTTCGCTAGTGTCATCTGGTGGCCACACTGAAAACAAACACTGTATTTCATAAGATTTCTGCATGCCTTGCTAAGAGCCCTACTCTCATATGTGGCCGTACCACAGGACGGGAATCCTTCTCTCCCTGGTTTCCAGTTCACTGCTTGTTTTGTCCTACTCATTTTGTTGTTCCCTCCTATTCTTCATGCTGCTTACCCACCTCCTATAAAGCAGAGATCCTAACTGCAGAAAGAGGAAAGCAGGAATCCCTGGGGGTAGCTCACTGAAATCTGTGAGCTGCCATCAGGAAGGGAAGACAGACTGCTTTGAGGTATGTGGTTCACACCCCACAAGTGAGCGACCCGTCTGCTTGTCTCTGAGCTGCACTTAGGGCTGATGTAAGAAAACCAAAACCATTGAACTGCAACTGAAGAGAGCAATTGAGATTTGAGCACCATGAGAGATTTTAAATATGATCTAGATTTAATTCCTGACATCTGCACTATTTATTCTTCTTTCCCATAACTACTCCTACTGCTCGACTACTCCTTGTTGACTCCTGGGAATGACTAAATATAGAGATGAACATGATTAAGATATAAAAGGGACGACTGAAAGCTAGCACATGCCTGTGACATCTGCTCTTACTGGAGGAGGTGGAGACACTGAAGGGCAAAAGTCAAGTTCTTCCTTCACTCCATTCTGGGGAGAGCCAAGAATAAATAATGGTTCATTCTTATTCATGGGAATGTAAAATACAGAGAAAGGTAGAGTGAGCCAGCGGCTAGAGAGGCCAGATATGCTTGTAAACTGTATGTGTGGAACTTTACCACAGAAAAAGCTTTCTCCATGAACTGTTAGCGATGTTCAGTGATTTACTTAAATATATGCTTAATATAAATAGCTCGTATCTTGAGTTTCTGAATTTCAGCAACTATCTGATAAGGCTGGTAAAAAAAAAAAAATAGCTTTATAAAAAGCTAATGTGTTGATGTTGTATTTTAGATACACCTACAGCATATTCATAGCATATTATGATGATTAATTACTGAAGGCTGTAAGAAGAATAAGTAATTGACACTAAATTACCTGATAGCTATTTCACAGAATCATCAAGGTTGGAAAAGACCTTGAAGATCATCCAGTACAACCATCAACCTAACACTGACAGTTCGCAACTACACCACATCCCTCAGCGCTATGTCAACCCGACTCTTAAACACCTTCAGGGATGGGGACTCTACCACCTCCCTGGGCAGCCCATTCCAATGACCAACAACCCCTTCTGGAAAGAAATGCTTCCTAATATCCAGTCTAAACCTTCCCTGGAGCAACTTGAGGCCATTCCCTCTTGTCCTATCACTTGTTACTTGGTTAAAGAGACTCATCCCCAGCTCTCTGCACCCTCCTGTCAGGGAGCTGCAGAGGGCGATGAGGTCTCCCCTCAGCCTCCTCTTCTCCAGACTAAACCCCCCCAGTTCCCTCAGCCGCTCCTCGTACGACCTGTGCTCCAGACCCTGCACCAGCTCCGTTGCCCTTCTCTGGACACGCTCGAGTCATTCAATGTCCTTTTTGGAGTGAGGGGCCCAAAACTGAACACAGGAATCGAGGGGCGGCCTCACCAGTGCTGAGCACAGGGGTCAGATCCCTTCCCTGTCCCTGCTGGCCACGCTATTGCTGACACAAGCCAGGATGCCATTGGCCTTCAATCAACACCCCCAGGTCCCTCTCTGACTGGCAGCTCTCCAGCCACTCCTCCCCAAGCCTGTAGCGCTTCTGGGGGTTGTTGTGGCCCAAGGGCAGCCCCCGGCATTTGCCCTTATTGAAACTCCCCTAGTTGGGCTCAGCCCATGGCTCCAGCCTGTCCAGGTCTCTCTGCAGAGCCTCCCTACCCTCGAGCAGATCAACACTCCCACCCAGCTGGGTGTCATCTGCAAACTGACTGAAGGTGCACTCGATCCCCTCGTCCAGATCATCAATAAATATGTTAAACAGGAGTGGCCCCAACACCGAGCCCTGGGGGACACCACTCGTGACTGGCCGCCAACTGGATTTAACTCCGTTCACCACAACCCTTTGGGCCTGTCCATACAGACAGTTTTTTACCCAGCAAAGCATGTGTCCATCCAAGCCTAGAGTAGCCAGTTTCACCAGGAGAATATTGGCGAAATTATATTTCTAATTTTTTTTTTCCCACCAAGAAAAGTAATTCCCATAGTGTACACTACCCTCTATTTTACTCACACAAACTGTGGACAATAACAAGACGGGCTTTTATTACCATCTAAGACTTGTATTCCACCCTTCAGGGAACACCAGTACCATCAATATGTGCCTATAAATCTTTTTCCTTAAGTCAGTCAACTAATCTGCTAGAAAATATCTGTGCAGTAAGTATTGAAAATACATCCGAAGATGATTTAACAAATCCTGAGCTTTTATTGTTACAATGCTTCATCAAAATAGGAGGTATCAGTACCTTCATCATGCATATTATTATTAGACATGACTGTGAAGCCTAAAAGTTCAGAATCTCCTTTTTTTCCCAAAGGAGACAAGAAGACAGAATCTTAAGATTTTTCAATTATAATTGTAATAATTCAGTCAAAAGGTATCATTTCACTGTCAGTAGACTACTTAGATAAATCCACAAAGGACATTGTTATAACAGTTATAAATTTTACTGGTCCATCATTTTCTCTTTAAAGGTTGGAAGATACTAGATGTAGCTAAAATACTACAACAAAATAATCTACCCAGTTGATGTGGGGTTAGTAGTGGACATTTGCTACCTGGATTTCTCCAAGGCTTTTGATACAGTTCCCCTCAGCCTCATCCTAGAGAAACTGAAACCTTATGGTCTAGAGAAGTGGTCTGTGTGGTGGGCGGTGAGCTGGCTGACAGGCCACACTCAGAGGGTGGTGGTAAAATACTCCTTTTCAAACTGGCAACCTGTCACAAGTGGGGTCCCCCAGGGATCCATATTGGGCGCAACACTGTTTAATATCTTCATAAGTGATCTGGATGATGGGATCAAGTGTGTCCTGGTGAAGTTTGCTGAGGATACCAACCTCAGTGGGGAACTGGACACTTTGGAAGGGAGAGCCACCCTGCAGGAAGACCTGGATAGGCTGGAAGAGTGGGCTAACAAGAACCTTATGGAGTTCAGCAAGGACGAGTGTAAGGTCTTGCACCTGGGAAAACATAAACCAGGAGTGCAGCACAGGCTGGGATCGACCTGGCTGAGGAGCAGCTCTGTGGAAAGGGACCTGAGGTCCTGGTGGACAACAAGCTCAATGTGAGTGAACAGTGTGCTGCAGCAGCAAAGGAAGCCAACAGGATGATGGGTTGTGTCAACAAGGGCATCACCAGCAGAGATAAAGAAGCCATTATCCCACTCTACCCAGCATTTGTCAGGTCACACCTAGAATCTTGTGTTCAGTTTTGGTCCCTGCTATACAAAAGAGATGTGGACAGGCTGGAAGGGTCCAGAGAAGGACCACAAAGATGATCAAGGGACTGGGAAGCTTGACATATGAGAAAAGGCTGAGAGAGCTGGGTTTGTTCAGCATTAAGAAGGCTTTGGAGAGACTTCATGACCATGTTCCAGTTTTTAAAGGGTGGCTGTGAAGAAGATGGAGATGCCTTTTTTACAAGGAGTCACATGGGAAAAAATGAGGGGTAACGAGTAGAAGTTACTCCTGGGAACATTCTGATTGGACACAAAAAGAAAATTTTTCACCATGAGAACAATCAGCCACTGGAATAATCTCCCCAGGGAAGTGGTGGATTCCTCAACATTGGACATTTTTAAGATTCAGCTGGACAGGGTGCTGGGCCATCTTGTATAGACTGTGCTTTTGCCAAGAAAGTTGGACCAGATGATCCTTGTGGTTCCTTCCAACCTGGTATTCTATGAATCTGCGATTAAACTACTCCGCCAAATTTTAAACAATTACTGTTATCAAACACCTCCATTTGGATCCTTGTGGTTCCTTCCAACCTGGTATTCTATGATTCTATGATTAAACTACTCTGCCAAATTTTAAACAATTACTGTTATCGAACACCTCCGTTTGGGACACTCCTAATTCAGTACTAAATACGCAATACTATTAACAAAATGACCAAAATCTCGCTAGCTAGTATAACAATATGATGCAAACACCTGAAAACAAATGACAAGTAGTCTTTTCCTTTGTCTTTGTTTTGCCTTTTCTCTCTGTACCTGTTCATTGCATGACTGTGCATCACTTACATTAGATAGTAAAAGCCTTCTCTAACTCCCTTCAGAGATCCCTCTCACCGAAGAGCTCCTATAGCCCTTATAACCACAGTATCTTAGGAAGCAAACCCGAATGCATTCAACTTTACAATAATTCTGCAAAGAGGGACTGTGTTATTGTTTATAATTTATACACAGACAACTGAGGCAGAGATGATCTGACATTCCCAAATAGGGACTACACCCAAGTCTCCCAAGCTAACATCCCAACCACTGACGTATACAGAGACTATAATAAAAAATCCCCCACTAGTACTTAAGCGATCCAGGCTGAACTGCATGCTTTTCCAAGTCAAGGAGAATGCCAACACAGAGCACGCACATGTGTGGGTGAATGTTGTCTGGAGCTAATATGTCACTGGAATTTTGACATCATAATGTGCGTATTTAGTCTTTTTAGCTGATAGTGTTACGAAGGAAGACCTGGTATAGCAGTGTTGTTTGTACTATATGACATAATCTTTAATTAAAAATTAAGCAAATTTTTACTTCAGGACCATTTCTCATGGACTTCTAGTTATTTGCTGTCCCTGTGTCGTGACTTGAAAAGAATAATTTTCTGTCTCTGCTTGTCTCAGTCATTCATCTCCTCTTTTAAGTACTTTCAGATGACCCATGACCTACTTTTTTTCTCTCATCTATTGAAAATATGTAGTATAGGCCCCTGTTTTCTCTAAATACTAATTTATAAATGGCTATGTATTTTACACTTTTGGACGGCATAATAATTCCATTGAATATTGAACTTTTGTGAAAGAAGAATTATGTCCTCCATGCAAGACTTTTTGGAAAATAAGATCTTTTTTTTTTTTTCTTAATGTAAGATCAGTTTAATATCTCTTTGTTTACCTAAAATAGAATTGCTAGCTTGGTATATAACCTTAACTGCCTTTCATTTACATGCATTATTCTAAGTGATGGAACATGATATATTGGATGCTTAAACCAACAACTGAGACATGATTTTCCTCACAGATTCAGTGTATTCCTGAATAATCAGTGAGAATCACAGACAGATCACTACATATATCAGATAATCACCCAATCAGGTCTTATTTCTTTGTTTTCAAATGCCAGCCAGCTCACAAAACACCCTCATTTCTTTTTAGGATGAACCCAGAAAAACTAAGCTTGAACATAGAGTTTTTGAAGAACAATGAAAAAAAAAAAAAAAAAAGCATGTTCCTATTTCATTAATATCTGAAAAGTACAGCAAGGTCTATAATTTGTAATCATTACAAATGTTCACTATCTTAGCACTGATACAAGTGTTAACACATGAATAGTTTTAGTGGAGTTGCTGTAAATATCTGTGGATGTACAGATGAATGGGAATTTTTTTAAATCTTTCAGAATTAGGATCTCAATTTTTACACTTCCTGAATTCTACTTCCTCTTAACTTACCTGTAATTGTAGGGATTTAAATACATTGTAAATAAAAGTCAACCAAAATATTATTTCTTGGGAAAAAAAACCCATACCATGATATTAGGTATATCAAAACCAGGACTGCTGTTACATTTAATAATGCAAGAAACCAATCATGACTAGCCCAGTAAAGTGAGATTCAAACCAACACACTATTATTCTACCTGGTGATGCAAAACATATATGATAATGCAAAAAAAAAAAAAAAATACCTGTAGGGGTTTTGTTTTTATAACTGGAACATCAATCATTAAAATGAAGGAACATTTATATAAGCATGTTCTAGAAGAAACCACCTTACCTTTGATCATGCAGCAGTTCTCATGATGTGATTATGAAAAGTCCCTTGACATTTTTGCAAGGCTAGGTTTGATAAGCCAAGTGTCCTGGGCAAATGCCACTACATCTGGGGCTATAAGGAGAATACTTTTTCTTCTGATGCTCAATTCAACAATGAATTTTAATCTGATTATGGTCATGGTCATTGCATGTTAAATTAATCCAAACACCAAGCAGTAGAGCTTCAACTCAACTAGACTCAATGTCTTAGAAATAAACTTAAATTTAGAATGACCAAAATTTACTGAATTTCTGTTCTAGAACATGTATTTTCCTTAAATGTTTCAGGATAAATTCTGTCCTTCTGAAAAGACAGAACACCACATGATTTATAATTAAACCACAGAGAATAAGAGTAATAAAAAATATTCACTGTGAAATAAATAAACACATCACAGTGAAATTATCAAGTATACAGGGCATTAAAGCATTTGAAAACAGAAAGAAAAAAGCTGGATGGACTTACTTTTCCTACAAAATTGTACAGCTCATCTAATGGAAATATTGCACCTGATTAGAATTTTCCATTTTACCTGAAATAAATAAACAATATTCTTAACTAATTCTAAATTTTTTGTAGTTCATATGTCAGTCCTTACAGCATTTGGAATTATGTTTACCTGATTATTTTCTATTTTTAAAATAAATTTATTTCTAGTCCTATGGGAAGCAAAGTCTAAGTACAAACCCCACATTTTCAAAGGAAAAGACTGAAACATTGAGTAATAAACTCCAAAGCATGCTCATAATTCAGATAGCTCTTCAGCCATTTAACTTTCACAGATTCATTATCATTGCAATATTCTGTTCTCCTGTGTTCCTATGAAAGTCACCTAATTGTGCAGTCAAGATATGCTGACTTTAAAATTTTTTAGTCAATCATTCAGGTAATGAACACAGGTGTAAAATTCTGCTGAAATAGCAGATAAAAGATAATATCTGTCTATATTTATTTATTTCCTAATACACCAAAGCCAGAAAAAAATAAAGCTAATATCATACTGAAAGCATTACTCCTTTTTTTACTATTACCTTTGGACTTTGAAAATATTAAATGTGCAAATCAAAAAGTTTAGATTAACAAATTATTTTTTTTCCTCTTCCTCACTAGGTGCCTCACTTTGCAAGCTCAAACAGGAAATGAAAAAATACTGAAAACAGAAATAATACAGATGGCCACAGGACACTAGTATAATTTAAAATACTTGTTTCGTGTAAGTCTACACACATATCTCTCTTTCTGAAGTCTTGCTGTCCCTAAAAGTAACCTAAACAGTGTAATTTCATCAGACATCTAAGACTGTGTTAATAGGGTTTGTACAGTAGTTAGAAGAGGAAGAATTTATTTTCTGAGTTCATTATGCAGATCTTTTGATACCTCTCCTGTCATTGTCTTCCAAGATGCACATTCCTACACTAAATATCGCAAAATCAATTCAGTAAATTACATGTATAAGAGTAACTAGATCTAGAAGTGCTATGGTTTGATCTATTTGCTAAAAAAAATCACATTTAAAAGGATGGTTAACCTCAGCATCAAAGGCCTTTAGCCTTTTAGAAACATTGTTTAAAATGATCAAAATTACAGAAAATTTCTAAAAACGGTGTCCTATAAAATATTCAGTACATTGAATTTTAAAAACAAGCATTAATGACAGGGCTTTACGGGTCATGTCTATTTTCTCTTTTCTAATATGGAGTAGAACTTTTAATTTCAAAAGAAATATGTTGTGGTTTCAGTTGCAGCCACTACATAGGTTTATTTGATCCAAAAATGTTTCCCTTTTGGCTTGCTACACTAAAATCTAGCCCCTCAGCTCCCAGGGCTGACCTTCATAAACAGTCTTATCTCTGTCACTGGCCAACCCACAATCTTGGATACATTTACTGGAAATTTTTGCAATTTTGGATGCAGCACGAACTTTGCTTTCTAGGCTGATGTAAATGACAACATGAAAAGAGCTAAATTCTGAATTTCAACTGATAAAAGGAGGGTTCTTTACAACAAAGTTGTCTTAATCTGGAAAGATTTCATGCTGTGAAAGTAAATTGTTAATGAGCCTTAAAATGTCAAGAATTATAATTTGAAGTACAGTTTAAAGGGTCGTAAGAAAAACTCCATCTTGAAGATGAGATTTCTTAAACATACAAGGTTAAATCTTAACATTTTGGTTTTGCCCTGTTCAGAAAAATTTGCAATGGGCTTTGGAAAGTATCAGTATATAGTCTGCAAATGATGAAGAAAACATAGGAAAAAACCTGTTTAGATCTTAAATAGTTAAAAAATCTATTTTCATCTCTTTCCAGAAGATGGTAGTGTAGCACACTGTTAAAGACTTGTGCAAGTTAACCAGCCGTCCAGTGTGGGAGTGCTAAAATAAAACTAAGAAGAGAGAAACTGAGAAGAATATAGCTTAGAAACTTGCACTTATAAGGTTTAAAATGCAGGGAGGGTCATTTTGGTCCACTGCTTTAATGTTTAAGTTTAGATGTTGCATTTGCTAACATCAAAATATTATTGAATAAACAGATTACTGAAATATTTCATAAAAGGGAGCAAAATATGTTTTTGATTCTGATGATTATTTTGCTGTGCTTGAGGAAAGAACACATTTAAATAAATACAGAATACATTGTCTTGCAGAAAGCAAGAATAAGAGGACTACAAATTTCAGAGCCTGCTGTACCAATGCTAATGCTCTTCTGAAAAATGTATATTCTAGAGCAAAGGTCAACAATTGCTATTTAAAACAAGTAAATAGACAAATGGGATATAAAATCAGTTAATTTGGTCATGTCAAATATGTATTTTAATTATGGAAGTAAATCTGTGGCCAAATACTCTTGGTGTCAAAAGCTGAAATATTCCTGAGAAAGAAATATTTGCTTGACTTAATGAATTTAAATTCTAAAGAATCTTCATTATATGTATTGCAACTGACTGTAAATTGTAGACGGTTCTTGCCCTTATTCATACAGATGTATTTAGACATCTTGTGAAAAAAAAAAAAACAAAAACCAACAAACAAACAAACAAAAAAAAACCAACCAAAAAACTAAAACCCCACAAGAATAACTTGAATAACTTCTGATATTAATTTCAAATAGCACTATTTTGGGATCTGTATGTTTGATTTAATTATCCATTTACTGAATCATAAGTTACATTTAACCGAAATTTATTGACCAGAAACCCATCCAGTCTTACAAAGAAAATGAGAATTTTTTGCTTTCTTGGTACTTTTCACCTACAGTTATTCACTCACACTTAAACATTCTAGGCCTTAAATTAAAATCAAGGAGTTCTGTTTTCAATTTCTAACTCTATGGATTTTTCACACTTTTCTAGATTATAAAGAGACAAATGTTGTTCAGCATTTCTTTCCTTGTAGGTGTGGAGGCACTTCATTAAGTAAACCTTCTGTAATGCTCACATTAACTAATTTCTTTCGGGAAAACTTACATCTCAAATGAATTCTTCAGCCACCAGAATAATTTCATGGTTCTTAAATTTTTGTTCATGTTTCATAAGCCTTTCATAAGCCTTTCAAAAGTCTGCCTGAAAACATGGAAGCTGTATTCCTGCAATTTATACAGAAAAAAAAACACCTTATATTTTCACTCCTATTGATTATTTCTCCATAAATAAATTAAAAAATAGATCAGCTTTTATTTAAGTCATCTGTGTTGCAGTGATTTTATGCTTTCCTCCATAATACTCCCTTAAAGAGACCAGGATGCAGTCACAGGTAATGTCAGATACTTTCATTCTTTCTAGGTTTGCAGCTTTGCATTTAGCAGTTTACAAGACATTTTGTTGAATGGATGTTACCAGGAAAGCTATATTTCTGGACATAGCTATTCCATCTTCTGTTTCCCACCATTCTGACAACTTTATGTCATCTGTGAACTTTTATTAATTGCATATCATTTCAGATTAATGATGAGAATGTTGAATATTATACTTGGCCAACTGTGTTTCCACCTGAAACTCGATCAGAAACTTTCGTTTCTGTAGGTGGCAACACGCTGACTTCTCTCTGGACTCTGGCATTTTTTAAACCATTTCATGCACTCTTCTGTGGTCATTCTGCAAATGTTTTGATGGCAATGCCATAAATCCACACATCAAAGAGTTGCAAGGGCTATTGCCTTGTTAAATCTTAGTCTCCAAAACCAAGAGACAACCATCCAGTTCTGGAAAAGGGTCCATAAAATATTGACCCTTTCCAAAAGGGAGTAAATCTTCCATTCAGGCTAGTCAGATTTTACCAATAACATTGCCAAGCCTTCAATAGTTTTCTCTATTTGTCACAGATTTAAAGGAATTTTAAATTAAAATTCCTAAAATATAATTTTAATTTACTTTGGAAGTATTGCAATTGCCTTTCCACCATCTGTTGGGGCATCTACCATGACTAGTTGCATTGAACACACAGAAAGCCCCTGTCACAAAGCAGAGGCTAAGGGGGATCTTTCTCTTTCTACTCAAAAACCACAAAAATGAACCATCCATCTCTCTAAACAAAGCTTCTTCATTGCAGCATGCAAACATGCAGGCAACAGTATTTTCTTAGAGTGACCCTGTGCGTCAGCATAGTTCTATTGCCTGCATTTTCCAGATGTGACTTAACTTTTACATTCTTTCTAATGTAAAGTCCTCCAACTAAATGCCTCTGAATGTTGCAAAATATATGTGCAAATTAACCCTGGCCACTAATAGATCATCTACATCCCTAGTAGTGTCAATAAAGGGTTTAATCGCTTGTTTTTAAAATGTTAACTCCCTGTAATTGTGGTTTATCTGGAAAGCACTACATTTGTCTAATAAGGATGTCATCCTACTTTCCAAATACAGAGCAGAAATATTTATAGAAGATAACTGCAACAATGATGATCACTGTCATCTCCATTCAGTAACAGACCATTACTGTTACTAAACTTTTCATTATTATTGAAATCCTTTAAAAAATCATTATATTCCTTTGGCATGTGATGAGATTTACTCTTTTTCTTTCTATTTATCGTTTTGCCTCATATTTTCCTTTTATTTTTCGTTTTTTCATTCTCTTTATCTCATGCTCTATTTTGTCTCTTTCTTTCTTGGCTCCTATCTCTCTCTCTCCTTTCCTTTCTATTTTACCTCTTTCCCTCCCTCCCTCTCTCCCCTCCTCCTTTTCTCCCTCTCTCCCTCCTTCCCTCCCTCCCTTCCTTTCTTTGCTGTCTCTTGTCTTTCTCTTTCTCCTGTTTTCTTTTTATCTCTTTAATTTTCTGGTTGTACAGATCAGACTGTTTCCTTCTCCAGTTGTTTTACACAGTATCTTTCCATTTCTAACCACGTTATCTACTTTTCCAGGGAATCAAATTATTTTTTTTTTCTTTTTAGTTTTGTAACAATAGTTTTTCAGCCATCTGAGAAATTTTTCTTTACTTTTTATATAATAAAGTTTTTTTCACTCCACACTTTCTTTGTCTTTTCTTCAGAACAATGACCTACTGATTACATATTATCAGTTAGGTTTTCTTATACTGAACATAACAAGAGCAGGATCACAAGTCCATAGGCAGTCACAGTCTTCCAAAGCTCTTACTAACTTAACATATAATGAGGCCTAAAATATTTTCTTATGCTGGGTGAAGTATATTTTGTATTATAAAATTAATACCTGGGGATTTTTTTTAACTCCTTATTGGTTTCATAAGTGTTCAGCAGCTTTTAATGTTATCATTACAAAGAAATGTCTAATGAATAAGACTAATTTGTTCTCTGCTTCCACTTGGTAGCAGACTCCCCCTGCCAACCTCCTTAGAGTCTGTTAATTAGGATCTACTCATCTATGCACACTGGAGGTGTCCATCAGATTTGATCCTGTAATATTTTTCTGGTTCATCTGGTGATGTGATCCACAATATTAGTACTTCAGAATATGAAATGTTGGTTCCTAGTCTCTGATTTTATAGGCTTTCTTGTTCTTTTTCCTTTCTCTGTCATGTGTATGCTACCTTCTCCAGTGTCTAATTCTCACAGACCCACTGCTGCCAGTATTTTCAGGAAGGTTTCTGGCTATTTTATTTTTGCTCTCTGAGAACAGTTTCCTGAGGTTACTCTTTGACACCAACTGGGTGCATGCTGCAATGTCAGTACCATGGAAGTAGGATCCCAGCTCCATGGTGTTGGGCTGAACAGGCAGCTCTGACACACTGCACAGCAGGTACGAGAGGAAGCCTATAGTTCATGTAGTCATGGACTAGTTCAGAGAGGGGTTTAGTAACATTTCATCAAAATCAGTACTGAAATAATGGGTTAGAGGTGAATGAAAGACTGAATTAGCAGTGTCTTTAAATACTTACTGGGGATGTGTGTAACAGTATGGGTATGTGAGTGTGAGAGAGATTTATTTCAATATTGTGTCACTGAACAATGAAATTAAAGGATTTAGACAGTTACCATCTGTTGTGTCTGGTCTGCAAGTGTCCTGACACTCCAAATTCCTTATGGCTGTGGCTTCTTAATTTGATTTCCTGGCTTAGTGTCTTAATTACTTAGCTGGCTATCTCACTCAGGGTTGTATTATTTTTAGAAATTTGGACAGGTCATAACAAAGTGAAAGTCACCTTGGGAATAGTGTATCTCAAGGAAATAATCAGAAATAGATACTATACAGAAAGGATAAACTTGGTTATTTTATAAGAGATTGGGCCTGATCCAGTTCCACTGAGCTATTTGTTATCCTTTCCACTTCATTCACTGGATGATTGCAAAGACATTTCAGTCTTTCTTCTACAAAGTACTCCAGTGTATAAAAAATTGCTGAGGTGGACTTAAAAGAAACAGATACAAACCTGTGATTCATGTACACACGGCTACTAAGCTCTGAACCCTGATGATTCACCAAGTCTTCATCAGTTGGTCTCCAAACTTTCTAGGCACCCATAGATTTCTTTGTTCAGGGCTGCCTTGGGCTGAACTGCTAAGGAGTAAGCTTTAGCTGGAAAATACCATAAAAGTTCCCTGAGTAACCAGGTGAAAGAGTAAGAGAGGTTAAAAGTTAAAGACATAGATTTTCCTAACTTTTTTCATCGTTTCCTAAAACATTAGCACTCCAAAATCTCTCTTCAAACCTTTCAACTTCTACCATCATCCTGTAGTGAAATATGGAGTTTTGAAGATGCTGCGAATCCCAAGCAACAGACTATCCAGGCAGTTTACATTCTGCTTGCTTATTTGATTATTTTAAAACAAACAAACAAACAAACAAAAAACCACACACACAAAAAAACAAAAAAAAAAAAACAAAAACCAAACAACAACCAAAAAAACCCAACCAACAACTGGAGCAATCAGTATCTTGGGTTGTTCCAGTTAGACAAGATCAAACCCACCTTAGTTCTTTCAAAGAACAACTATGGAAACTCAGTCTTGAGCATGGAGGTGTACCTGAAATGACTGTATAAGCTGTGACAAGGCACAGAATAATACATAATTCTGCACTTAGCATTTGCTGTCACATAGATTGGTTGGTTCCTCTAAGATGCACATGTTTTTCTGATGCCGGTCATGACCCTGAATACCCTATAGACACCTAGGCTCTCTTTGAATTTTTCTTTTGGCCAAATATCCACAAATTTTGGCCTCTAACTGCCTGCCAAAATTTTTCCATTAAAGTTGTCTAGTATGACTGTTGAATAACACAGATAGTGCCTACCATGGTTTGTATCAGGCACGTTCTACTTTATTGTACACTGGCAAATTCATAGCTCCAATACTGTTTGCATCAAAGCACCATTAGTGCAGTTAGAATCAGTAACCAAAAAGTTTATTTCTGAGTATAAGAAAGATGCAATTATTCTATCTATAAAAAAATAATAAAAGAGTTAAAGCAGGAGAGACTGACTTACAAGAGCCAGGTAAAATAGCTGACTAGCTTTATTTATGTACATACACAGACACAACAGGCAGACACACGTTCACAGGATAAGCAATCTGTTTAGAGTGTTTCATTATAATGTTTTATTGCCTGAGAAGGAATCTACCATTATCTCCTGATTCTCAAGTAGAAAGGCAGCTGAAGAGAGGATTCAAAAGCAATTTCAAATCTACTTATAACATGATATTAGTATTCTATGACATAGCAGTGTAAGTAACAGCAAGAAGGTGAGTGTGATATCAAGCAGAACTTGGAGAGAAATACATAAATGTAGAATATAGACATCCATACAGAAATTTGGCTAGGATACTGATGTTAAGCTTCAAATTCTTGCAAAAAGTGGTATATCATCATTAAAATAAAAACTGTTCCTGGTTTCTGTATTATCCAAGACAGAGAAGGCTCCAAGATGACATGCCCTTTCTCCTACTGGCTTAGATTCAGACTATGGAAATTGAATTGTTAAATTGTCTTCCAGCACAGTTCTAGCAATCCAGAGAGCTTGCTCTAGATACTTGTCACTTAATTTGGGACAACAAATTTAGCATCTAAATTAGGAATATACTTGCCATAGACTTTCTGTATACTCTGTATTGTAGGATAAACATCCACATAGAAAATTTCAGATAACAGGAACATAATCCTGTATTCCTTTGAAAGCTTTTTTCCCCATAAGCATGATTCTTAAGCCTGTAATTCAGTGAAGGAGATCTCACATTTCAAAAGATCTTTATTTTTCTTTTACGAAATCATAGCTAAACTATTGTGAGGTCACAGATAGACAATGATCATATGTCAACAAAAGTGTACTCATGAGATTAAATTAAAATAAAAACATTTCACATTCTGACCTTACAAATGTTGAGCAGAATGGAATGGGCACCCACAAGAAAAGTCCTAGTCACACCTTATTTTGAATCAGTTTTCATATACTCACTGACTAGTATGGAAAAAGTCTGCTGCTGCTTCAAAGGAAAACCAAGCACTAAATGTAACACATAGTGCAGCCACAGAAACGTTGGTTCTCATAGTAGGCTGAACAGTCATTCTTGGAATCCAAAGTACTAATACAGCTTTTCTTGCTGGAGAGCATTGTTTTCACCTAATTCAACAGTCACTTCAACCAGTGGAAGTAAGTATCATGATTTGTTCAAAATGAATCCTGCTGAAAAGCTTGAGCAGTTGCCAGAGAAAGAGTGTGAACTAATTATTTGTGTTGTCTGGAAATAATGAGGTTGTAGACTAAGGGCAAAAAACCAGAAGATTAAATGCCAAGTTTTTGAGTTTTGTCATGCTGTCATCTTAGTTTCTAAACTTATGGGATTTACTACACACATAGTATCCTAATATTTAATTTTTGCTTTTCTCTTAGAAATTTTCCAGAGTTATAGAGATTAATCTTATCAATAACGAACGTGTGTCACTATTATTTCTCATAATAGAATAAGTGACTAAGTAAATTTTTATTCAAACACTCCAAATGAAGAAAATGGCTCCAACTTGTGTAATATTTATTATTTTATTTATCAGACCACAAACAGGATGGTCATAATTCACATCCGATTAACAAAAAAAAAAAAAAAAAGCTATTACTAGTATAAACTCTGCTGGGTTTCCTTCCTCCACCTCTCCAACATCCAGTTAATCCCTTGTACAAACACATACAGGCACATATCTCACAAACAGTCACGAACACACATGTCAAATCATTATCAGTCTGCTATCATTTTACATTACAAATGAGTAATTATCTGTTGTTACTATATATGTATTTAGAATGACAACCACAAATGACAGCAGTTACCTATGGATCAGGTTAGATAACCCTTAATCAGCACTGACAGATTCACACATGCAACTGTTGATTTCAAATCCTAATGATTTCACAAAAAAAGAGGTCAATATGAGCAAAAGCATCTGTGTGAAGCTGGACTCCTGATATCAGAGAGACTGCTGAGTAGTGTCCATGAATAAATATTGATAAATTGGGGGACATATGAAAGTTGTTCACATAATAACACTTTTCTGGGCATGTCCTCTGATGTATTACTATTTCTCTTTTCCTCATGTGTTATAATCTGCTAATGGCAAACATCTGTAATTTATAAGACATGGTTTATTAGTCCAACTTATTTTAATTCTGCTGTTATGCTCAGAATCTTGTTTATGGGAAAAGAGGAAACACGCCTCATATATAAAGCAGAGAATTTATTGTTAGCATAATTGAAATCTTAAGAGTCTATTCAAGAATCAATATGAGCCCAGATCTAATTATTACAGAAAAAAGCAAAAGAAAGTATAATTTAAAAAATTAATACTTCTATAAACAATAACAATTTTTTTTTTTTTTTTAATATATTGATACTTCTTATTTTCTATCCCTTTTCCTGGTGTTGAACCCACCATTTCCTTTGTCCTTTGAAGTTGGTGGCTCAGTCTGGTGCCAGGGGATGTTATTGTGAGTTGTCAAGAGTCCTCACTGGGAGGAAGATGATGCTTGTGTCAATGGTTTATTCTTTCTCAATGATCCACTAGGGCAGATTTTTATAAGTTTCCTAACACATTTTTACATCCTTTCTAATTCCTGCTCTGTAACTCCATGCTGCATCTGAATTTACAGCATGTGGTGAGTTTTGTAGATGTTGCACACTTCTTTTTTCTCTTCATTACCCCTAAAACTAGTTTTGGCTAGCTCCAGGTCTGCATTTCTTCAACTGACCAGTAGTGAGTTGTCTATATCCATTGGGTCATCATGGCCAGCCTGTACCCTATCTCTTCTCACCCCAACCTTGCACTCCTCTGAGTTATGTTCTGCCTCTCTGTCTCTCAAGGTCTCTGTTCCTGTGACAGGACTGAATGTCTCTACATGACATCATTGTGTTAGACCTGAAAAATATCTCATTTGAAAAATTTCTCATTCAGAAAAAAATTACCTGACAATACAATAACAAAATAATTACCTGTCATTACAAACTCTATAAAAATATGTTTGTACCATTGTCATGGTTTAAAACCAGCAGGCAGTGATAAGCAAACATAAACCAAACTAGACATAGATACCTGATCAAATGAAAAAAAATTAAAAAAAAAAAAAATCTGTGACAGCTAAACCAAGTAAAAACAAAGCTACAGGTAGGGCAAAAGAAGTTCAGACAAGCAAATCTGATGAGCTTGTGGCAGGTGCATCCGCCCAGTGAAAGCAGAGCTTCTTGGCTGCTGAGGTGTGGCAGCTCCTGGCTGCCTTTGTTCTCAGGGCTTCGAGGTAGTTGGGGCCTTTGGGCAGTGGGAGCCGCTACTGACCACAGGTCGGATTGGGCCTGGGCATCAATGGAGTCCCCTGGGGGAGCCATTTGGAGCTCGGCCCCTGGAGCAGCAGCTGCGGTGAGGGCTCTCCCCTTGGGTCAGGACACTGCCCAAGGAAACTCCTCGAGGTTCCTTGGGTCAGGACGCTGCCCTGAGCAGGTCCTCGAGGTTGAGTCCTCACTTGTCATGTGAGTGATAAAGCGTTTGGGGTTGTCGTTAAACCCTAGGTAGCAGGGCTTTGTAAAGTGTTTGGGGTTGTCGCTAAGCTCCAGGGAGCGGGGCTTTGTCTGCGTTTTGCGTTGTTATTAAACCCGATAGATTCCTTTGTTATGCATTCTGGGTTGCCGCTAAACCCTAGAAAGCTGTTCTGTTCTCCTCTCACAGACATTCGAACCTGTAATTTATGGAGAGCTAGTTACCTGTGTTAATAATATTTTTTTATTATTATTTTTGGTGGGTGGCTGTTTAATTGAGAGCATCCGTAACAGAGCTTCATTCTCCAAACCTTGCAAACTCAGTACGAAGCCTGTGGCCTGTTACCAGCAATGATAATAATGTATTATATTGGTACACCATTACACTTGTTAATGTTCAGAATATTATCACTAAAAAATATCAATATGGGCTTGCCCATATCTTGCACAGTAAATACAAAGTAACTTTTCCAATGAAATAAACTGAAACCAGACATATTCTCTTAGGACTATTGCCAAAGGTTCAGGTCATGATTAAGGTAAAAAAATTCATATGAACAGCTTTCTGACACAAATTTGCAAGTGCACCTAGGCACAAACATTCCTCTGAGGAAGTAAGTTTGCTAGATAATGCAGGATATTAATGAACTTTGCTTTTGGTTCATACCCTTTAGATGGTTAAAAAAGTTCTTAGAAAATCCTGCAAATCACTGAGCATAGTGCTGGACCAAAATTTAACAGTGCTTTGCCTTTTCAGGCATTGTGTATAATGATCACTAGCTTCAAAAACACTAAAACCTAAAATTTTCCTGATGATTTGTGAGATTATTAGTATTTTCTAGCACAGTTCCACAATAGCTAGAATGCAGTGGGCAGCCATCTTCCATAGTATTTTACAGAAACAACATTTATGTTGCATGAAAAAGAAAATCTTGCCTTCTCTTTTCCCACATTTACCACTGTAGTGCCCAAAAATGTTCCATTTCAACAGTAACAAGCTGAACCTGCTCCCCAGTCAGTTATCTGCTCTTTCCTTCTACAATGTTTTTCCTGTTGTCCAGGTCTGTATACAATATTCCAGGGCAGTGAGCCAAATTACACTTGGCAGAGAGCTATGCTTTACCATGGCTCAGTGAGTTTCCTATAACCAGGTAGGATAACACACTAATTCTGCTAAACACACCTCATGTGGGGTCTCTTCATATGGCCTAATTTCTTGAATATACCTGACTGAACATTGGCCAAAGTCTGTCAAGGAAAAACTGAATTAAACTTTTAATTGTCTCTAGTTGCATAGAACTAAAACATCATTTATATAAAATGAAATAAATATTTAAACGTATAACAAAAAAATATTAAAAGCCTTTGATGAAAGTATTTATTACTACTTTTCCATTGCTGAGTATCACTCTGGATTAATTTCCATAGGGAATTGCCAGTGATAAGCTTCAAAATGTGCACTGCCAGCCACAGTTTTAATGCTTTCTAGATTGATAATATTACAGAGATTGCAGTGGTGTCTGGAGAAAGGACCTGCCAGTCAATTTGCCTGGGAATCTATATGTCTTTATAATCTGTTCCCAATTAAAAGAAATTAATCAAATCATGACCACTAGGCTAGTCTTCCCTTGTAACAGTGTAAACAGGAAAGTAGTTTTAAATGCTTACATTATTAAATACTCCATTAAATGATTTAGTAAGTTAAATAAAGCTGCCTACTCTTCCCTAGTGATCGCTCTTTACTTTTAGAAACAAAATATAATGTAGGCAATCCATATTTACATAAAGATTGATATGGTTTAAATTAATTATATGGTAGACTAAAGAACAGTGGGTGAGCCATGAAGCTGTGAATGTTTGCAATAAAATGTATTAACAAGATGGCAAAACCTGCCCTGAATTTTGTAATTTCCAGCACAACACAGAGGAATCAAAACAGCTCTCTTTAGCCCCAGATCCACATGGTCTCTTATGCTTTTTCTATGTGAAATATAAAAGACACCTTGTCGCAAAAAGCCCGATCCATATAGATAAAAGGAGCTGGATTCCTTTTACTAATTGCAAAATACAGAACTGAAAATGCTATACAGAACTGGACTCAATTCTTGCTCACTATTGTTCTTCATACTATCACATCATTAACTTCAAGTGTATCGGGACTATTCAGACAGAGTTTATTTCTTCTGATCCATTGTACAAATAAAAGACAATTCAGAGTTAGAACTGTATTTTACCAGACAAATATTTTTTTCTTTCTCCTTTTTTTTTCTTTTTTTTTTTTTTTCCCTGCTTAAGTAGTTTTGGCTCATTTCTACTTCTAAACTTAGATATGAAAATAGTATAATCAGTCTTTATTATGTAATGTCTTTCAGAATTGACAATAACAATGAAGAGCATATTCTGCTGTCTATGCATTTCTCCAATTTAAATACACAGATTCGGATTTAAAGAAATTTGAAATCTATTTCAAAGCATATATGATTTACACTACAGGCCAGGTAAGTATTTTCTCACAAAAATATAGTTTCTAAGATAGTTGTAATAGAAACTGATATCTACTTGGACTAAAAAACAGATAGGCAGCTTAATGTGTACATACTGCCAATTTTTGCGAAAGGTCGTTTGTCACTAATACAGCTCATACCACTAAAAATATTGTTTGCAACTGTAGCTTTGTTTACACCAATGTTGCAAACCGCAGTGCATAGTTCTCAAAGGATTGTCCTCATCTATTTTATTCAATAACTCTACGAGTGATGGCAATATGTTTTAACGTGAAAGAATGAGCATCAGTTAATTTTACCAGGGCTGAGAAGTACTCAGCTGATCTAGCTGGGCAGCATACCTCTATTTTCTGAATAGAGGTGGGACCAAACTGTGGCATTATTTAAACTTAATTTTCAGGAGTTTCAAGAAATCTTATTTTGTTTCTTTAAAATGCTGACATCCATACAATCTCATCATCTAGTCTTGCTTTAGCTATGAAGGTATATTCAGAGGGTGATTGATCCCATCCTAAAAACAGTATTTTCAAGATAGTCTCATACTTTTAATTAACCTTCAATTTTATCTCTATATCAGATTTTTGTCCACTAAACATTACTCTTATATCCAAAATCAAGCAGATACCTCAGATCTACTCAGGCCATTTTTCCCATCATTCTTTCAGCTGGAGGATGAAGGACACAGAGAAAATTCCTTCTGCTATTTTTGGGATCAATTATCAACCAGATGTAGGCAGTTATCAGTCAGAAAAATGCTGATAGATTTGATAATTTTTATTTTTACAAATGTATTTTTCCCATTCCACTCATAGCTAAATGTCTGGAAGCCTCTGCTTCATCTGTCCAATTGCATTATTAGGTGGCCTGTGAATAATTCAAAAGGTAGTTAATAAGGATCAAAAGGATAGGTCACAGCAGATCAACACTTCATATTAGGCATGGAATACAAACATGGACAGTGCCTTTCTTTCATCTGGGTGTGAAAAGTTTGATCATATATTTCAGAAATTTGAGAGATCTCAGTCAGAAAATTCCGCCTCTGAGAGGCTGTTGTGTCATCTCATTGATGAAATATTAAAATCTTTGTCTGTTAACAATACATTGAAGCAATTTTATTTACACACATAAAAAAATGAATTGTCAACATGATATATTACATAATACCTGTGAGAAGTGTGACAGAAATATTTTCTTTTTAGCTGTACTTTCCCGAAATTAATCTCCCATCTTTGCTTTTGTGCCCTCTCAATCCTTATTTTCTGTACTGTTTTACAGACAAGTAACTGAAAAAAAAAAACCAAAAAAAAACAACCAACAAGAAAAAAAAACCACCCAACATTAATTTTGTCAAGCTTTTTCTTGGGAAAGTGGTTATGAGCCCTTCAGTATCACTGCTTGGTACTTATAACAGAGGTAGCTGTAACTGGTTTTGTGGTTTGGTATTTCTCATCAAAGTTTTCCTTGATATTTCTGTTCTTAGATTTATTACTTACAAGTTCTTGCAGCTCACTTTCTTGCTTCACTGTGATGTTTTTAAAACTTGGCTAGTTCTGTACCACTTAAGTACTCTTCTATCAATGTTAATTAGTCATCTGAAGGATAAACAATCCTCCACTCTAGGTTAGACTCATGTCAGCATGTTGTGTTGGCTGGAGCCTTACTTATGCTTGTCTCCACTTATGTTAGAAGACTAGTCCTTTCCACATGCTGTGGGATAGTCTGTGCAGACCTCCACATGCTCACCTCTTTTGTTCAGGCTCAGCCTTCCAGAGAGTGTTTCATTGCTAAATGGAAAGTTTTAATTTGGCTTTCCCTATTTGAAAATATACATGTACTTGCCTTCCTGGAAGTCTACAATATTTCACTTGTCTCAAAGGACTCCTGGCAGATTGCTCCAATGTCATTTTTGTGTTTAACACATGACTTGGCTACAACTTCTGTTTGCATGATTGGGATGAGACTTTAAACACTTTGAGGTTAAAGGACCTTTCAATAGTGGGTGGGCATATTGTGTAATTCTCTTTTACAGCAGTTGTATTTTCATATCTGAATCTCTCTTAGTCTGCATTAAAAGATGCTTCCATCATCATGATAGTTTTTGAGTTTTCTGGGTAGCAAGTTTATTAAATAAATCATAGAAGCAAACTACATTTATAAGAATGCCTTTCCTACTATAAGATCGCAAGATGCTTACAAGCTTGATAAACTACATGGAAACCGTTAATAATGCATAGAGACATGGGTTTTGATTGTTGTTTTTTCCACTGCTACAGCTACTCATGGATAGTACAATGCAGCCAAACAATGATATTTACTCAAATGCAATAGAAACCACAAAATAGATCTATTATGTCTGAGAGACACTCCACCGAAAATAAGACTAAATGGAACAAACCCGGCACATTTATTACTAGTGCTGACCTGTACTTGGTTAATTTTCAGCCATCAGGCTTTATTTGCATGTACACCTACAGCACTTTACATGATTTGAGCATGGTAAAGAAGCTTTTATACTGCAGTCAGTTAATAAAATGACCTCCATGCAAATAAGTATCCAACTCATGTTTTAAATCATGTCTATTAAATAAAATCAGAAATTGCAAAATGAAAACTCTTTGACTTTATTAAAAACACACACGTCTACTAAAAATGAAAAGGTTAATGTAAGTTGTTTGTGTGGTGACCCAGAAATGAAATAAAACTATCAGAAGCTGAAGAGGTAAACCTTATTGAGAGGGCAGTTATTGACTAAAAGATGATATAAGATTCTGAAGCCATCATATAAAATATTTCTTAAGAAGAAAACTAAAGGAAAGGACAATATTAAAAAAACCCTATTCTGAATGTCTCAGTAAAGACATCTATTAACAGAAATCAAATGTATAAATTGAAATGATACTCCGCTACAAATCTTGAAGTCAGAATTTGAAATCAAATTAAAGGTTTACTTAGAAGTTATTGATACTGTAAAGAGATGACCAGCAAATGTAGAAACTCTTACATCGTCAACAATCAGAAGCCCAGCAGTAGAAAGTGTGATAGATTGCTTCACTGACATCTAGGATTTGACAGATTTTAATTTAAAGTTTATTATATATTATTATTATAAACTGAATTTTATTATAAATAGTGACTAAATAGTGATAGTAATTAAAACCAGGTAGCAAACCCTACTCACAGATCACAAAATCTTCCTTCAACAAGTCTTTGTTTTGCTGTGCTTACTAGAGGAAAGTAAACATCTGGAATTCCCAAATTAAAACAAACATTTATGATGGTAAATCATAGCTCAGCAAGCAAAGAACAGTATGAAAAAAATCCTAGTCTTCATTCTGCTGTCTTTGTTATTTTTAAAGAGTAAACTCTTACTTGAAATAGGAAGATCAGAGACTTCTAACAAGAGATGTAGTTAGGAATATATAAACATCTTGGGATAGTGGAACTTACTAGTCCCATTAAGAACTCCATTGATAGACGCTTATGTCATTCTTAATGATTTCTATAAATACATATCAGCATTGTTACACAGTCACATTATCAGTCACATGTTCCACTCCACTGCAGCATTTTAGGGTTTTAGGTTTTTTTATTTTCCAGACAAATCTGTTCTGTGTCTGACACAGTGGCACCATCATTTCTACAACACTATGATTTAAACAAGGGCTGGATCTAGTTAGAGAATGATGTTCTCATGGTGAAGCATGCAAGACAATAAGCACTCTTCTGCTAGTCATGTGCAAATGTCATTGTTCAACCACAAAGCTATCAATATTATTATTAAAATTCAAATTATTAATTATTTAAATGTGACAACACAGTAACACTCATAAGATGTATTAGGAAAAATATTTTGAAATTTTTATTTTGTAAAATGGAGAGGAGAGGAGAGGAGAGGAGAGGAGAGGAGAGGAGAGGAGAGGAGAGGAGAGGAGAGGAGAGGAGAGGAGAGATTCAGTGAATTAAATTACACTTGAAGAGCCAATTACATATGAGAGGTCTGAAGTCCAGCACATAAAATTGAAAGATTGACATTGACATGAATTCTCTTCGGTAGACTGCGGCACGGATGAAATAAAATTGCCTATAAACCCAATAGTTTAAATATTTAACTTTAGCATGAACCCTGTAAAATGCACTTTAATATTTAGCATTTACAATGTTCTTCTACTTTCTGATCTGAAACTATTTCAGAAAGACCATGCCAGGATCGCTTACCCTCTGTCTAAACAACTCCTTGTATCCAACTTCCTGTTTTTAGCCAGTTTCATGCTCAGAACTTTACTTTTTCTTTTTTTTTTTTTTTTTTGAGAACCTCAGAAATGTATTGTTATTGCCAGCTCTTCATTCCAGGGGCAGGATTTTTATGGATTTCAAACTTCTCAATATAGATCTCTAAAGCAGTTTGTCTCTATCAATCTGTGAACTCTCTTTTGAAGTTTAGTCTCACAGCAGGTTCAGAGCATTCTCAGAGTGTTAAGACAGGTTGTATACGGCCATAGCTTGATGACATATTAAATATGGAACTGGAGCGGAGACAGAGAGGTGTAGAGGAGCTGGAAATGGACATGAGCTTCTTTTTCTGGCAGCAAAATTGTTAAATCTTTTCATCTCTATTGTATCATTGTTCACTTTAGGCAAATGGTACAGAAAGGGAAGGTGACATAATGGCAAATTAAATGTTTATATAAGCTAATAAATGCTCTCTGCCTTAAGTACTGGCAGCACCTCAGCACTTTCAAGATAGAAGTATCAGAGACTCCATGTGGAGACAGTATTTACCAATGCATCTTATATACAGGCCTTGCTGGAATTAAGCTAGATACGAGACAGATGAACATCAAGGCAGAAACATTGAATGAAAATGTTTGATTTAAAAGATTATTTAAATGTAGAAACAAAATGTGTTTGGACATTTTGTATAAAAGTATTCTGAATTTACATTACATGGAACTGTTAAAGAAGCATAAGTTGCAGCAGTAGCAGAAAGTATGACTTCAAAACAGTATATGGTAAACCAGGTTTTCTTTTATGGAATTAAACCCAAAATCATAACCAGTATTCAAAAGTAAGAAAAGTCTTGGCTATTTAAGCAAAAAGTAGAGCTTAATTTCTTGCACATCAATTAAAATGCATTTGTATTTGACCGTATGGAGTGATGTTTTAATTTACAAGCCTTTACACACACACAAAAAGGAGTTTTATATGATCAACAAAAAATTACAGAAAATCACAAAAAAATTAGGCTGGAAGAGACCTCTGTCTGTCTTCTAGTCCAGGCCCCTGCTAGGACTAATTTCTGAGTTATATCAGGTTGCTTGGTTACAGTTTGATTCCGAAGATCTCAAAGGACGGAGATTCTACAACCTCTCTGAGCTGTTTGTTTCCTTTCTTAAATAGGTGTATAGTTTTTTTCTTTATTTCCCATAACTAGTCAGTATTGCTATTGTTGCAACCTGTCACAGCTGGTTTTTACGTTCTTGCTGTGTACTTCTGAGAAGGTTTTGGCTTCTATTTCTCTATAAAAACTCTTCAGGCATGAAAACTGCAAATAGGTCTCCTGTTAATCCTCATCCTCAAACTGCACAAACACAGATCTCTCAGCCTCTCACTATGTGGCAGTCCCCTAAACATCTTAATGGCCTTCCACCGGACTCTCTGGCTTGTCAATCTTTCCCTTACTTGGTGTCCCAAAATGGAACACCATGTTCCAGATGAAACCTCAGGAGTTCTGAGTGGAAAGGAACACCTTCCTCTGGTTATGGTTGTCTTGATGCAGTCCAGCATGTAATTAGCCTTTATCAACAAAAGGACACGGCAAATTTGTCTTCAAACCACCTACATCACTTTCAGCAAAGCTGGTATATTTAGCTACTCAATTCATAGTCTCCACTGATCTATCCCAGATGCAGGACTTTGCATATGTCTTTGCTGAAACTCATGAGGCTCCTTTTGACTCATTCTTCCAGCTCACTAAAGTCCCTTTGAGCTGCAGCTCTGCCTTTCAGCTGAACAACTGATCCTGCCATTTGATGTCATCTGCAAAGCTGCTAAGTCTGTTTTCCATCCCATGATCCAGAACATTGGTGAAGGTTTTAAACAGCATTGCCCTCAGTACTGACCTCTGAAAAAGGCCGCCAGTTAGGAGCCAAACAACTGACCGCCACTCTTTGAGCTCCGCACTTCACCTGGTTTTCCGCACACCTTGTAGCCCACCCATGCAGTTAATATCTCACCAGTTTGACTACAAGGATTTTGTGGGATACTATGCTGAAAGCCTTGTTAGAGTCAAAGTAACTGATACCCACTGCTTAGCAAGTTACTTCATCATAAAGAGCAATCCTGATTAGGTACAATCACCAGGTAAAACCCTGGTGGCCAAGTCACCTTCCTGTCCTGCAAGTGCCTGAAACTGGCCTTCATAAGGACTTGCACCATAGTTTTGTTGAGGACTAAGTTGAGACTGATCAGCCAATGGTTTCCCGGACTCTCCTTCTTGTCCTTCCTGAACATAAGTATTACATTTCCTTTTCCTGTGACCATGACCTTTGAAAGCAACTCACATCATCTAGCTATGGGCCCATATGATGTCCTCTTTGCAGATGATGATAAGCCATTACTTTGCCTTTAACATCCTTCACCAGATCCAAATCAAACCAAATCAAGGTTTGGTTTCCTAATTTCATCCCTGCATGCCTGTGTGATCCTTCTACATTCCTTCTGTGTAGACCCTCCCTGCTTTTGTCCTCTCTGTATTTTATTTTTGCTTTTTTTTCTGGATTCCCCATTCAGCTAAGCTGGCGTACTGCTATTCTTCACAGAGAGTTTCTCCTAAATAACAGTTTTATATTACAATAGACTGTTTTTCACAGCTTTCAGTCACAGGGGCAGATTTTGACTTCAGTTAATCTGCTTAACTCCACCGAGTTCAGTGAAGGTACTTCAATTTGTGTCAGCTCTGAATTTGGGTCATTCATAGAGTTTTAATCAGTTCTGAATTGCAGTGATGAAATTGTATTGTTCATGACACACTGTGCAAAATATATTTACAATATCTTTTATGTAATATTTGGGCATAAGAGTTGATATACTGAAGCACTGAAAAAGGATTTTGTGATTCTTTGAGATGCCTGACTGCATTTTGCAATGTACTCCCTATTTTTTATGTGTGTTAGAACATTATTGCATTGTTGTGGAATACAAGTAAAATTTTTAGAATACTTCTATTTTAGTTTGAAATTTAATATTTAGTTTATTTTATATTCGTGACGTACCTGTAAAATCTGTCATTAATATGTATACATGTGGTACCTCCTTCTTAGTCAATAGCAGGGATCTACATAAGTCTATAGCACAGATATGAAATTATCTTCCCTGTATGGTCAGGAAATAGAAAAGAAGATATGTGTTCTGCACAATATTTTTGTCAGTCTATGATATAATCTCATATTACTGCAACTGTGGTTTTCACACACACACAGTTCTTCATTTGAACAAAACTATAATGTTTTGCAGAATTTTGTAATTATAGATTTCAGTACCCGGTGGCATATACTGTATCTTTATATGTGATAAAAAATTTCAGTGGCTCTCCTAAATATGTTCATGTCTCTATAGCTATATCTTTGGTTCTGTCCCTTATAAAAACATAGAAATACAGAACTTGAAGAGTTCATATTGATACTCACAAGGTTTAATTGCAATCTTACATGATACTACTTTTACTTCTCTAGCTTAAGTATTATTAATTATGGATGTTGATTGTGCTGACAGCAAAAGCAGCCTTGTGTCTGATAGGATCAGGCTTAATATCAATACTGAAATCTACCACTCTAGCTGCAAAAGAATGCTGAGATTGTGTTTCACTGTTCAGTGCAATTAAAATCTTTGTGCATCTGGCAGAGTAAGCAACTGTGTATTTTTTCTGAGCCAGATTTTTAATTAATTATGGGGTAGGATAAAAAAAAGTTCTAATTTAACTAACATTTAATATAACTTCAATGCATAACTTTAAATAATCTTAGTTTCATGGATTTTTAGGCCATCATTTATTGTTAGATACACAATGGATAAAGAAAAATATTTTTTTTTTAATTCAGTTCACCCTATCAAATTAAGCTCTACAGATTTTTAAGAATGGAGAGAGTCTACATCTGGCTTTTTATAAAACACGAGAGGGTTTCCTAAATTGCCCCCAGAAGTAGTGTACTTCGGTTTACTGAAGCTGGCCACTCCTCATATTCAAATATGACTGTCCCAAACAGGGATTCTGTGGCAGGTATTGTCAAAAACCTTTGTGTAAGCACTAGTAATCTGCTTGTTAGTGCTAATCTTTTTCAGAATAACAGTGGTATTACCTGTGGGAAAAATTAAATTTATTATTATCATCATGATTATACATATTGAGAGGCAGAACAATGTAAAACAGAGGAGAAACCTGACAAAAATAGATAGATGGGTGAATAAATATATCAGTAAGCCTTTTCAGCTTCTCAGAAGTCCAGAAAGGAGAAGAGTTGCTTATCTCCTGCCTGTTTTGCTCTCGGGTGTACTTTTATATATTTCTCCAAACACATCACATCTCCTATACTGGCAGTGGTGCACAGCACCTCCCCATGCAGCACGAGCCTGTGGGTCTCCCCGGGGGGACATTCGGTGTGACAGCGGGGGAGCCTGCTCAGCCTCAGCCCAGGGCTGGCCGCAGTGCTTTCTGTGACACGCTGTTTGAAAGAGACTAATGTTGCCAGAGTTTTGGCAGCTCGACCTTAACACTGTAACCTCTCAGCCTGCACTCCTCATCAGAAAGGACCCCAAAGTGTCCTAAATTCTCCACAAATTGCACTGTGTCCAGATCCATTTAACTAGTTTAAATTAAAGCAATCCCCACATAGAAATATGCTGCATTAAACTAATGGATGATTTGCTCCTAATTATATATACAAGTATATACTCAACATTAATCTCTAAAAATATAACAGAAATCTACATGTTCACTAGCAGGCAGCTAGAGTTGGGATATTATAAAAATACATAAATAATTTTATTAATTCCTGATGTTTGGCTTTTATATTGCTATTTACAGTGCTTGTCTCAGTTGTCGAGAACTATTATCTTTTACAGCTTGGGGGAGTGTTTGTGTGTGGAAATAATCCCCTTGTATCTATGGTATTTTTGTGAACTAGATGGGAACATAGAGTATTATTTCTGGACAAATGCCTTGAGAAAAGCCTTTAAGAAGAAGAATTAGTGACTTGACCCAAAAGCTATTAAGTCAAAGGTGGTGATTGAACAAATTTATTGTTCTCATAGATAGTATACAAGAATATTATGCTTAATTTGTGAGCTATCCTTTCATCTTGCTTTCCCACCAACACAAAAGCCTTTGGGGTTTCTGAAGCTATAAGTCAACTACTGTCACTGCTTAATTTTACATAAAGGCATAATAAGTGAACCTATGTCCACTGACATCATTAGAATCACCCTACTTGGCTTCAGCAGGGTTCGTAATTTCAGCCAAGATGCAAAATTAGTTTTCCTTTCTGAAATAAGTGGAGTTAAAAATATTTATATTAACTAAAAACCTTGTATTGCTGTTACAGTGGCTCACAAATAACAAACCACCAAAAATTAAAAATTTATTATTAACACAGTTAACTAGCCCTCTGCAAATTACAGGTTCAAATGTCTGTGAGAGGAGAACAGAACAACTCCCTAGGGTTTAATGACAACCCAAAATGCTCTATCACCCACCTAACAAATGAGGGCTCTCAAACTCAAGGACCTGCTCAGGGCAGCGTCCTGACCTAAGGCACCTCGAGGAGTTTCCTTGGGCATTGTCCTGACCCAAGGGGAGAGTCCTCAACCGCAGCTGCTACTCCAGGGGCCGAGCATCAAATGGCTCCCCCAGGGGACTCCATTGATGCCCAGGCCCAATCCAACCTGTGGTCAACAGCGGCTCACATTGGCCAAAGCCCCGAGAACAGGCAATCAGTAGCTGCTACACTTCAGCAGCCAAGAAGCTCTGTTTTTGTTGGGTGGGTGCACCTGCCACACAATCCACCCCGTGACTACAGTCATGATTCGGCTGGTTTCCTTGAAGTGGTGGTGCAGTCACCTCTTGCCTCCAAGGTTAAAAGAGAGTGCTCTCCTGGTGAGTCTCCATACTCATTGTGGATTGTCGTACTTAGATGATTATACAAACAAACCTTAAAGAAAAACCTCCAACTATACAATGTATTAGAATCAAAGTTGAAGGAAGCCAATTAACCATTCTAACAAGGAAGATTCAAACATATGCAATTAACCAATTAATGCTTAATATGGCAACTATTGCTTCAAGTCTCTTGTCACTTTCTTCATTTGTTGACCTAAAGTGGCATTAACACAATAACACCAATTTCAATCACATTCTTCTGAATGCTGACAATTTAAGAAGATTCATTCGCCCCCGTGTTGTCATCCAAGTCTGGATTGTCCATAGGGATCACCATTACCATTGCCAATCAGGATGCCGAAGTCATCTGTTCTTCCAAGATCCTAACAAAAAACAGAACTAGGCCTCCGATCAGAACCCAGGCAATCATGATCTAACTGCACATAGCACTTCCTCGCAGTTTCTCACTGTTCGACTCCCACAGGAGGGGGAGTTCTAGAGTTTTTATCCCCTTCTCTGGATGGTTTTAAACAGCTTTTGAGCCAGTGCATAGCAAGCAATTGTCGACAGGCCCAGCCCAGTCAGGCCCTGCAGCTGACAAAAGGCCTGGATGGGCATTCAGATGCCCATAATCAACTGTTAACTGCCACCTTTTGTTTGGTTTTTGGACTGTCCACACCGGAGAATTATAAGGACCATGTGTATGATTTATAATCTTTTTCAGTATCATTAATCACGTCAAAAATACCCTGTCTGGCAGCAGATGGCAATAGATATTGAGAGACACA
Source organism: Athene noctua (assembly GCF_965140245.1). NCBI lineage: Eukaryota > Metazoa > Chordata > Aves > Strigiformes > Strigidae > Athene > Athene noctua. The sequence goes on from NC_134039.1 coordinate 76,968,251, forward strand.
GGTAACTTTTTTCCCCCAAACTCCAAAACTCCACACTCTGTCATCTAGTAAACACCATTCTTTACCTACCAAAACATCAAACCCTAATATTTTCCTTTGTTCTCAAGTTCTCCCCTCCAGCAATAACATCAGCTTCAGGATGTTACCAGCAGATTGCCTATGTAACACTGCCTGGGGTATGCCCGGTGCCAACACCTTCCACCAAAGTGATTCCTTCCTGAATCATAAAACTGACCCAACTTATCCTGGGGTGGTTTAAACTCTCTACAAGGAGGCTGCTCAGAGAGGAGTTTCTAACTGACTGGCTGAACCCTCTGGCTTCCACCCCCACCCTCATTCGGCTCAGTGTCGTGGATGAAAGTATTGACATGGTAATGATTTAGTAGGAAATCTAGATTTATTAATAACTAACAGAAATTTATCATTACAAAATAATTCAGAAATGTTGAAAGAAAGAAAAACGACTTATTTACAGATTCTAAAATGACAAGTTTCACACTAACTTACTTAACAGTACCTTAATTTATACATATATACATGTGCATACATAAAACGTACAAACACACGCACAGAAACAAAAGTATTTGGATCCAGTAGAATGAAGTATGTACCCACACACCAATGAGCAGGGAAAGAACGGGTGAAAGAGAAGCTAGATAAACAAAAATTTCCCTCTTCTTGAGTTTAGAGTAAATACTCACAATGCCTTGGCATTCCTCAACGGGCAACAATTGAGACTCGAGCGGGGGGACTTTGCCCTGGCCTTCCGTCTGGAGCAGACGACACCTTAAGGGTTTTGGTACCTGAGAGGCGTCCCAGCTCAGGGGAGATGCTGGTCACAGGCCGCTGCGATCCAGGAGAGCTCAGAGGGTCTCCCTTGTGGTTGCAATTTATAGGGTCCAAGATAACTGACTTTTGTCAGGTACCTTCTGGTGCCTTCCGGCAGTTGCACAAGAACTTGATGAATGTGCAACTCTGTTATTGTTCCCATTTGACCACATCCCAGGCACAGGCATGCCAGGCCATTAGGAGATGATGGGCTGTTATAAATGTTTCTGAGCAATCAGGAGGGGCAGGAGCCAGGCTCATTAAGGGGGCGCCTTAACTTTAGCAGTCCTTATCTCCACAGATTGGTGTATAGCTTGGGGGATGTGGATGGAATCACACCTAGCAACAAGCAGCCCAACAGGAAGGGGCAGGGAGGGGTGATAATTGTACCACCACAGTTAGTCCAGCCCATTTCTCATCTCTAAGCAACCAAATCATGTAATGCTTCTGGCCACGTTAACGCACACGCGAGGCGTGGGGGGGATTCACTGGTTGCATTCAATAGCTCTTTGCGCCCTTTCTCTGAGGGACTGGACATGTATCTTTAAGGCATCCAGGAGCCCTCTAATGAGAGCTCTAAGGTGGCTGGGATCCACCGGCGTGACAAGCAGTATTCCGCACCGCCCCCTCTCACCCACTGCCTGAATGCCAGCGGCCTTTTGTACTCCCTCTGCCAGCTCCAAAAGTCCTGTCACCTTAATGGTAACAGGTTCTCCCCTCTCCTTAGGGTCCACTCCCCCAGCCCAGTAAGCCACTTGAGATGTTATTGACTGTTACCCACTAGTATGTCACTTAAATACACTCTGGGACCCCAGAAACCTCCCGCCTTGTCATCACTCAAAAAAATTCGATCCCCCTCTCCCATTGAAGAAACTCTCCACAAATACTGTTTCAGTTCCACCTGGCTTATGCCAATATTTAACCTGAAGCTCACTAAGCTCGGATCCCATCCAGGGGGTTGTATGGATGGTGGTTCAGGGGTTCCCACCTTGTGGACCCGTATGCCTTTCTGTTTTAATGAGAGGTCGCACATTTCTTTCCTCCAGTTCCTCTATTTCCTCCGAGCCATTCTCATCAGACTCTCTCCAATTATCTCCATCCCTCTCCTCAAAATCTACATGGGTAACTAACTTCTAAATCTGAAAAACACTAGTAGGATTTTTTTGCTCATGCCAATATAATTCTTTTTTTTTTTTTTCTAATAACCACCTTCTCTCTCTTTCTCATAACAGTTATGTCTTCAAATAATCAATTTCCAGTCACTCCTCTAAGTTCTCTTTCTCCACTACTACAAAATAATTCTGTACCTGAATCAAGCAGGCACCTAAAATGGCACATATTTTTCCTTTACTTCCGCTATTCCAACTTCCCCAGCTTTATTCCAACGTACATCTGGGTGAGAAGGAACACAACAATACTTCTGTAATAAATCCTCTGTTGACATCCTGCCAACTACACCAATTTGTTACAGAGGCTCTCAAATAAACAACCAACCACCAAAAATTAAAAATTTATTGCTAACACAGTTAACTAGCCCTCCAAAAACTACAGGTTGAATGTCTGTGAGAGGAGAACAGAACAACTCCCTAGGGCTTAATAACAATGCAAAACACAGAACAAAGCCCCACTCCCTAGGGTTTAACACCAACCCAAAATGCTTTATCACTCACATGACAAGTGAGGACTCAACCTCGAGGACCTGCTCAGGGCAGCGTCCTGACCCAAGGGGAGAGTCCTCGACCGCAGTTGCTGCTCCAGGGACCGAGCTCCAAATGGCTCCCTCAGGGGACTCCACTGATGCCCAGGCCCAATCTGACCTGTGGTCAGTAGCGGCTCTCGTTGGCCAAAGGCCCCAACTACCGTGAAGCCCCAAGAACAGCCAATCAGTAGCTGCTACACTTCAGCAGCCAAGAAGCTCTGCTTTCATTGGGTGAGTACACCTGCCACAATTGCTATCAACAGGTACAGCTTCTCTTTGAATAGATGGCATATAGACATGTATCCATGTAGGAGAAAATGAATTTTCTATATTAACAGACTTTAAGAGAAAAGGATGTTTGGTCAAGTTAACAAAGAGGATCTGGCATGAAATATTAAAGGGGGTTTTTTTGAGGCGAGTGGGTTTTGTTGCTATTTTTTTCATACTAGGGTTATCTTCCACAATCGGAAAACTTTGCACAACCATTTTGACAAGCACTTTGAGCATGTATATCTTTCAGTTGCAGGGTAGCACAAATTATATCCTCTAATTGATTGCAAATGACCCCTTTGTTTGTGATGGGATCCTTTCATCAGAAATATCATCAGCATGTGCTAAAGCTGCATCTGTGAAAGTGTCAGGATCCCAGTATAAATGCTTAAACTCAATCTATGATAATAATTAAATTTATATTTTTTCAAGCACTTAGAGCTAGAACATTATTTTGAATAGGATTTGTACTGGATTTTGAGAAGGGCTAAATATTATTTAAATAATTCGAAAGATATTTGAAATACATTTCAGGGTACTCTCCTCCTTGCATCTTAGTTTTATTAACCAGATCCTACATGAAAGATCATACTTCTTTTATTTGCACTTCTATTAAAATGAAATTATTATACTGCTAATACATACCATAATGTCCTTTCTTCTACAAAGAAATAAATAGACATACTTTATTTTACATGGCTTAAATGTGTATCATTAGAATCAGCTGGACTATTTACATAGCATAATATTAGATAAACATATACTTCTTTGCTGGGCTGAGGCTTAACCATATATATAAGTTCCTAATTTATCACAGCTTTATAAAGTTCCATTTACTCTGAGTTACTTAAAACCCTTAAATTATAAAAAGAGACAGAAAGTAAAGAAGAAAGCGAAAATCCTTCAGACTTAGGCAGATGTTCGGCAGGGGCAAGTTTGCAACAAATTGTTAAGCCTGGCAAAAATATAATAAAATGGCAAAAGGCCCCATACCTTCAAGCTTTAGACAATGTTAAATGGATTTTGCTACTACCGTAGTGATAATTAGTATGTAGAACAGGCTATGCAAAAATCAGTGAGATTAGTAATATATTATTCCCCCTCTTCCACAGTTACAGGAATACATTTGGTATTAATGATAATACATTTAATTTAATGGATTAATTTGAAGTCAGTGCAGAATTTATGGACATTTAGGAAATGATAAGTTTGTAATTCCATGTGTTTAATATTAAAATAAAGTGCCTCACACTGGTACTCTGGTAGATGTCACTTCACAGTGAATTAAAATTGCTTCAGACCTCAAAATCAAAGAATTCAAAATTATTCTGCTATATAGTCACACTCACGGATATAATTGAAGATCTGTCAGCACTTTCATTACATAAAGCCATTTTTAAGCACTTTATAAGTTGGCCATGACATTTTGCTTAAAGCTGGAAATGGGCTGTGAGTTTCCTGCCCAGGAGTGAATTTCTGTTTCTTATGAATGTAATTGGAATCAGATTATTTTCCTATGTTTCCTATCTGTGAAAAAGGGGTTAAAGAACATTGTCTGGTTTTTACATTCCTCCCACATGTACAAAATAGCTCTATACTTCAATTTAGCACCTTGCAAATAATTAGGCTCCATCAGTATATAGGTAAATAAATCAGATCCAGGGCACAGGCTAGATCACTGGCCCACAGACATGTGCATTGTTTAATACGCACCCTGGTATGGCTTTTGCCCACCTCAGCTAGAGCTTTCCTAATGTTCAGAGGCACTTTGGGAAATACCACAAGCTAAGGGCAGTTTGAATATAGCCATGCAGTTTTGGACGTTTGGGGAAAATAGTCATAACTCAGATGTAAACTATGACAAGCCATTTGGCCTTAGAGCCAGAGAAGAACCCCATTTTATTTGCCTTTTTTTTACAGATGGCAAGTAGATGAGCCTGTTTCATTTTCCAGTATAGACCTACTCTTAGTATACTTTGCTGAGACAGACTGTTCAAAGATGTCTCCAATTCAGCATGTGCTCACCATGTTAGCTAGTACAAAATGGTCTAGGACCATTTTAAGAAACCAGTTTGGTTGAGCTTAATTCTAGATAAGAAGAAATCCATTTCCATGAGTGGTTCAAAATACAGAATAAAATTGCTCAGACTTAACACCAGTATTTATCCAAAATGCATTGTTAGTTAGGCAGAGCTTCAAGAATATCAAAGGGTGAGATTATGACAGAATTACTTAAAGAAGGACAGTTCACAGGTATGCTGCTTAATTAACTATTGTGAGCTTTGGAGGTCAGAGGCAAGATGAATGTATGCACAGTCATTGCCAAGAAATCCTTTGAAAGGAAAGTGCTTGCTCATTCCCAAGAGAAACCATGAGATTGCTGTAGAGGTTAAAGGAGCTCAGCGTGCCATTCTCTGTTCAGACAAACCTTTCCCAGTATAGGGAGTATTTCCAGCACTTCTCTCATCACCTTGGAGTCACAAGTTGTACTCATGACTGAAAGATAAGCAGCACAGACTTTATTTATTTATGAGCAAGTGTCATTGTAAATCAGGAAATATGGCTGAAACACTTTAATTTCATTATTAGTCAGAGTAATTTTTTCATCACAAAACTCACAGAGAATTAAATACTTAGTGAGAAGATTGCTGTAGCCTGTTCCACCTCTACTCCTGCCTAAGAATGTAACTAGGAGTTCTCCAAGAGGAACTGTTTTGATAAGATCAATGCCACATGCTTAAAAAAAAAGACATTCAGAAATCTATCAACTGCAGGAGATTGGTCTGTTTTATAAACATACCAGTAGCATGGTAATACAACTTTTGACACACTCTCTATCTGGAAAATAGTAATTAAAACTAATATAGCGTAATCAGTTTATCTAAGATAGAAGGAAATTCTCTGCCTGCACTAAGAATGAATACCTGTAAATAAATTCAGTGGCTGAAGAAAGAAAAACCCCAGACACAGAAGTATTATTGCTGTTAGAAAAAATAAGGAAGAAGAATAGACCATGCTCCTTCTGCAAAAAATAAAGATAGGCACTTGCTTATAAAATTGGGAGCAACATTAAAAAAAGAAACTCACAAACAAACAAGCAAAAATACAAGTAAAGAAAGAGCAAAGCACATGACCAAGGATCACTGAATAGTAGCCCTTTCCATAGATGCTTTATACCCCAGACACATCACAGGACTGAGGATTGCCTAAGAACCAGACAGATAACAAAGTCTGTTTTCCCTTCAGAAAGACCATGACAAGCTGGATCTACCCTTACTGAGTAATGGTGATGGCCTGAAGGAGCAAACAGCAGGGCTCAGAAGGGCAATTCTGCATTGTAGGTTGCTTTGCTAGTGAAGCTAACTCAACAATTAAAGAAATACAAGGATTTGGCTTGAGACTGTCACTCCAAGTTAATGGAAACCCCAGATCTATTGAATTATGGACTCCATCTGCTGTGATTGACTCTCAGTGAATTGGAAGTAAATATAGTCTGTGTCTTACGCAGATAAGCCAAGTGTTTTTCTTGCTATTTTTCCAATTTTCACGAGAATACTTAATGCAAAATGAAATGCTGATGTATGCCCAACGTTCCAGCTGATCATAGGGTGACACAACATACGAAATTTCTGGAAAGAAAGAGGGTTTATTGTATACTTCCTTTGAAATGCCAGGTACTTTTGCAGTGGCAAAATACATTCTGTTGCTGTCTCTGCCTCAGACTTCTGAAGGCCACTGGTGAGGAGCAGTAACACTGTCATAGTTCAATGAGAATGTAATTTAAGGGTACCTCAATGAAAGATATTATGAATAAAGAAATATTTAAATGAGCAGATAGACCAGAAGTGTAATTATTAAAGATGGTTTTGCTGTACACTGTAGAGAACCAAAAAGAAAGCAGAACACAAGACTCAAGGAACCAAAAGGGCCTGTTTTGATCATTTGAACAGTGACTGTAGTATCATCTGTCAGTTCATGTAAGGAAAAGCATATTTAGTCTACATGAACTGCTAAATACTGTTTCAGATCTTGGCAGTACTTATTTACTCCTTCCCCTGTTTAAGAGTGAAATTTAGTAGTTAGCACATAAGTTTTTCCGAGTAAAAAACAGATTTTTCCTGTTTAATAGTTACAAGCTAAAGCATGGAAACAGATACTTCTTTACCATGTAGCTTGTGTTTGTGAAGGGGTCTGGAAATATTTTTAAACTCAAAACATGAATCAGGTAGCTTTCTCTGCAATTACTATACTTTTCATATTTTGTTATTACAGAATCACAGAATCATCTAGGTTGGAAAAGATCTTGAAGATCATCCAGTCCAACCATTAACCTAACACTGACAGTTCCCAACTACACCACATCCCTCAGCGCTATGTCAGCCCGACTCTTAAACACCTCCAGGGATGGGGACTCCACCACCTCCCTGGGCAGCCCATTCCAACGACCAACAACCCCTTCTGGAAAGAAATGCTTCCTAATATCCAGCCTAAACCTTCCCTGGAGCAACTTGAGGCCATTCCCTCCTGTCCTATCACTTGTGACTTGGTTAAAAAGACTTATCCCCAGCTCTCTGCACCCTCCTCTCAGGGAGCTGTAGAGGGCGATGAGGTCTCCCCTCAGCCTCCTCTTCTCCAGACTAAACCCCCCCAGTTCCTTCAGCCGCTCCTCGTATGACCTGTGCTCCAGACCCTGCACCAGCTCCGTTGCCCTTCTCTGGACACGCTCGAGTCATTCAATGTCCTTTTTGTAGTGAGGGGCCCAAAACTGAACACAGGAATCGAGGGGCGGCCTCACCAGTGCCGAGCACAGGGGTCAGATCCCTTCCCTGTCCCTGCTGGCCACGCTATTGCTGACACAAGCCAGGATGCCATTGGCCTTCTTGGCCACCTGGGCACACTGCTGGCTCCTGTTCAGCCGGCTGTCAATCAACCCCCCCAGGTCCCTCTCTGACTGGCAGCTCTCCAGCCACTCCTCCCCAGGCCTGTAGCGCTGCTGGGGGTTGTTGTGGCCCAAGGGCAGCCCCCGGCATTTGCCCTTATTGAAACTCCCCCAGCTGGGCTCAGCCTGTCCAGGTCTCTCTGCAGAGCCTCCCTACCCTCGAGCAGATCAACACTCCCACCCAGCTGGGTGTCATCTGCAAACTGACTGAGGGGGCACTCGATCCCCTCGTCTAGATCATCAATAAAGATGTTAAACAGGAGTGAACCAATAAAGATGTTAAACAGGAGTGAACCAATATAAAAACTAACTGAAAAGAATCTGGCCTCCATTTTTTACTGTACTATTTGAATGCTCATTTCATTCATACTCTTGTTTTTAATTTAGCACTCACTGGAAAGGGCTTTTTGTTCGTAAAATGTGTGTTTGCCAATTCCTCAAGTTGCATTTCTAGAAAGAGAAAAAAAAACCCACCAAGCACATCTGAGGTCTGCTCCTGGGACTACTTAGGAATGCAAAGGATGCACACAAAGTAGCCTTTAGACTTTGGAAGAAAGTTGGTCTCAGAGGAAGGTTACACTTAGCGTGGCTTCACCCTCCTATGGCCTAACACTCCTAGAAACCTCCCCAATTGATAGTAGAGACAAAGTGGAGAACTGGGGTATGGCTGATGCTGATGGGAAAAATTTAATTTCTTCATTTACTCTAATAAGGAGGTAGTGAAGGGCTGTTCTGCACATGGGCAGCTATTTTAAGCACATATCATTGTTCTCATTGAGGACTATAGGAGAACAGAGAACATGAAGCAAAAGGAGCAGAAATGAAAAGCATCATAATAATTTAATTTTTAATAATTCAATATTTCTGTTTAAATTAATGTATTTTAAATATTAAAGATAAAAGAGGAACATTACTGACTCCAGGAATTGCTCTTGATTTTTTTGACTCCACTCTTTGGAAGTTAAAAGTGGTGGGGGCTGTAGGACAGTCTCAGCCAGCATATATTAAACTCAATAAAGTGAAGCTTACTGACAAAGAAATCATTTACTTCTCCATTAAGTTTATTATGAGTTTACTAGTTCATGGATTTATGATGGGTTCTAGGCACCATTCATACTTCAAAATGTGCAGTTTTTGACTCTCAAACAAGTTGTTCTGCATCCTACCTTTGGGCATATATTTTTTCTATTACTTCACCAGTTCTAGTATTCTAAGAATGTTAAACAGTACTTTACCAATTAATTTCATAATTCGGTATATAGATAACAAACTTTCAGGCTATTGGAAAGATGTATGATATGAAATAGCTCAGTAAAATGAAAAGACACGTTTTGACTCTGTCACAACCACCCTATGACACAGAGATTGAGCAGTGTTTTCCTTTTAAGTCTATATAACAATATCCTAGAAATGGTAATATGAATACTACTGTCTTGAATAAAATGAAACTTCCGCTTAAGTTTCATGGTGGTGTATTCCAAAATAAATTAGCTGTACTGCATATTCTTTCTTAAAATAAAGTAGGTCAAGCCGTTATAAAAATAATACCCTTTTATTACTGTTAATAATCAATGATTGTCTTCTCCAGTCTTTAGCCAGTTTAATGCTATTTTCTTATTTTCAGGCCAACAAGCTGATTGGCAAGCAAACCACACAGCTGCAAGGCCTGCTAACTTCAGCTTAAGCTCTGAGTGTTCAGTTTTTCTAAAAAATCAGGTCAGACGGCTGAGGTCAGAGTCTGGATTGCTATCAGTTCCCTACCTTCATAGTTTGGACTGTATTAAAGAAAAAACTCAGACCAGCTGACTGAAGAAGTCTCTGGCTTTAATGCTTGTAGAAATATTGCTACACGTTTCCCACCCCCCCACCCCACCCACCCCCCCCAAACCACAAGGACTCAATTGACTTTTTTCAAGATGGAAGCAAGTGTAAATAAAATGAACATTTGGCCTTAATAGACTGATTTACATTCTCTGGGCTCATATAAATGATATTGATGCAAGAGGCCACACTGAGGTCACTATTACTGAATACAACTGGCTGGAATGTGTTTGACAAAACACTTTTGAGTGAAGGAAGATTATTCTATTTGCATGCACTGAAAACTTTCCATTTTCCTGAAAGTTTCTGTGAAAAAATATTTCTGAAATTAAAGCGATTTCACTTGGAAAATGTGAAATTTGTACTTGTTTTCATTTTTTCTATTACTTTTGCCTAATCAGACACAAGTACAGGGAAAATAATTTTAAGATAAACTTGAGAAATTTCTTACAATCTGTAAATGCATATACAGTCAAAAAGCTGGGATTCTTTACTGAACAAACCATGCAGACTCTTCAGTCAGGAAACCTAATCTTTTTCAGAAATGTAAAATTTTTGCGAAGTAGAAACTCTAAATTTCAGCTGTTCTACTCAAGGTTCAAAACTCTTCTTAGTTCATGAGGTAAATATTTCAATTAGTAACCATCCAGTCTTCTGCCCCTTTAGTTCTGTTCTGATTTCTAGATTCCAGTAACCCCTACTTTCATTTAAAACACAACATCACTGTACAGATGCACAGCAATATGGGACACACCTTACTGTGTTTTAGATCTTCAAAGACTATTAAGAGGATGGATTTATATTAAGAAAGGCCTGTTTAATTTGTTTTTTAAAACAGTCTGGGTACTTCCTGTTGTTTAGCTAAGCTATACAGGAAGTCACTATAAGTTAAAAAACTTACTCAAGAACTTGAATAAATAATAGGCTGGTTAACTCTAAACAAGTATGGGGCTATTGCATTTAACTTGAAGAAATATATGAAATAAGGACTTTAAAGTCAGTTATCTTCCAAGAAAAGCTACAGTCATTACGATTACATTGTAGGTCACATTCCATGCTCAGTTTTGGATTTGCAACAAATGTGTTCATTTACATAGTCCGAGATTTTTGTATCCTAAAACCAGACTAGTATAGACATAGGATAATTTAGTACAGGTCCACTGTTTGGTCTGTGTGTTATAACAGACATTTACCAAAGTGAAACAGAATATATTAGTTCTGATCAGATAACTGACTTTCACTTCCTAAATTACTTTCCATGTTTAATGTATACACATGCATCCCTTTACAACATTTTAATAAAACAGGTTTTGGGTGGGATTTTGATCTCTGTTACATGACTGAAACTCCAGATTTACAGCTACATCTGGATGCCTGCCCATTAAGTTACCCAGTAGAGAAAAGTGAATAATTTCACTATTTTATTAGTCTTAACAGTTTGAAAAACACCCCTTTAAAACCAGATAACATCTTACATCATGAAACAAAAGAGATGCTTGTTGAAGGCAAAATATGTTGAAAGGAGTGGTTTTGAAGTAATCATTGAAAATAACATTGAGATAATTTTTCATTCATCTATTAAAAAGAATTCATCAGACACTAGGAAAACAAGACTTTCCCATTTTATTTTCACTCTTAAACTCCAGAAGCATGATCAGGATCTAAAATGTCACCTTTAATATTCTTTTACTTTGGTATTAATGTTCAATTGTAAATGACTCTTCATATTTTTAAATATCCTTGGCCTAAGAAGTGATAGATTGAACTTGATTGAGCTATTTCCTATTGATTTGGTCTTGTTGCCTGCCCCACTGCTGACCATCTGACCTGCTTTGGTTACTCCAGAGGTTAACCTTATTATTACGGTTTGCAGCAGTGCTGTGCATATCACTGCCCAGCATATATGAGTTAATTATGTTTTCCTGAAGAGGAAACGGGACAAGAAATTAGGCCAATTATTCACTGTTAACCAACAGAAACACATTCACACTAGTGGTCCCAAATGTTCCCTAGGCCTCTGCTTAAAATTAATCCATCAGAAAATCACATGGAAGATGCTCAAGACCCCCCTTCAATTATTTAAAATCATGTCATTAAATCAGACAAATGCTGGCACTGCAACTCAGCAGGCGCTAATTTAACCCATATGCTTTGGGACTGTTCCTACATCCCTTTGTCCTAGCCAGAATTTATGCAAGAATTATATTTTTTTCTATAAAATAAAATTTTATTATAAGATAACCATATAATTTTAAGTCAAATGGGTTCTAAATAGAAGCAGAATAATTATTTTTAAAAAAGTTTTAGCTCAGCAAAACATATAACGACTTCTTGGAGACTAATTTTATAGAAAGGAAGATCCAAAATGTGCCAAAAATCTGAAGACTGGAGCACAAGCATGGAAGTCCAGCCACCATGGAATTACATTCTATAATAAAAATAATCAAGATAAATTCCTACAGATACATGACATTATTCTGGAAATACCCCACTAAAAATACTAAATGTATTCCTCCATCTCAGCCTCATAGTTACCTTTCTTGCCTTTCTACACTTCTGTGTTCCATTTTTTCATGTTGTTTCTTTCTTAATTTTTTCCTGCTTTGTCACTTTTAATATTTTCCAATATTTCTCCTGTTTTTTCTTCTTAGATTATTTCCCATTCATTCCCACTTTTAGTAAACCTTGCTTTGAAATCTGTGTGTGAAAGAAAGGGACAAAGCAAAGCTTGCCATCATTTGAATTTTTCTAAAATGATGTCATTATGCACAATGCATAGTGTAAATAAACTGTACATCGGCATTTCATACCTCATGACTCATTCCAAAAGGAATATTGATTAAAGTATTATGTTGATTTGTGTATCACTTAGTAATGAAACCGTGAAATTTTGTATTTAGAAAAATAATAGTAATCAAAAAACACTAAAGTTTTGGGTTTATTAGAATATTAATGAAGAGAAAAAGACAAAAAATATTTCCAGTGTAGTCATTGCTAGTGACATTTCTCTGTTGGCCATTTACTGTATGGTTAAACATGTTTCAGTGCAGTAATCCCAAAAAGATGATACAGGAAGTACTTACCTACACAAAAAAATGTATCTTCATTATTTATAGTTTTGATTTGTGTTGTGTTTGTATTCGTGTATCATTTAAGTTTATATGTTTGGTTTTTTTTTGGTTATTGTTTTTGTCTCTAACAGCAATTTACCATCTGGAAATGATAAAAGTGCATAAAAGAAATAGGATTTATATGCAGAAACAATAACCCCCTTTTCAAACTTTTTTTCAGTCTGGACTATGCTTTTGTATGCAAGTTGCTCTTCTCAACTATCATTTATTTTTTGTTTGTAATTGATCATCACCATGAGACTCAAGTACATAAGTCTATGAATGCTTCTGTGCATTAGTGAGTGCTTCAACTGTTTAAAGTATAGCGTCTTTACAGAAAAGTCAAGGGATGTATGCAGTTCAAGCTGAGGTATTTTTCTTAATTTTTGCAAGAAAATTTGGAATTTTAAAGAACATTTATTTTTAAAAAATCAAAATACAGTATCACCAAAGCAAGCTCATGCCTTTGGCTATGCAACTTATTTATGAATTCACCTTTCTTATCAATGCCATAACACTGAGAACAGCAGTGAACCTGATAAAAACTTAGTTACACAATATGATTCATGAGTCCAGAATCTTCCCGCCTCAAGGAAGAAGTTCCCTCAATCACAGACTTTGGAATCTCATCTCAGATTAACCAGTTCTTTTACTGAAAAAAATTTTAAACTCTTGCAGCCTACTTGCCAGTAAAGTTCTTGAAGCTTTAACTGACAAAGTGTTTCCCTGCTGCCTTTACAAAGCATTGGGTGACCATTAGTCTTTCTCTCTGACTGGACATGCCCTTCCTGGTTGACATGCTGGTACAAAAGGTAGTGACAGAGGAGACAGAAACTGGATAAAGAAAGTAATTGATACATATTTATAGTCATTTCCACGGGAAATTCCCAAAGGTGGACTGTCTGAACCAACAGTATGGAAAGCTGAGGGATGGAGACTTTACAGAAGTGGCAGGAGGAGTAAAGGAAACAGTTAATACTAGTCGAAAATTGGCTGGTAAAAAAGGCACAAACTGTGTGACACATTGCTGATGGATGGATGCATTTACAGAGTTCCCAGAAGAATTCAGACAGAACAGAGAACACCTTTAACTGAAGATCTGCAGGAGTATTTTTTCTTTCTTTTTTTTTTTTTTTTTCCCTCCACTATGACTCACAGCCAGGATGGGAGTTCGGGTGTGATCTTTCCAGGGTATTGGCTCTACAAGTGTTCCAGCTCAGTTTTCCTGCTTGATTACCAATGTGTGGTATCACTAAGACACTTGTGCAGTCAGGAGTCTGTGCATACAGACCAGCACCAAAATTGCCCATAATCTGATCCTGCTAGAATAGCTTGAAAGTTACCTGTTGCTTTAAAATGGGGAATACACTGAAAAAAGCAGATACTTCAGGTCTCAGTCAGGACAAACTCTGAACCTCTATCAGATGCCCATTTTCCTTCACACACTCCCAGGGAAGATGTATGTTACTAACAGTTTGAAAAATTCCCCTGTATATCTGCTTTCCCCATGTAGATCATTAGAGGAAGAAACAGAGTATTTCAGTTGTCTTAGTTAAAACATGATTGAAACGCACACAGTTGCCAGAGCAATTAATACGGTATAGGAACCCATGCAAACTAGAATAGCAAAGCCATATGATTATGTTTTATACAGCTTTTTTAAAAATATTTACACTTTTTCCCTCTCCTCTGAGCAGCTGTAAAACATTCTTTCATTCCCTTCCTGTGCTTAGTAAGATCCAGGAGGGAAAGCATCCTCAGCTTTGCCTCAGGGGACACATGGCAAGACACACTTGTGTGATACTCATACCTCCATGAAGATGAATATATATTATCTAGTCAACAAAAGCTCCCTTTACAGATAATGAAAAGAATTAGGCATCCCGACTATGCAATTAATAAAATAAATAGGTTATACACCTCATAATTGCCTGTTTTACTTAATTCAATATAAATAAGGCTTATTAAGCTCAAAACCAGACACTTAATCATCTAAAATTCAGTTAAACGTTTCCCTGCATGTGTTTTCTTCTCCATGTCTGTCTTTTTGCAGGCTCTAACAGTGTTGCATTCCACATTATATTTTGGTTGATTTTGTATTTAAATAATAATTTTGTGGTGCTTCAGGTTTTTGACAGACTGAAAGTCTCCTAAGTTTGTGCAGTGGAATTTTATTTAAAATTTGGTTTTCTAGGCTGTGATTTTCTAAAGATTATCTCCTCAATTTCAGTTTTAAAGAGTTTGTAGTGAAGATGCATGTTAGTATATAGGTTTGGACTAAGAATATCCTTTCATAAATATAAAATTCACTTACATGTTAGCAGCTTAGATGTAAGGTAGATTTCATATATGAAAAGGGGCTGTTGAAATTGTTGGAGTGAATTCTTTCTGAAGACTTGCCACTCCTATTGTCTAATCCTCTTCCCATCTCCACAGGACTTTTATTGCACAATATAGCTTAAAGCAAAATTCATCTTTAAAATCAATAGAAAGAAATAGGAAGAGTTTAACAAAGAAACCATCTTTTCAGAATAAACATTGTTTACAGATAATTTTGTAGTCTCACTTTAGGGTCAGTTTCATAATCCAGAACTGGTTCAGAAGTTTTATAAATCATTCACTATCTGGATCCACTAAAAAGGATGTAGCTGTTTTAGCTAAAGAATGCAGCAGAGAAAAATGAAAAACAAAATAGTTAAACAAGCAACATGATTTTTTTCGTTATGCCTTTTTAAAAAGTACTTTTGAAAATAACATACTGTGAGCTAATATTAATCATATGAGGACAGATCACATAAACAAAGCCTATCTAGTGATCTAGTTCCAAACTTCAGAAGGACTGTGAATCTTGTTAAATTTTCATTTTTATACTTGCAAACCATTTTTATAGTGTAACACTTATTTTTGATAATGCTCAGAACTATAAATCATTTTATTTTACAACCCTCGAGTCTTAGGATTTCTGAATACAAAAGAAAATCTGTTTCCTATTTGTATGCTCTACTGTTTGGAATTACATGCTAGCAGAAGAAAATCTGTCCTTATACAAATGTGATAACACAAAAATATATGAAGGTGCCCTTGCTTAGGTATGACTCGGCAGCCTCAATTGGGCATATCTAGTGTGTTATGTTGTCTGAACTATATAACGATAAATAAAGTTCTTGGCTCACAAGAAGAGGAATGCTATTGCAATATATATGGGGCATATACTTCATTCTGTTTCTGTTTTGTGACTGTAACTCACTAGAAGACTCAAAGGTTGAGGATCAAGTGTTCCCGATTTAACATAAATTTATATCACCTTTATTCCCAGTCTAGGCATTATTTCTCTTATGGTGTAAGTTCCTTTCTTTGGTTCAGACCAAAATTCTATTGTGCAACTAAATTACAGTTTTCCAATAGAAATTTCTATGCATTTGTCAGGGATTTCTCATCTTAAAAAATAAGAATATTAACTAAAAAATTCTCAGCCTCCCATAGTTGCATGCAAAGCAGCTTGCTGCTTTTTAAATACAGCACAGGAACACATACTAAATGCACTTGCCTTTTCTGCATTAGTGCAAAAAAAAGTCTCCATATAGCAATAGGGGCCTAAATTATGAAAAAAAAAAATATTTCCTAATACACTTTAAAAATTAAATAATTTGGAAGAGAATGTGAGAATGTGTACAATTTTTACAGACTTTGACAGAACTAGAATTCTTTAGTGTTATAGATTATCAAGATGCTTCTGCAATGGCTGAATTTGTTTAGAAAGATACACAATATTTTACATGCTGAAAATTTAGATCTGTGAACAAGGAGGACGCTGAACTATCAAAAGTCTATTAGGTATCTCTGAAGGCTAATATAGTGAAGACAAATTAGTACTCTGAAGGCAGTGACACATACAAGAAAGCATAAGCCTTCAATTTATAGTCACTTTTCCTATGGGATTTCATAGAAAAAAAAAATCAAATGTGGTTACTTCAGATTGCTTTCAATAACATTTCAAGAGCATATCTTTAGACTTAGACATATCAACCATCCTTCTGCTGTGAGCCAAAGCAATTTCACAAGAGTACTGTGAGCTGCACAACTCAGACCCTGGATTGAATAGGTCAAGAGAAGAAAGATTAGGAACATATGGCATCAAAAAAGAAAAGTCTCCTGGGTCACCATCATTTTCCTCTCTTTTAAGGTTATGAGAAGACTAATACCAACTACGAATTTCATCAGAATTTCCAAGGTCTTGTTTGTAAAAGTACTTCTGTAGGACAGCCTCACGTACCTACAGAAGTTCTACTGAAAACAGAGTTGTATTTGGACAGAGAGGTCTGTCCAATTGTCACTGCATTGAAATTACAGTATCTTAACAGAAAAAAGCAAAAACTATAAAACCAAAAACAAACAACAACAACAACAACAAAAACACAAAAAAAACACACACCAAAAAAAACCAAAACCAAACCCCCCCCAAAACAACCCAACCGAAAAGCAGTAAATTAAAAATACTTGTTTTACAGAAGAGTAATTAAAATAATAGACATTTTCAGTTATCCATGTATATAATGAGCCAAAAAGCCATTCTCAAACCACACTATCTCTTGCAACAGATGTGCGTCATTGTGTTCTTTGCTGAGTGAATACCCTAATATTTACACTTAAATAGCATTCCTACTCAATAATCTCTCAGCTCAAATGGCGTTTCAAGTAATGACTCTCAAATTCAGCTTGACAGACCTAACTTGCTGTGTCATTTTTTCCAGGGATACCTTGCTCACTCTTTTTCACAAGGATTTAAATAGATTTCTGTTTATTTTTGGCTTTTCTCAGGGACAATGGTGGGAAAAGAGCATGCTTAGGCTGCATAATGTGAACTGAACAGAAGTCTTGAAGTCCAGAAGGCTTTTCTGGAGAAGGCCCATGTCACATCAGTTTAGCAATTTTCCCATGGGGGTGTTCATACAGGCATTCTCAGTGAGAAAACAGGGTAAAATTGGCAGCTTTGTTGATTATGTGGGACATATTTTCAGTATGTTTTATACCATGTTTCAAGAGTTTCTTCAGGACATGGATCTCTTGTGAGAATTGTATAGGCAGCTACTGAAATGGTATACATATAAATATTGACATGCCTAGGCCAGAAAATACAAATAGGACAAATTACTTTGAATCATGTTTGTCTATTTTTTTTTTAATTAGACAATTTTATTTACATCTAAAAATGCATTGCAAAAAAGTTACAGTCACCGAATGACAGAATCATTCAGGTTGGAAAAGACCCTTGGGATCATCAAGTCCAACCATCAGCCCAACTCTACAAAGTTCTCCCCTACACCACATCCCCCAACATCTCATCTGAACAACCCTTAAACACATCCAGGGATAGGGCCTCCACCTCCTCCCTGGGCAGCCTATTCCACTGTCTGAGCACTCTTTCTGTGAAAATTTTTTTCCCAATGTCCAGTCTGAACCTCCCCTGTTGAAATTTAAAGCCATTCCCTCTTGTTCCAACCTTTCTACAATGTCCATTCAGGTAGTTGTAGAGAGTGACGAGGTCTCCCCTCAGCCTTCTCTTATTCAAACTAAACAGTCCCAGCTCCTTCAGTCGTTCCTCACAAAATTTATTCTCCAGGCCCTTCACCAGCTTCGTTGCCCTCCTCTGCCCTCGTTCCAGCACCTCGAGATCTCTCTCGTATTGAGGTGCCCAAAATGGACACAACACTCCAGGTGTGGCCTCACCAGTGCCGAGTACAGGGGGACTGTCACCTCCCTACTTCTGCTGTCACGCTATTGCTGACACAAGCCAGGATGCCGTTGGCTTTCTTGGCCACCTGGGCACACTGCCGGCTCATGTTCAGCTGCTTGTCAGTTAGAACACCCAGATCCTTCTCTTCCAGACAGCTCCAGCCACACCTCCCCAAGCCTGTAGCCATGCATGGGGTGGTTGTGGCCCAAGTGCAGGACCTGGCACTTGGCCTTGTTGAAGCTCATCCTGTTAACGTTGGCCATCGATCCAATCTATCCAAGTGTCTCTGTAGAGCCTCCTTTTCTTCATGCAGATCGATGCTCCCGCTTAACTTGGTGTCATCTGTGAATTTACTGATGATACACTCTATGTCCTTATCAAGATCATCAATAAAGATGTTGAACAGAAATGGTCCCAACACCGAGCCCTGAGGAACACCACTTGTGACCCACTGCCAGCTGGATTTAAGCCCATTGACCACCACTCTGGGACCATCCATCCAGTCAGTGCTTGACCCAGCAGACCGTTCTCTCATTCAGGCCACAGGCAGCCAGTTTTTCTATGAGAAATTTATGGGGAAGTGTGTCAAATGCTTTTTGAAAATCCAGGTAGACAATATCCACAGCTTTTCCCTTGTCCAATAGTCTGGTCATTTTGTCATAGAAGGAGATCAGATTTGTCAGGCAGGACCTGTCTTTCATAAACACATGTGACTACGCCTGATCTACTAGTTATCCATTATATGACTTTTAGTGACTTTCAGTGGCACTAGTTATCAGCACTATCTATAGTTCTTAGGCAAAAGCTAACAAAACTTTAGTTGATTTAAATGAAATTAATAAAAATAAAATACATTGAATTTACATAATCCAAGAAGAATAATTAATAGTTAAACATCCAAGCACAGTTGAATATTGTTGTCTAACAAAAGCCATATGTGATTTAAAGGTGGCAGTATATCAAGTAAGAGTCAGTTAAGAGACTGATGGTGTTGTATTGATTTGTATTCATTCTTGAAATGGAGCCTTTCACTGGAATTATTTTACCTTAATGTCTCTCAAAACACAAAGAGAAGAACAGAACAAGAATGAGGAGCTAGTATGGACCTTCCAGATGCCTATTATAACTTTAAGAAATGGTCTTTTGCTTACTGTCTTCAGGGTCAATGAAAGTGTATTCACTCTGAACTATGTGAGGCTTATCCCATTCCTATTATCATACTTGCCCTTTAGTTAAAAATTGCTATAGAAATTTTTCGTGCTGACTACCATACTGGACAACTTTTTAATATTGTGTCACTATGTCAGTATCCTTTTTTCTTGTCCTACACTGTATTGTGTATCTCAGACTATTTCGTGCCCTTGGACATCTGGCACACTATGGTTCTTGTCCATTGGATCAGATGCTACTTAATTTAGTGGATAAATACTTTGCATTCATGTCAGTGGAAGAGTTAGCTAAAGGTGTGCATAAAATATTGCATTTAGCAAATTGCAAAGTGCAAATAAACCAGTAAGAGCCTATAGTAAGGGTTTGCATAACATACTTGTTTTTCACACCCTAGAAAAATTCTCCAAGCCAAATCTACTTTGGCTGCTACAGAAGGTTGGCTTAATACCTAAAAAGAGAGGCCAGGGCACTTGTTCAAACAGATCCAGTACCCCTGGCTCTTAGCACAGTTAGCACAAAGGAGATATAACCAGGCTGTGTTTTGAAAAGCAGCTGTGAAGTGAGGGGTTATGCAAAAGGCATGTATTCTGACTCTTATCTTGGCAGGGGTGATTTCCAGATCCTCAGTTCCATTGCACTCCATCTAAATAGATTCAAGCTACTTAAAATTTACGTGACGAGACCTAATTTTTCTCAAGAAGCTTGCTAAATAGTCATGATGGAACACAAGAGTAGCTATAGTAATATATATGCGTTGTTTATCTTTAGGTGCCATGTATCATGCTACAGGATCTGCTTTTTGCTTGCCATATTAACACACAGTCTTCCATTGGTTGCGTTATTTAGGCTTTACTGTCTGAAACATAGGCACACAAGATTTATAAAAGGTCATATTTTACAAATTCTATCTTCCTTGTACGCACACTTGTAGTTGTATCATACTGTTGTTCTACTGAATAAACTCTGATGTCCAATGAACTCATCTGCTTGCATAGAAAAACCTGGTTTACATTCACATTATTGACAAATATCATCAGTGTGGAGAAGACAATAGAGAAGTTTCCAGTGTTTCTCAATTCTAGAGTCATGGGACACACTTTGGGCTTCTCAAGACTATCAAACAGGCTGAAGCATGGTCCTAATACTCTGGGTATTTGGGGGTGTGGTTTTGCCTGTTTGTTTGTTTGTTTTGTGTTTTGCTCATTTTTTAAGAAAATAAAATGAGCAAGATCTTATTGAAATATGCCATTGACTGCTACTGTGATGGCAGAAATTTTAACTTTACAAATATTTGAGAATGACAGTTTATGGATTCTTTTTATGTATTTAAAAATAAACCAGTAACTGATTAGTATAACTTAAGGAAAAAAATTATATCAGAATGTGGCTTGTAACGAGATGTTAAATGCAGAAATCAGGGAACTTTTTTTAGCAGTAGTCTAGTTAAAATCGACCACAACTGCTGAGACTGAAAATAAAGTGTATCAATAATGTTTCTATGGAAAGAAACATTTCAAGCATTGGTAATGAATATAACAGGTCCTTGTGTTGTACAACCCAGCATGACAACTAAGGTTCTTTCACAGTGGAGAAATTTCCAGGTATTCTAGAGTCAGCACAGCTTTTTTATATAATTTCCAGTCTCAAAGCTGAATATTCATCCAAGGTTCTACTTAGGGAGTGTTTTGCAGTGGGTATAGCCAGAGGCTATCTTCTATTAAAGCCTTTTTGAAATATTTGTGAGTATAAATAACTAAACATTATTATGCCAATGTTCTTTTTGGTGAAATCTGTGTTAACTTCAGTAGCAGTAAAGTACAAAAACAGGTTAGCAGATAAAAACAGGAGCATTAATTCTTGCTTTGGTACCAAAATTATTTTGGTACTGAAGTCCTTAGTTGAAATTAGTTTTATCAAAGCAACAAAGAATTCTCAGAACTAAAGAAATCCCACATTTAACGTTAAGAATGTGCTGAAAAAACAGTAATTTTATCCTTGAACCAATATCAAGAAAATATTGAAACAAGGCTTAAATGCTGTAGATCTAAAAAATTAAAAAATACAGAAGTTGGAAAAAAAAATCTCGTTTATTTTGAAGAAAGACACTCAAATAAAATAAGATTTTAACTGACAGAAGTTTTCCAGAATAAAATGAATATGTGAGAGATGACGTAAGAAGCATGAGTAGCTGGATTAAAAACATATAAAATATACAGAAGCTTATAACACTATCTTAGAAGCAGGAAAAGACATCTGGGCTTCAAAGAATCATGCTGAAGAAAGGAGACAAATTTTAAATCTGTTAAAAAGAGATGACATTTCAGCAACTTTCTATGGTAGTTCCTGAGCCAGGGTACCTCCTCATATTGTCCTAGTTCTGCTGATTTTCAACAACAATAAACACCTGCCAAAATCAACCTGAAATCTATTTTTGACACAAAATATAAGATTACCAACTGTGTTAGGAGAACAAACCTAACAAAATGTTTTTAAATTTTCAAGAACCATGGTATTTTGGATTCTATCCATATGAAATACTGCTCTTTTTCAAATACGTGAGAGCATTTACTGGTATTAAACAGCTCTGGGAATTGTCACTGTCATGAAGGAGATTAGTGTCTTGCACTCTCCTTATGGTATTTTCAACTTCTGAACCAGCCTGTGACTAAATTTTTATAATGAAAAACGTTTGCAGTACTAATGCTGACCTCATTTGTCTCTTAAATGCTAAATGAACTTTAACCTTATGAATCTAAAAATTCTTCTGTAGAAACAAAACTGATCATTTATACATAGAAATGAAAAATATTGGACTTACTAGTATCCAAGTAAAACACTGTCTGTGGAACAGAAAATGAACAGGTGATAACACTATTTGTGTCTCTCTTTTCATTTTAATCTTGTTAGACTCATTCCAGCAGGTTTATTTTCAGTTACATTAACAGAATGCAAAGGAATAGTCTCCCCCAAAGTTTTATTTACTCTAGAGAAAGTACTAGTGTCTGTTACTCCTAAACTGGAGCTTTGTAACTAAAATAATGTGAACATCTGTTTTACCAGGTAAAATGAGGTGGTTTTGAATATTAAATAATGCCCTATTCTGCATACATTGCTTTTCTTAGTCATCATTATCAACAACTACATTTCAGAATTAAGGACATATTGAGGAAGGAAGAATTAGCTCCCTGAAAGAATAACGGTATTCTAAGTATTAAAGCTCAAGTCACTCTGTTTGCTATCAGTTAAAATGTCTGTGTATACATGAGTTTGAGTAATGTGTGTGGGCACAATGGGTACCAAAGGAAACATAGGAAGTGCTGTCTGAATATCAGCAAACAATTATTTACTGGGAGGGTGACAGAGCACCAACATATGTTGGCCAGGGAGGTTGTGTAATCTTCTTCTTTAGAGATATTCAAACGCCTCCTGGACTTGGTCCTGGGCAACCAGCTTTAGGTGGCCCTGCTTGAGCAGAGAGTTTTGACATGATGACCTGCAGAGGCCTCTTCCAAACTCAACCATCTCAACCATTCTGTGATTCTGTGTGTAGCATATGTTCGTACTTTTATTTTTACACCCTTACCGTAAACTCCTATTTGCTCTCTGGTTCCTTAACACTTCAAAAAGAATGGGCAATAATTACATACAGCAATTCTCTTTCAGCCATAATACAAGGTATAAATTATTCCCTATATCGTTTATCTGTCACCATTTTCAATATCATCATCGGCATTGAAAACACTTTAGATTGAGTGAAAAACTGTATAATTCTCATTAATAACAATTGTAAATCAAAAATAAAACCTGCTTTGGTCTGGTTTTCAAATACTGTGCATAGGTGCTACAGTAAAATATGAGCAGTGCAGACACAGTTGTATCTGTTTCTTGTTTCGAGATCCTCTAAAGATATGTTTTGAAAAATGTTTCAGAAGTTCAATCCAAGAGGAAAGTATTTTTCAAAATTCTGGTATGTATTTTAACATTTTACATTGGAAATCCTTTGAAAGTTAATCTAGACAGATTTGGAAAACTGGCTAAGGCCTAACTCTAAGGTTTTCCAATCTGTTTTCAACATGACAACTTCAATTATTACCTTAGTAGTTGATGAATTTTGATTAATGTTAACCAATCTCAATATATTTCTATTTTTAAAAAAGTTTTTATTTTAAAACAATCCAGACTTATCCTTTTGTAAACCTTTAACAAGAATGGACAGCAGGCCTCATTTCCACTCAGTTTAGCTTTACCTGATGTCCATTGATCAGATTCTGTCCTGACCTGTTTTTATTATAATAATAACAGTGGGGAGTTATTGATATGGTTTTCTGCCTGCCCATGGAATATTATAACGATGGACTCAGTCTATGCACTAACATGAACAATCTGACTGCTCATGAAGTCTGAAGTTTCTCCTGTATAAGGAATAGTTCTCCCTGGCTTGTGTTTCAGGTGTGTTAGCAGAAAATGAGTGGGATATTTTAAGACTTTAATTATGTATTACTACTTCATTAGAGATAGAGACATTGAAGATTTGCCCCTGAGTTAAAACTAATGACCAAATTTTCACTTCTTATACCTGATTTGTCTTCAGTAGCACTCTCCTGGCCAGCATTCATACCCCAGGGGAAACCCAGATGTACTTGATCCTAAATGTTAATACAATATTGTCTCGTGACTGACTTAAAGCATGCCAGATGGGATGCTTGCCTAGGAACATTCTCAGGGTCCTGCCCTAGGAGAGTGCCTAGATCATTTCTTGAAAGGCCATGATGTATGTCTCTGACATAAGGCAGGCAGGGGTTTTTTGTCTCAGAAAGCTCTTGTCATTCATATTTCACCAGTTACAGAGAAGAGGGTTTGGGGGAAAAAGCATCACCATTCACATGTCCCTTCAATAAATTTAGGATCAGTTACATGTGGGGTTTTCAGGAAAACAGAAAATACTTATTGTGAAATGTTTCCTTTCCCCATGGATAAAACATTCTTTCAAGTTGTCAGTTCATACCTTTTTACATGTTTCAGAACTGAATATGTTGTCATTTGTAATGACACTAGCACCTGAAAAAAGCACACTTAAGATAATTTACATGCTTTCCTTGATATCTGAAACATGATTGCCCTTTAAAATAAGGCCAGATACTTTGAAAGTTCACATGTAAAAATGCATTTTCTGTGAAATGTAATTAAACAGAATAAGGTAGAAGTCCACTATATTAAGCAAAGGAAGAATTTTAGAGCACAAATGGGAGGTAAGCTTTTCCTTTTCTATCAGGGAAAGATTCACCTGTCTTTGTTTTAGATTGATCATCAATGGCATCATCTAATTTAGGTTGTTCTGGATAAGTTTTTAATTATAAACTGTCATTTTAAAACTATCTTGGATCCCCATGTTTGAAGAAAGTCAAAATTCAGAAACTGCATGAGAGCTTCTAGAACTATGGCTTATTAAAGGGACTCCTGTCTACGCTTACTGTCAGTTCTACATAAACTTATAAAAAGTTATTGAAGTGCATTGTAGTGGAATAGGAGCATGCTCGATCATGCTTGTGGAATGTCTTTTGTAAAAAGAAAGTATTTTGAAAGCTACATCCTTGGAATGAACACGGATTCCAAAACTGACTCTGTCCAGTGAAGATACTAATCAGAAATGTACTTAAATTATTGAGTAAAAGGAAAATCAGGAACTCGGTCAAGTCAGTACTGAATTCTTACAAGTTGCCAGAAGTTTGGTGGTTTTTTTCCTGCCAATAGCAATAGGATCATAAGTTCTGCTTAGTTCTGTGGCAACTTGATCTTACTGACACTCACTGAGTTAGTGATAAATACAAGATCAGCTGTAACCTTAGAAAACAAGATAAACAGAGACTGGAGCAAGAGAGAAGTCTTCTAAAGGAAGATAATGACATCTTTGTAACATAACAACTGAATCGATCTTCATTGTTAGATGTTCTTCCCTCTAGCATTAATTGAATCTTTTAGCTGAACATCTTATTTAGTCACTGGCTCCCATGGACAGGACTAAAGAGCTGCATCAGTTTAAGGCATAAACCCCTCATTCTTCTGCTTTGATTTTCTGCCAGAAGTTATACAATGGGACTAGGGTAATAGAAGAAAAATGTGTTTATGCCTCAGTACAGATTAACTGGTGCTACTCAACTACTTCTAGCTTCAGAGGTGAAATCTTTTCTTCTGTCACCTTTACAGATTGTCCAGGAAAGTGGTAAGGTAAAAACTATCTTCAACCGCCACAACTAGATTTGCCAAAGGTTTGGGCCCTCTTATTTTTACTGTCTCATCTAAGTCCACCTATTGTTAATCCATTTTTTAATGTTCCAATTTTTGTATTGTTTCTCTAAGCACTAAGACACCATGACTGCAATTTTTGACCAGAAAGATCCAATAACAGCACAACTCATGAGAAAGGAAATTTCCAATATAATTTATGCAGCCTGTTCTCTCTGATATTGCAGTCAATAAATTAATACTTAGTTTGCATATCCTTGAAAACTTATTAGGGCCTTTATGACAACCAGGGACAAAGTTGTGATGTTCCTGTCCTATATTTTTCCCTCTTGTTCAGTGACCAAGAAGTTAACTTCCCAAAGCAAATGACTACCTAACTCCTCTCAGTTAAAAATGGATAGGTACACCAGGAATTTGCAGAGGAATGAGAACAAAAAAAACCCGGTGAGCTGTTTGTCTCCAAGTCTTACATTTTATTATTTCATTCTCAGAATATCTACGCTTTCATAAACAAGATTAATGATATATTCAGGGCCTTGTTGCCACAGATCTAAAGCACTTGGACAAAATGAAACACATTGAGCCAGATCTTAAGCATTGTTAGGAATCAACAACATCTCGTGCCATCTCAACATGTAATACTTCCTTTGGATGTTTTTAAGGATAATTTACCTTTTTTGTTTGGACATCTAGTGATTTTCTGCCCTCAAAGAGCAGCTAAAATAGCCTATTAATATCAGAAGAGCAGGAAAACAAATGTTTCAGAACTGTGTTCAAACATGCTTCTGAATGAAATGCTCAGAAAAACTAAATATGAACTTATATGTTCTCCTGCTTCCTTTATATGAAATTGCCTAGAAACAGAACACAGCTGAAACAAACATTTCAGTAAGCTCCTTGAAATGACCCAAAGCCGGACATGTTTTTTTGCTAAGGGGCTGCAAATACTTAGGTCATATTACAGTTGATAGCAGTTTGTTTTGTTTGTCTGCCATAGCTGCAGATGAGAGAGTTCCAAAACCTATTGACTTGAATAGGCTTTGGATTGACTGTGGGGGAAGGATTTCCACTGTGGATAGGAATGCTAAAAACATAATAATCTAAGGCTCCAGTTTCAGAAAAATTATTCCAATCTTTCTCTCTTTCTCTGTCTTGAACATACACACTCTTGCTTAGGATCAAATTCGCTCTACATCTTTCATATTAGATAACTATAAAATCACTGAAATCATTCATAGAGCAAGGTGTAATCCAGTGTGAACAAAGCTTTAAATACTTGCCTAGAGGTGGGAATTTTCCTTTCAGGCCTTTCTGAAAAACTATCAGGCACACCCTCAAATGAGGTTAACAGATTCTTACACGTTTTTACATACAACACTGTCATCAAACAACTCACACTGAGTTGCAAAGCCAGGTACTCCATGGCTAGGGTATGCCAGAACTGGAATTTCTCTTTCTTCACCAGATAGAAACTACATAGCCTCAGGCTGGCTGTGCTTTTCTAGGACTATAACTCACAGACAGAGAGCGACTGGTCCAGACAGCACTCACCAACACATGCATGTCTCAGACTTCCTCAAAACTGAAAAGAGGATTGGTTCAGTTACCAAGAAAAGAGACTGAGGCACAGCAGCCAAGTAGTTTGCTGCTATCAATCATTTATTTTCAACTTTCAAAAGAAAAGAAATATCTTAAGAGAGCCAGGGGTGCATAAGAGGAGGGGAGTAATGAGGAGGGAGAAGAGGAAGGGAGAGAAAGGAAAGGGAGCTCTGACTCAGTCAGTGAATCACTTTTTTTTCTCTGATCAAAGTTCAGAATTATCATGAACAACTGAAGATCTTCTGAACGGATAACTTAAGTATCCCAAGGAGACAAACAGTAATTTTCAGTTTTATCCTTTTTTTTTTTTTTTTGGCAATAATCCAAACAAGTAATAGTTATGGGATTCATTAAATCCACAAATTTCTATGTTAACCAGATACTAATCTATCAAGATAAAATATAAATTAACTTGGAACAGGACAAAGAAGAAGAAATTAAATATTTTTTGAAAACAGAAACATGAAATTTCATGATGAACACAATAAATGCAATTTCCAGAATTACCTTAAGTAACACAGAAATCGAAGACACACAAACTGAGTGAAGTCCTTATAAAGTGACTCAGTGCATCCACCAGGATTTGCTGGGGATCATGGAGACTTTGGCTCTTCCTGGTTCTGTCACTGGCCCACTGGATTAATATGGACTAGCTGCTTCTGTCAGTTTACTAATGCCTTTTTGATTCACTTAAGGATTGATGCCAGAGAAACATTATCTGAGATACATTTCACTCAATACTTTAAAATATCTATTCCCTAAAAAAGCAGTAGATTAAAAGGATGTTGTTTCAATGTACATGAGTCATGTTATTAGGACATATGATACACGACAGTCACTGGAGCAGACAGGCAGAGGAAACTGGAGGCTGAAATCCATCTCACAAAGACACCTAGATTTAAATGCCAACATGTGAGTGAGGTAAATAAAGATCTAGTCAGTGGAATCGGAGAGCTATTTGGGATGAGACCCATGCATAGGCATAGGGAAGCAGTGTCATTGGATATAATCTCGGTTTGCCCACCTTGCCTCCAGCTGCCAGAAGGATATGGATGTCCCAGAAGTGTTGCACCATATCTGCCAGCTCCGTGCAACTGACTGAGTTACATTAGATGACCATGTTTAGTCACCTGAATCTTGCACCAGATAAGTGTTTACTTTGAAGATATTAACTTTAAGATTAATTGAATAGCCCCCAGGGACACTGACTACACTGTATAAGGACTCCTTTCAGTTGCCCTTATATAGGAGTGTATAAGGCCATTTAAGATGCCTTCAGGTACCCTACCTGGGCTCCACCCAACGGTTCAGAAGGACATAGTGTTTCTATGGGTTCAGTGTCTTACCTGTCTCATCCATATGTACATTCGGGACACCCTAGGGCAGCCATCTCAAATGGCACTAGAAGCTTGTATTACATTAATAAATGCCAGTGACAGTTGCAGTTTAAAGCCATTCCCTCTTGTTCTGTCACTAATTACCTGTGAGAAGAGACCAGCACCAACCTCTCTACAATGTCCTATCAAGTAGTTGTAGAGAGTGACAAGGTGTCCCCTCGGCCTTCTCTTATTCAAACTAAACAGTCCCAGCTCCTTCAGTCGTTCCTCACAGGATCTGTTCTCCAGGCCCTTCACCAGCTTCGTTGCCCTCCTCTGCCCTTGCTCCAGCACCTCGAGATCTCTCTCGAATTGAGGTGCCCAAAATGGACACAGCACTCCAGGTGTGGCCTCACCAGTGCCGAGTACAGGGGGACTGTCACCTCCCTACTTCTGCTGTCACACTATTGCTGACACAAGCCAGGATGTCGTTGGCTTTCTTGGCCACCTGGGCACACTGCCGGCTCATGTTCAGCTGCTTGTCAGTTAGAACACCCAGATCCTTCTCTTCCAGACAGCTCCAGCCACACCTCCCCAAGCCTGTAGCCATGCATGGGGTGGTTGTGGCCCAAGTGCAGGACCTGGCACTTGGCCTTGTTGAAATTCATCCTGTTAACGTTGGCCATCGATCCAATCTATCCAAGTGTCTCTGTAGAGCCTCCTTTTCTTCATGCAGATCGATGCTCCCGCTTAACTTGGTGTCATCTGTGAATTTACTGATGATACACTCTATGTCCTTATCAAGATCATCAATAAAGATGTTGAACAGAAATGGTCCCAACACCGAGCCCTGAGGAACACCACTTGTGACCCACTGCCAGCTGGATTTAAGCCCGTTGACCACCACTCTGGGACCATCCATCCAGTCAGTGCTTGACCCAGCAGACCGTTCTCTCATTCAGGCCACAGGCAGCCAGTTTTTCTATGAGAAATTTATGGGGAAGTGTGTCAAATGCTTTTTGAAAATCCAGGTAGACAATATCCACAGCTTTTCCCTGTCCAATAGTCTGGTCATTTTGTCATAGAAGGAGATCAGATTTGTCAGGCAGGACCTGTCTTTCATAAACACATGTGACTACGCCTGATCTACTAGTTATCCATTATATGACTTTTAATCAGACTCAAGATGACCTGCTCCAAGACCTTCCCTGGCACCAAGGTATGACTGACATGTGTATAGTTTTCTAGATCGTCCTTTCTGCCTCTCTTGTAGATGGGTGTCACATTTGCCACCCTCCAGTACAATGGGACCTCCCCAGTTAGCCATGATTTCAGGTAAATCATGGACAGCGGCTTGGCCAGCACATCTGCCAACTCTTTCAGCATCCTTGGGTGTAACCTATCTGGTCCCACAGAGTTGTGTGCATCCAAGTGGTGCTGCAGGTCTCTGACCAGCTCCTCTTCACCTGTGCTGACCTCAATCTGCTTCCCCTCCCCATCTCCCAGCTCATGAGGCTGGTGTCCAGGGAACAGCCTGTTCCCCTGCTAAAGACTGAGGCAAAGTAGGCGCTGAGCACCTCAGCCTTTTCCTCATCCTTAGTTACCATGTTTCCCTCTGCATCCACTAAAGGAGGGAGATTTTCCCTAATGAATTTATAGAAACATTTTTTATTATCCTTAACAGCTGTAGCCAAGCTGAGCTCTAGCTGTGCTTTGGCTCTCCTAATGTTCTCCCTGCGTAACTTCACTACACCTTTACAGTCTTCATGAGAGGCATCCCCCTTTTCCAAAGGCAATAGATTCTCCTTTTGTTCTTGAGATCCAGCCAAAGGTCCTTGTTTACCCAGGCCAGCTTCCTTACCCCCACTGCGTGTTTTTCGGCACACGGGATCAGCCTGCTCCTGTGCCTTTAAGATTTTGTTCTGGAAGTATGCCCAGCCTTCCTGGACTCCCATATCCTTCAAGACAGCCTCCCAAGGGATTTTGTTAGTCAATTTTTTGAACAGGTAAGTTTGCCCTCCAGAAGTCTGAGGTGACAGCTTTACTAACCCCTCTCTTTGTTTCTCCAGGGATCGAAAACTCAATCATCTCATGATCGCTGCACCCTAGATGGCCTCCAACCTTTACCTCCCCCACAAGCTCCTCCCTGTTCACAAGCAGCAGGTCCAGGGGGGCCCCTTCCCTGGTCGGCTCACTCACCAGCTGTGTGAGGAAGTTATCCTCCACACATTCCAGGAACCTCCTGGTTCCCCCTCTACTGTGTTGTGATCCCAGCATATACCCGGGAGGTTAAAGTCCCCCACAAGAGCAATAGTAAGTGACCACGAGGTTTCTACCAACTGTTTATAGAAAGCTTCATCCACCTCACTGCTTTGGTTGGGAGGTCTATAGCAGACTCCCACAGTAAGATCTGCTTTATTGGTCCTTAACCTAATCCAAACACTCTCAACCCCATTATCACTTGATTTCTGAGCTCTCATAGCATTCTTTTACATACAGGGCCACTCCACCACCTCTCCTTCCCTCTCTACCCCTCCTGAAGAGCTTGTAGCCATCAGTAGTGGCACTCGTCATGTGAGGCATCTCACCACCTTTGTTATAGCTACGTCACAGTTATTGTGCTGCGTCATGGCTTCAACCTCCCCTTGTTTGTTGCTCATACTGTGTACATGGGTATAGATGCACTTGAGATAATGATTTCAACACCTTTTTTTGAGTGTGGGCCCCATTGCCTATCAGACCCTTCTCAGGTGCTTCCATGATTTCTAAACATCTTTCCCTTCTCTCAAATGAAATGACCGAGGGAGAGCCCTTACTAGTCCACCATCCTTCGGTCCTTGGCATGCTTCCCTTGAGCTTGTTCCTAACAGGCCCAGTTGTCTCCCCCTCCTCCCTCATATCTACTTTGAAACCCTATCAAGAAGACCTGCTAACTCCTGCCCCAGAATCCTTTTCCCCCTCTGGGAAAGCTGCATCCCACCTATTTCATTTGTCGCCAGCAGACCAGCTCAGATGTAGACACATTTAGATGCCTCATGTTAGAGCTGCATCTTACATTCCAAACCCCAGTAGGATTTAAACTTGGGATAGGTGCCAAGTTTCTCTTCAGAGGCATCAAGGCAGCTCTGTGAAAGCACAGCAGAGAAATATCTGGTACCTGCAACACTTGGGGACTGAAATTAAAGCAGTCAGCATGTGGTGATCATACAGTTAAAAAGCAATAGAGATGTAGTATCTAGTATTAATTTGTGTCTGTAAATTTTGCCTAGAATCTCAACTTGCCACCAAAACAATTTTTGAAGTCTGATCCTAATTCACTGATGAACCATTATTCTTTCTATGACCATTATTCTCTCTATTATTCTCATTATTCCATGACCATTATTTTCTCTTTTAGGACCTATTAGCAATTTAAATATAGTTTTAAGTGACCAAGGTGGGAACAGGTGTCATAATTTCAGTTTATATACTTCAATTCATTGATATTTTCCAACATTGTAGACAGATAGGAATTCTTTTTATTCCGAACTTTTTGTGAAAACTTTCTTCTGAAATATAAATTTCCTGCAGTCCTTGTTTTCCATTTCTGAACCTTTATAAATATGTATGCAACAATTGTGCTCCCATTCTTATTATCTCTCTCGTTAAAATAAAGAGAATGGATTGAAATAACTTAAAAAAAAAAAAAAAACACAAACAAAAAAACAAACAAACAAACAAAAAAACCCACCAAAAACCACAACTTCAGTTCTTATTCTATACGTTATTTTGTGAAATAGCACACTGTTTGAAACCAAAGCTTCCTGATTAAAAGCCAATGTATCTCTTGCATCCTGGTGATAGTTATATTACGAAGACACATGCTTTCAGTACTATGGACTACATGTGAATTAAACATCTGCCTAGAATTATAACATCAATATAAAAAAAACTACTAGAGAATCAAATTATCATCTTGCAAAGCTGAGACACTCATCCTTCTCTGGGGACTTTCAGATATTAGACTGATGCAATACTTGTTCTTAGCCAAGTAAATTCTATGCTACTTTCTTTGTTTCATTATGTATAAATATGTACATGCATTGTTTATAGACTGTGTATACTAACCAAGGCCAGGTCTGATTCATAGCTGTGAAATTAATCATCCTCTATGTACAGGGGATTTCAGGGAAAATTGTTTTATATCCGTACCCTAACTCTTCACAGTGTTCACTTTCTTGTGTGGCAAAGCTTTAAAGCCAAGCAGCACAAATGGTAAATTAAATCTATGCTTAAGTAACAGGCTCAGAGAACAGAAGATTAAAGGTACGAGCAAATAAAAGAGCCTAATAACTTAAAACATAAATTGAAACATAAATGTAAAGCGTTCAAAGCATAAGTCAACAACTTAATGCATTAACTATTTGGCATAAGAAAGACATTTACCTTATAAACTATTCCTCCAGCAATCTCCTTGTCTGATACATATAGCAATGCACAACCATGGAAGGTTGTCAGTCCTGCCTGAACGTGCAGGTGACAGGAACTCAGATGGAAAAAGATCAGTGGGTACGTCTCAAAGTGTGAATCCAGATTAATTCGTGAATAACTTTCATGCGTGAAAACAGCAGCAAAGGCTTTTCTGCTGATTCATAGTCTGAATTGGCATTTATAAAGTTGTGCCACTGATGATTTTCTAAAATTACTTTGAACATGAGTCAGCACAAACCAAAGGGGTTAAAATTTGTCTCTTTTAGGATCAGGGAAATAAAAACTCAGGTTTCTGAACACACAGACAATATTTTTAGTAAAGTAAAATCGGTATCTTTCAAATCTTGAACAAGTTCTACTTCCAGATATGTTGTATGATATTATTGAATGGAAATCAACAATCAACAAGGAGGCCTATGCCGTAGGTTTCATTGCTAGTGCCTTGTAACACCATAGAAAATGCAATACCACAGGATTTATGAGATTAATATTCCCTGGAACAGAAGTTACAGACCAAGCAGGATCCCCATAACACTGGAAATTACACTAGACAATGAAGACAACTGAGTCCTGCACATCAGTTAATTTTTTCCAAAGTTACAGAGATCTAGAGAGACATCTCCAGATGTAGAAGTGTTAGATGGCAGTCTCCAGCAACTTGTGCAAAATATGTTCTTTCTTCACTCTTCCACTCAAGAAAGACTTGTTCAGAGGTGCTCTGCATCAGGGGCTATGCTCCAGTAAAAATCCTGAGACAGGAGAGTAAGATCAGGAGCTTCAGAGTAGATCTAATCAGTCTGCACTGCTCAGTGGGCTGACGCAGCCTTAATAAAAATAGCCAACGGATGGAGTCAGATGCCTCCGAACAACAATTCTGAAAGTTTGTGTACTGAGGAAAGATCCTGTAGTCATAGGACTTCCACGTCCTTCTGCTTGAGATCTACATCCTAGGTCTCTCTCCAGAGCCACATGGTTAGCATCTTTCCAAGAAATCCTAGGAAGAGATCAGGCAGCTCCCTGTAAAACAGTTTACACCAGTAAGACTCGAGTCATTCCTCTCCCTAGTCACTAATTACAGAATAAAACTTCCTCCTGCTTTCTCTGTCTCCAATATCCTTCTTTCTGAACGCAGCTCCAGTGTATGAAGGAGGGATTACCAGCACACGGGATCCCCTCTAGGCCTTTACTACAGTACTATGAGTTACTGAGCACAGGTTGGACATAGACTGAGGGAAATGATCTGACCCACAGAGTATTATGTGAAATGGAGAAAATCACTCCACTAACAACTATGTTTAAGAAAATAAAAAAAAATTACACCTAAGCCTGGAAGAGGATTTCAAGCATTAAACTGTAGTTTCATAGACATTCTTAACCGTAGCCTTGAGATGTACATCAAAACACTTTGGTGAAAGAATCTCAAAGAAAACTGTTGCTTTGGCATTCCCTAGTAACTGTCTTAGTGTTGTCAAGCCAGTTTTTAGAGCCTGTTTCCAACTGAATACACAGGATACAGCGCAGAGATCTAACTCCTCATTGTGAATGCTATCCCCATATTTATGGCACCTAGATTTTAGGCAGTGTAGTGCTAAGTTGTATTAGCTCCTAACATACCTGAGAAAAAACTTTTTTGACTTATCGAGCATTGGATTTTAGTAACTCTAAACATTTTTGAGAATTAAAATGTTTATATTATTCTCCGTTTAACACTCTTTGCAGGAAGATCTAGATTCATGTTTGCAAAATAGTGGAGTGGAAAACATCTTAAAAAGAAGAGTAAGTCTTAAACTTAACAGCAGAAATAGTAAAACTCGTTTTTCCTGAAGGCATAAGCCCATGTAGAGATCAAGAGATCATTAAAGTTAATATTTTTCCATTCCATCTACCTATACTATTTTTAGGACTTTATTGTTTCAGACTTTTGAATCCTGTTCGTACTGAAATGGTGATGTGCCATACAAAATAGAAATTGGAACATGCTTATTTTCTTGGCTCATGACAGTTAAGTAGGTGAAATCATCCTGGTTTAATTACAAAACAGCTCTCCCCAAACTATATTTCTTACGTTTAATGCTTTTTTCCCCTAATAAAATGCAAAGGATTATTACTATATAGAAAATGTTATGTCATTTCTTGACAAAGGAACATTATTTTTTCTGTCTACCATGTGTTTAAATATTATTCACTTTCCTTGTTCAAACAATACCACTGATTCAAAACCAGCTTTTGCATAAAGCAGGATTTGACCTCATTTAGGTTCATCCTGAAGAAGATATTTAGGGAAAATGAGTAATATGGTGAGAAATGTTAGTCTGGAGTCACAGGACAGGGAAAGTGGTTTGTAGCCGTTGTCTTTATGATAAAAGTATGTTTTTTTAAATAGAAGTGAGATGAGCTACTCAGAACCAGGTTATGTTCCCCATTACACTGGAAATATCACTACAAACTTAAGAACTGTCCCACACACTACATGTCAAGTATTCATTACATGTTTTTGATTTACAGCTTTAAGTGCCAACTGATATAAAAGACATTATGTCAAACATTTGTCATAACTGTTGTAAAAGCTTGTATTCTGAAAGTGCCATTTCTTGGGCTCAGAAAACACATAGTTCTACTTGGAAGTGCTGACTTCTCCTGCAAACACAAATGCCATGGGCATTCATTCAGAAGGACAGCTGTCAGAGAAGAAGGAGTTATGTTCTTTTCTTGATGTCTGTCTTCATGCCAGATCATATACTCAGAGGCAAGAAACTTGAATTCAAATCTCCTTAAAAGTGAACTCTACTAGACATTTTTCTCTTTCAAGAAGAGGGCCTCAACTACCAAACTCTTAAAGTTATTGCTTGCTCCTCCTGGTGGTGCTTTTGAAATAACCTCTGTCTGGAGTTATAGCAAAGAAATTTACTCCCAGTCTATGAGCACACTGTTCACCTGAGAAGAGTATTCCCACTATTGATTCTGTATTTTACATGATTCCTTCTTGTATTACAAGTGAGAGAATGAACTAAAATTTTCAATCCTTTGCGATCTACAGAGTGGGAAATCATATTCCTTTCTTCACATTCGAGAAATTATGGAATATTTCCCTGAAAAATAGAAGATAAGATGTTGATCATTTCAGTAGTAGGAAAAGCACTAAACTACCATATCATATGACCTGAAAAAATGTTAGAGGTGTTGCTTTGAATGGTTTAGATTGGGAAAGACCCTCAAGATCACTAATGCTTGTCTTGATTTATTTTGAAAGGGATAGTTTAAGGAATTTCCTGGACTGTGAATCCTAATCTCAAATATGGTGAAACACATGAGCATCTGTAATACAAAATCTCTCTTTTCCTCAGGTATGTTATTAACAGATGTCTGCCTCCCGCACATTCTGCAAACTCTTTACAGGTGACAAGGAAATTGTTTTAAAACACTACAACAAAGACTCAGAGTAAGCTTGTACCACTACCCAAAGAGACCTTAAAAGATCCCCAGAAAATCATCACAGAAGAATAACACAAGGTATTAGAAACAGAATAGCAT
Source organism: Athene noctua (assembly GCF_965140245.1). Classification (NCBI taxonomy): domain Eukaryota; kingdom Metazoa; phylum Chordata; class Aves; order Strigiformes; family Strigidae; genus Athene; species Athene noctua. Next base: position 77,004,981 of record NC_134039.1, read on the forward strand.
TCAAGAATTGGAAAGTGCTTTCAAGCAAGAGAAGTGGAATTGAGCACAAACTCTGGCAAGTCTAGAATAAGATAGACCAAAACCCACTTTGTTTAAATAACTGCATGAGGGATAAAAACTATGAAAAATACTTCTTTAAACTTATCAAAACCAGGAAGCATGCCAGTTTGTCTTCAGGGTTGATAGATGATATAAAAGGAAAAAAATTATTTCTCCAACAAGATGCAGTCATAGCAGAAATACTTAAGTGAATTATTTGCATTGGTGTTCCCTATAGGGGAACATAGGTAAGGTCTGACACTGAGCCTTTCCCTGTGGCAGACAAATTCAAGTAAATAACTCAAACTGAAGTGTGCTTAGAAGAGTTTTAGAGTTCTGATGAATTGTTTATCATTGATACCATGAAGAAAGCAAAATGTTTTCCCTTGAAAATTCAAAATCAGATTATATTTGAGATTGTCAGAATTGCTCAGACCAGCACGGATGCTGAAAGAATAAAGGTACTGAATGAAATGGTGTGATTTCAAAGAATCTGTCAGGAGATATCCAGTAAACTACACACTAGTAAGCCTCTTTTGTCTTGGACCAAGAAACTGAACTGCACAATGAATGACATGAATAAATATCATTTAATAGAGAATGTTCGGCATAATTTTGCTGAGATAAATCGTGCTTCACTACAGATTGTTTGAGAGAAACAAGAATTACAGGTGAGATACATAATATACTATACCTGGATTTTCAAAGGACTTTCAAAAAGTTCCTCAAAGTTCTTAACTTAACAGGAAAGGTCCCCTGCACAGATTAAAAGCTGGGAAATAAATAATGAGAACAAATAAAATGAAATGTTGTTAGTGGTAACCCATGAAGATCTGCACTTCAATGCATGTGGCTAAACATAAATGTCCTGGGGTGAAGAGGAACATAAAAATTTTGTTGATACACATATTTTCAAGGCAGTCATGCCAGAAACTGACTTAGAGAGCTGAAGATACTATATGATACTGGATGATTAGATATTCTAAGGTCAAATGAAAATTGTTGATAAATATAAAATAGTTAAAGTCTAGTTACTCATATAACGTGATGGACTTTAAATAAACTGCTCTTAATGAGGAAACAGATCTTTGGATGATTGCTATTTCTCCAGAATCACCAGTTTAATGATCATCAGCAATCAGAGGACAATACAATGCAAATCGAGACATAATAAGAAACCTTGTACCACTGTAGAAATCCTTGGCAAACACAGGCTCTCTATCCTATGTAAAGTACTCCTCACCATCTCCCTCTCCGAATAAAAACTTGTAAAGGTATAGAGAGCTGTGACAAGGATGATGAGAGGTAAAGAATGCTTTCCATATGACAAGATTTTAAATAGACTAGAATACTTCTCAGAAAAAGAAGGAACTGAGAGTGATTTGATAGGCTGTAAAATCACGAATGAGCGAGAAGGTGATTGGGGAATAATCATTCATTGGATTTTATAACACAAGGATGAGAAAGCACCAAGTAGAATTATCAGGCCGTAGGTCTGAGGGAAGTAAATGGAGTACTTTTTCACACAACACCTCATTATATAGTGGAGCTCACTACCACACATTATTTCCTTTGCCAGAAGTGTAAATGGATTCAAAAACACATTAAAAAAAAACTAAGGACTGGAAGATTCATCAAAAACTAATAAACCTGATGATGTGGTGCAATCTTCAGTTTGATAAAACCCCAGCAAAAGATGACTGGAAACTGCATTGCTGTGCAGTTACCAAAATATTTGCTGAGCATTACTGACAATATGATATTGGCACAGATGAGTTTTAAATCTGACTAAAACTTTTCTTAGCTCTGTCACAGTTTCCAGTGAGTTTCCATTACTCTGAGCACAATTTCTGAGGTACATTACCCCTTTGTTCAGTCCTTAGTGAGTATCTTCATCTGACAATTTATTTGAGCCTGTATGTTACACATGCACGTCCCCATTCATCTATGACCCTTGGATTATGCATATGAAGAGAAACTGACATTCATTTTAGGTCAAATAAATCCAACCAGGACCATGTTTCTCCCTCTGGAAGTACATGTTCCTTTCCTTTGACCACTTAGTTTTTTTAATTAGGCATCTCAGTTCCATCATAATAGTTGGATAGGGAAGATCTGGATGATAGAGGAGTTTTAGATTCCTTTGGCTTTAGTAAAATTTAAAAAAACAAACAAACAAAAAAGAACAAAAGAAAAGGGTGAAAAGAAAGTTGAAAAGATATCTAGAAACTGAGAGGAAAACAATGAACACTAAGTTATAAAATAAATTGAAAATATCTATGATAATTGTTAAAACTCAAACTGCCAACAATATTAAGATGTAGTATTTTTAATGTGTAACACATTTCTACATGTGAAAATTTCAGTCTTTAATTTTGTTTTAACCCACCTTTTCCAGCCTCCTATGTTTCAATAATATGAATAAAACACTAAAATTTATTTATCTGTTAAACCCTTTCCTTGTTATTGGACTGCAGAAGAATGTTATTGAACAGTGGGGAAATTAAAAAAAAAAAAAAAAAAAAAAAAAAAAGTCACAGTTTATAAGGAATTTAACTAAAAGTACAATTAAGATTTTTTTCATATTTTGTAGAGAAGACCCAACAATCTAAAAAGAAACTGAAGTGTTCAACGTTTTTTTCAACACATGCACTATATTCTATTCCAGATATTATATAGTATCTGTATACAGACCATTCCACAAGAATGATTCAATGCAACTATCTCAGAAATAGAAAACAGCCAATGGTACTGCTAAATACATAATAATAAGATAGAATACATTAACCTGAAGATGTTTGGTTCATTTGAAGAACAGAGGAGGTCAGTACAATATCCCAATCAGCAGTATTGCTTTAAATATGGAAACTAAATGCATTCAAATGATAACAAATATACTTTACTTGACTATTATGAAAAAAAAAAAAAAAAGGTAATAGTGGTTTAATTATGCTACAATGTTACTGTTATGGAGACTCTCAAAATAATCAAACAACCACCAAAAATTAAAAAATTATTATCCACACAATTAACTAACTGTTCGCAACCATTCAGCTACAGGTTTGAATGCCCATGGTAAGAAAACAGAACAATGTCCTAGGGTTTAACAACAACCCCAAACATGGAACAAAGCACAACTTCCTAGGGTTTAACAATAAACCAGAACACGCTATCACTCACCTAACAATGAGGACTCTCAACCTGGAGGAATATCCTGTGGCAGTGTCCCAACCTAAGTAACCTCAAGGAGTTCCCTTGGGTAGTGTCCTGACCCAAGGCAAGGGTCATAGACCAAGGCATGCTCCTCCAGGTGAGGAGTAGCTCAGAATGACTCCTGCAAGGAACTCCATTCATACACAGGCCGAATCTGATCTGTGGCTCCCATTGGCCAAATATCCCAACTACAGTGAAGCCCTGAGAACACAGGCACTCAATAGTTGCTACACTTCAACAGCGAAGAAACCCTGTTTTCATTGAGTGGGTGCGCCTGCCACAGTTACCAAGTAATTTAAGACGTGCAGAGAATAGATCACCATGTTTTCTTTTTTGGTTTCAATATTAGGTATGCTATCAGCCCATTCTTTTCCTGTTTGGTCCCGACACATCACTGCCCTCCTCTGTATAAAAGGAAGTTATATGCTTTTCTCTATATGTGGATAAAAAGATAGATATTTCTTCTGTATTATAATATCTTTGAACTCATTGGTAGCTTTTTGAGGGGGACTCTTCTAATTCCAACTCCAACTCATCAGGGAACTGATCAGTGCTTTAGAAAATGCAAATTTTCTTCACTAAGAGACCTCTGTCATGGTATTACTGTCAAAGAATGTAAGAAAGACATCAGCTTTTGTAGAATGTGCTTTCATACTCACTTCATAGTCAAGTCCAGCCTCATTTGAAATAACTTACTAAGATAGTAAGTCCCTCTTATAGACTTTGAGTAGTCACACCAATTGACCAATTTACATATGTCTAGGTTCAAGGACCTACAAGAGTCTCTTTTAGTCTCATGAAACCAGTTTCCAAAATCTGTCACCCATAAGCCAGGCAATATCTTGAATTACTTAATGTATGGCTATAATTTCAAGCTTTGGTGAAAAACATTTATTCACAGAAAAGTGTCCTGATTTTCACAGGTCCTGTACAATAAGCCTTTACTGAGGTTTTCTAAATAAAATTTTAAATTTAAATAGGGCAAGATGCTTTAGGTGCCTCAAAACAGATTGAAATGACTTATGTTTGAAAAAATATATGCTTCGATAATAGCCTGCCTCTCTTGTTGCTGGGATGTTATTCGTGTTTCAGGCAGTTGGAGACTGAGAAAAGGTGTTCCCTTTCAGTACTCAAATTTCATGACACTGCTATTTTTTTCTCACCACATGGGAAATCCCATACAAGAGAGAAGATATATATGAGTACAACTTGCAGGTACCTCAAGATGACAAATACCATGATGAAACAAAAGAAATTTCTCATTAAAATAAACCACATATCAGATTTTAGCTCAGATTCAGTCAGCTCTCAACTAAGAAAATATGGCTTAGCTATAGATCACGGAGTAAATACATATCTGCTTTACTCAAAGTGGCCCATAGAGAAACAAACAGAAATATGAGATAGCATTGACTATAAGAATAAAGAAGAAAGCCTTCCAAGAGCAGATCATCTCATGCTTTTACCAATGTATCCCTGAATGGAAAAGATGCACACATCTCCTTCCCTTTGGCAATGCTTAATTATATTATACCAAAATAAGCTGTGGAATTCAAGGCCAAACATATCCAGTGAATGCTGGATCTCATACTGCTCAGGGTATTCCATGTAGCTGGATATAAAATCATGAAGAAATTAAGTTTACCACAAGGTCCAGCAAAATTTAATTATTATCCTTTGCCATAGCTAAACAGATTTCTAAGGATCTTTATTTATGCAATTAAAAATAATAAAAAAGTAGATTTGGGGAGTGCATAAAATACTGGAAATAAGAAAAGAAAAAGTAATAGAAAACTCACATGTTACATGTGATTAGGTTTCTTCATCCTTTAATTAAAAAGACCATGCAGATAAGGTATGTGCTTAGCATTCAGTTTAGTCCCTTCAGACCGACTCCATCTCACAAAAAGCAATCTTGAAGTGCTTAGGAATTTTTTGATGGATTTATTTTTCCATAGTATTGCATTGTTTCAACAAAAGGAAAAGATTTTTCAAAAGTGTATACATTAACAAATTTTGTTTGGGCAAAGTTTCATGTCTACCAGGAAGAAAACTCAGAGCAGGAATGCTACTGCTGCTTCTACCTCACCTGTGTTTCTTTCACTCCCCCTTAATCATACTCCATTCTCAATTTCATAAAACCTAATTTTGTCTTGACTCAGACATTCAACAAAATCTACACAATGATTACTTTCAGGTCAGCTTGCTTTTGTGTAATTTCTTAGATGTACACTAGGGAATAAAGTATTCCAGAATAAACAGGTGAACTAACTTTCCTGACGTGAGAAAAAGAAGCCTTGAATGGCTGACAGGATTTCAGGCCTGATATTTGAAATGTCCTGGCTGTAAGGTACATCTTGTCCTTCTTGGATGAAAAGTCAAGATTAATATTTTTCTAAAATATTCATTTCATTCAATTCAAGGTTCAGTCATGAGTAAATTATATAGGCCTTAATAGGTCATCAAATGTTTTTTTCTCAGCTATAGTTGAACAGCTTTTAGGGAGTTCTTCTATGAATGGGACAATCATTGTCCACACACTTAATTTCAAAGAAATAATAATGGGTTGTTGGATGGATCCTAATCCTTGTGTAAAACTCCCATTCCACTTGAAACAAGCACTATATAGTAACAGAGTAACAGCCCTTCTGTTTGTGCTCTTCTTTAGGGAAAAAAAAAAACAACATAAAACAAACAACCAAAAAAAACCCCATCCCATACATGATTGCATTTCACTGTAAAACTAATAACTAAAATAATTTCTGGTAAAACTGAGTTTAAACAAAAGTCAGGCAAAGCAAAATGACTGTTGTATAATTAAAGGATATACACTGGTGCTTTGATAGTCACTGTCCTAATTGAATAGTTGGATGAGAGTAAAAGTGCCCATTTCTATTATGGAGTTGACTTTACATTTCTTTAAAAGATCCATTTGGTATCAATTTTATTATCTTATGGTATTGCCACAAACATATGTTTATTGCTAGCACTCCTAGCTAGATATCCTGGGTTTAAACTTAAATGATGAATGCTTACTTAATTTTTAAAACATTATGTTTATTACATTTTAAAAGCACACATGTACACTCACTGATCCTTTTTGGATCAAGATTTGATGAATATAAATTTTAACTTTTTAAGCAGAATCTGCACAAACCAGACGTGCTTTGGGAATTCATTTGGATCCCTGCTTTAGGATGTTTTATGCAATCCATTTATCTTATCCATTCGGTACAAAGTAGGAGAATCAGCTATATAGGTAAGATAAGGTAAGGTACAGAAGTCATATAAGGTAGAAGTATTTGTAAAGCTAATGCTTTCAGGAATAGGCTGATTTTCCATGGTTTTTATTCAATTATTGATTTAAAATTGCTTCTTCCTGATTATTCATACTGAACTATCTACATTCTTTCTCCTGGTCTTCAGTATATATTCCAATATGGGATACCTCAAAGCTGTGAGATGTTAACAGTCCCTCTGCCTCTTGCTATGTAGGCAGATTAATTCCTGTAGGAGAGGTTTCACTATGGGTAACTCACTTGATGCTATCAACCCCGGTTCCATCTCGCTGGGAAACTACTAAGATTCTCACACTTGTTTGCCACTGGAGGCAATTATAATATCCACAGCATTTTTACATGTGTTTTTCACTCATGAGGATAAAAAAAAAAAAAATCACCTGAGTTTTCTTTAAGCACGAGATATAATTATAGAATTCCATCAAATCAGAGTAGATTTAAATATAAAATTGGAAATCAAGATACTAAAGTCATGAACAATAACGAAACACAAATTAAGATGGTATATTATTTATTCCCATGTAGAGATCAGTTTCAAAATAAATTGTAGATCTTGTTGAACCATCCATAGGTAAATTATGTGATGGCTCCTCTGTCCACATTGACTTTTCTCTTGAACATTACCACTCCCTGAACAAAGCATTTAAGCACACTCCAAAACAGAAACCATGTGATTTTTCATTCTTACAATCTGTGATTCTGGTCCATACTAAAAAAAAAAAAAAAAAAAAAAAAAAAGCTTGAAGTCTAAGGATCATAATGCTCCAAAAATCATTAAATTACATGCTGACTAAAACCTGCTGACGACTGAACATAGAAACATTTTTTGTTCCACATATTTCAGCTTTCAGTGCATCCCACAATTTCCTTTATTTGCCAGATTTTATATTATGTTTGATTTTGCCTCTCATAAGTATTTGGAAAATGAACTTTTCACATGAATACCATGACACATAATATTTCTTTCTCTTCCATGTCCCACAGGCAGTAAGTCACCTGCCTCTTTTTTTTCTCTCCCATATAATACAGCTAACAGTATTTCTCCTACAGACACCTCCCCCCTCATCTTTGTTTCACAATTCCCAACTGTCATTTGTCCCCAAAGATCTAATTGTTAATGTGTTTAGTAAACTTTGGAGCAATCTCTTTCTGGCTTTGGGGACTGCACCATTTCAGACCTGAAGAAAGGCTTCTGTGCTGGAAGCTATGTTCAAACTGTATCAGCTGAACACCTAATAAAGGTGTTCCCTTGAAGAAAGTTGTCTGTCTTAGTGAGGACACCTCTTCACTAACAAAAACACCTGTTTTTTGTTATTCATTAGTCTATCTTTTAATTTTAGTTCAATAATACAGAAGAGATTGACTGTGACTAACAATTGATATAGTGCTAATATAATGTAATTAGCACAGTATGACTAGCAAGTAGTCACATATCACTAAGAATAAATAAATCATGACTTTGTGAATAACCACTGACATGTAATGTATTCACAAATATGATGATCACTGATTATTGCAAGTAAAATTAGAAGTATACAGGAGTTAGTATAAATGATTTAGAAAATAAAAGACCAACTTTTCAATGAACAATCCAGCTGAGCTTAGGCTATATCAAAAACTTGGAGGCATCATCATTACCATTATAGATGAAGCTGTATGATTTCACCTTTTTTGGTATTATATTTCAAAAGCTCTTTGTTGAAAGAAATGGTGTGATGGAGGCAGGAGTGATGAATGCACTGAAAAATTGCTTCCTGTCATAAATGACTTTATAAACCTACTGGGAAATTTTTCATGTCTACATCTGGTAGATGGTGACTAATGCAGGATAATCAAATTAGAAATCATTCAGCCAGTAGGGACTAGTGACCACACAAAGGTCCAGTGACTAAAGCAAGATTAGAAGTTGGTATATGTAAATCACAACTGATTCTAATCAGAAACAGATGCCTGATTTCAGACAGGTCTTCATGGACAAGATGTCAAAAAAGATTAGAAATAATTGAGTAGATGGAGACAATGACATGCAGACTATCTTATAGTACAAACAATTGACAGAAATCTATGCAAGTAGGTATGCATAGTTTAAATACAGTGTCCACAGAGAATATATATAACAAAAAAAAAATTACTTTCTACCTGATGATCATGTAATTTAAATTAATAATATTTAGTGTGTACATCATGTGTAAACATATTGTGAAAATGTGGAATAGTTGAGCAAATTGGACATATGAGATAATATTCCCATTCTCTGGTTTATCATGGGCTAACACCATTAGAATCAAGCATTTGTTATTAATTTATAGACTAAAAGTATGCTTTTGAGGATTACAAGTTTATATTTATTCTAAACAAATTCTAAACTGTATATTTACATTTTTAAATGTTCCTACCAGTGAACACCAGTTAAAATAATAGCCTAACTGCAAAATAAATTTGCTGCATTATTTATTATCTCAATTTCTTTGTTTTCTTCTGGAACTTTTACAGCAACTATGTGAAACATTTCTATACTTACTGTTATATATCTTTTGGGTTTTTTTACAGATCCTATGTAGAATTTATATTGGTGCCTAATAAAGAATATAGGAGTTAAATAAAGGGACAGTATAATTTTTTCTATTCTAATAATTTTCATAATTCATTGTCATAATTTAGGGGTAATGAATATAGATATGTGTCTCCATCAGTACTTTGAAGAATAAATGCTAAACATATAACACGTCCTCCTCCTACTACCTTATTCACATAGGTGCAGAGAACTAAAGGGCATGAAATGTATGTTGTATTACACAGGTTTGAATTTATGCAGTACATCTTACGCAAAGAATGTTCTAAACTGTATCTGGAAGGATATGTTTTGCCATATAAGGCTTTCTAGTGCTAACAGAAGACAACAATGCTCTCTCTATAAAGCCATGAGAATATTTTACCAGTAATAAACATAACAGTGAGGATTGAGAAAAGTTTGATATTCAGATAACGAAGTGCTTGTAAAAAGCCAGGGCATAAATTAATTTTACTAAATGACATATTTTTATGATTCTCCAATTTTTAGTTATTTTCTGCTTTTGATAGGTGATTTTTCAGACTCCGATTTTTTGCCAACTTCTCAGCCTGAGTATTCATGTGATGCATTTACACATCACTCACATTTTTGACTGGCCAACTAAGTCTCACATGGCTCCCTCTCCTGTTTGGATGACAATTTTACAAATTATATTTGCTGATAGTTAATCACAATTCTGTACGTAAATACTCCTGTGAGTTGAGATTTAGAGGAACACATACACAAATACTACACTGACATAAATGTTCTTCTAAGCCAAAGAACAATTTAGACAAAGTAAGAGTTGGAGAATGTTAGTAAAAATGTGAGTCAGAGGCTTTCCTGCAAACTGGGTGGGTGGATAAGGCTAATGGAAAGGACTGATCTTACAATAAAGTTAGACCTTTACTTTAGCTGACTGAAAAGGGCCATCAGAAAATTTTTCCACCAATGTCTTTTAGCAAAATGTTCTTTATTGATTTTAATGGTAGGATCTTCGATATGGGTTTGGGCATAATGTAAAAGTTTTTTTCCACTATCATGTTTATAATATGCCTGGAACTCTTGCAGGTAAATGTGATGATATTTGAGTAACAAATATGCACCACTAAAAGCAGTGTCATTAAGAACAGGCTCAAGCTGCTGGCTGCTATTAGAGCACATATAAGTCATATATACTAAACATAATGTCACTAATCCAAGGATGAAATCATACTCCAGTGCAGAAAATAGGAACTTCAATTTACCCAGCCATATATAATAGTTTCCTAAAGATCAAGACAAATGTTTGTACTTGTACTGTTTGTTCAATGACTGATAGATTAAGACAGAAAGGAAATTGTGTAAGTGTATATAAGATATATTTAGAAGGATAAATTCGTGACTCAAAGCACATGTGTAATTAACATCTAAGTCCTTTTCAGCTTCTGAATGCAAACACTTAGAAACAGGAGAAATTAGCAAAAACAGAAAGTATATTACACGCACTCAACAGACAGGATTTTTGAGCATGAAAAATTCCACTCTTTTGTTAATTCTTTGAATCAACAACATATGTTGTTTACTTATTGTTGCATCTTGCAGAAAAAATAAAGTTGGCTTCAACAAATAATGAGCAGATGCATTTTGAAGAGGACTGTGTGGCTAGGATTACGAATACCAGACAGTAATGCCATTATACTGTGGGCTTAAGGTTTTTCCACAGCAAAATAATAGCCTGCCAGGCAGACAAACAAATTAGCTGATGATGGACCTCCCTTCCACAACTAACCTTTAATCCAAACCAGCCCATTTAACTAATGAAGAATCTTCCTCTTGTACTACTATTATAATACGAAAGTGGTGTGGAACTGATAAGCTGAAAAGAGTCAGTCAAGTTTTTGACCTTTCTCAGAAGTGCTTTTGACATCAGCTAGGCAAGAATGTGAGGATTCAGCCATTTGAGTAAGTCTCTAGTGATCTAGCCCCTAGAAAGTCTCAAATAACTTCCTTAGTCATAACAGGCGCTTTGGCCTGACTCACAAAACAGACTAGCATGTCAGTTCAACTCCCATTTAAAATTGTTAGTGGTTTGAGTTCATCTCACTTAGCTGTAACCAGATTAAACATAGGGGTCTAGTTTAAGGTAGTCACTCTCCAATATCCTCATATAAACTCCTAAAAATCTTTCAGCTTCTGAATTTTCCTTGCAAAGTCCTTAGAATTCTGCTCTAAGGAATGCGCTTATTTTGAGTAAAATATCGTAAATTAGCTTAGCAGCTATCTCCTACTTTATTTCTTTTGTACTCACAAAACAGGAGTTTTCCAACCTGTGACATCTGTTGACCAGCTATTTCAGAGTTTATGCAAATCCTCATGGAGGTAAAGGAGGATGAAGTGTTGCCCTTCTTCTATACAGACATTTTGCTCTTTGATGGCTTGGATGGTGGAGCATTTAGCCTTTTATTCCACTGCCACATGATATGGCTTGAACTTCACATTACTAGGACTAAGAAGCAGTAAGTGTGCTAAGTAGTAAGCTCTTTGGAAAGAGGACAGAAGAGAGAAAGAGCACACAGATTTTTTTCTCTTCCAATTTTTAGTCAAACTAGTCTCATTTTGACAAAATGAAATAAGAGTAAGCCAATAAACAGGTGAGGGGATTTTTCCCTGAAGGCTGTGGAAACAAGGGTGAAAACATGTTTAAAAAGTAATGTAAGTCTAATCAAATTTGCATGACAAAAGCAAGCTACTGTAATGGAATTGACAATGTTACATTAGCACTGTTTGAAAAACATGGTTTGATTTGTGGATAGAAAGTACATGTTTTGGGACAGATGTTCTCTTTCCCTCACTTGCCATTGAGTTCAATGTTGTCTCACTTTGTAGCAGCTTTGTGAGAAGACTTACAGTGTCCAAAAAGGAGGAGGGATGTAAGGGTTCGTTGCTCTTAATTTTTTTAAGTCCACTTTATAAGACATTCCATGAAAAAGAACAGATTAAAATAAAGGCCATGGAATCAATATTTTTCTTCCAAATCAGTCCTTGAGTCTTTGGTATCCAGAGTTAATGACAAATGGCTCAGCAGGTCATTAATTTTTCTCACAGAGTCGCTGTGGATCTTCACTGAATAAAGTTCACATCATGCTCTGATACTCAGGGAGTAACACTGGGACAAAGCATTAAGATTTTGTTTGTACAAGAGATAAACTGCTGCAATGACTTTACCAGTCCTTGTTTGCATGATTTGTTTCTAACTTCTGTAGACATGTTTAGCCACACAACCCAGTACAGCTGTCTTGCTAATTGTACTTATTCAAAGGCAAAGGGCTAGGCAAGTATATCATGAAAAGGACAATGCTTTCGGTTTATTGTCTGATAGAATCAACAGGACTCTACTGCCACTATTGTCCTGAAGTATTGTTATGGATTTAAAACATTATGAATTATCAGAACAAGACCTGTTTGTTCATACGCTCCTCTCATTCCCACAGTACAATACCATTTGAAAAGATGTATTCTTCCTTGAAGGTGGAGCTTCCATGTTTCCTCTTAGCCTGCTGCTCCACTTTCCTGAAGACCTCATGCTTATGAAGTTTGAGATAAACTGTGCCTTGCTCTTTCATTTTCTTATCTGTTACTCAAAATTCTTCTCTCTGCCTCATGCTTTCTTTGATAAGGTGTTGCTTGTGTATTATAACTGCTGGTGGAGGCTGTGAGATGTGTTGACAATAAGTTTCCATGAGTAAGAGATGATGTGAAGGCAGGTTATGCTTGATAAACTGCAAGAAGAGTAAGTTAAAGAAATGGCAGGAGCCAGTGATAAGGCAGGAATGAGATATTTCTTTGTTTTTTTGGTGGACCAGTGTCAGCACAACATGGGAAACAATATTCCAGAGATCACATGTGACCCCACAGTGCCTATCAGTATGTTAACAAGTGTCTTACTCTACTGGTAATAGAGGGGATGCTCTAGCCGATCGATATAGTTTGTACCACAATCCAAAATCCTTGTAACACTAGGTGATATTCCTCTTTCTACTTGTAGTAAATTCGCTTTTGAGCTATCCCTGCTTTTACACATTTTTCTGTGACAATACCAATCATGAAACAATGCTTAGCTGCAGTTGCATCCCCTCTGTTACTTCTGTGCTAGACAATGTTTCCCTGAACCGCTGAAGTTAGTTCATAGTGTCTAAATTTCAGTGGACCTGTGATCTCAGATTCAGAGCGGTGCAGAAATAGATTTGGGATCTCATCTTCTGCCCCTTCTGATCATGGTAGTACTACTGTGATTTCAGAAAGATATTCCCTGAGAAGACATATCTCTGAACAAAAGCAGACATTTTTTCAGAGTATTTTGATAGGATACTGCAACAGAACAGTTTTAATAACAATAGACCGAGAAGCTGACCCTGACTTTGCTTATAAACTTAAAAGCTCTTTGTTAAAGACTTTAAAAGCTAAAATATGAACTCAGCATCTCATTGCAGAGATTAATCTCAGAAGGGATACTTCCTTTTATGTAACATTTAAAACCTCAAGACCACTGATCTGTTTATCTAATGACAGTATCACATTATCACAGTGAATGACCTTAAAAAGCACCATATAAATCTGGTCAGGTATTGCTAACTTTATACTTGATTCTTTTCTCTAATCCCTATATTCTCAAAAATTCTATGTTCTTCCAAGTCTGAAATGATTCTACCATATTTTATGGATAATCTTGATATACTGATTCTGTGAAGACCAGCATACCACTGAGGATCCTCTCCCCAAAATGAAAGATATGTATCAGCAAGATATAACATATTTATTGTTCAATCAGTTTTGGTAATAAATGAAGTAAAAAGTAGTAAACAGTACAGGCTTGAAGAAGAATATATGGTATGCTCTTATTAATTGAGAGGAGGTGATCATGTATATCCCATTTTAGCATTTCCAGGAAAAATTTGTTCCTTTGCAGTAAGTTTCAGAGGAACTATTTGCCCTTCACTACTCCATGAATTTCCAGAGACTATAAGGGGGGTGGACTATGACAATAATACAATAATCCAGGTAATGCAGAACTATGGTATTTTTTTTAAGAAACCACCTACCCAAATTGAATGTAATTTCAAGTGTCAGAACAACTTGGGCTGTTGGAAAGAAATCCTTCAAGATACCTCAGACAAAGGCAACAGGAAATATAACATCTGGTGACCCTAAAATATAAAATGTTTCACCAGTAAGTTCACAGTTATGTGTTTTGAATGACTGAAGGAGTAATTGGTTTTATGGAACTTAGGTACAAATTACCTTCAAGGTTGGTGCAGCATAAATAAAAAAAAGGACATCTTTCTCAACATATATACCTTCCCTCATTTTACCTGATTTTATCAGGAAAACAATGTTTTTGCTATGCTTTTTGGTCCACTGGCCTCAGAGTTCTGATGCTGTCTGTAGATAGTGTACCCTGCTGTGTACAAGTGAATTAAACACACAAATCCAGATATTTTAAACCTGTCAAAAATCCTTGTAGAAAACAGGCTGTGCATGGAAGGATGGCAGATAGAAAAAGCTTTCAACTTTAATGAAATAATTTACACCCAAATCATTCAGTCCAGTCAGTTCTGCAGAATCATTCTTCATAAGGACATATCTGGAAGACACTTCAAGATGGACTCAAAATGTCTACAAAATAGCTTGGAAATGAATGAATTATTGTTGTTCTAAATGACCCTTTAAAAAACACTTTCTCATGTAGTGTCTACCTTTCACTACCTTTCTCATGTACAGTTGTCTACAAGCATTCTCTGTTCTGCTGAAACTCTGTTATCCTTTGAGGCATCAGGAGTTGGCTGTTATCAGAGGACAGATACAAAAGTTGATTGTCCTCTAGATGGATAGGACATGACAAATTTTGTTTTGATCTGCCTTGGGGCATAGGAGATTCCAGCTCTTGTCTTAAAAGGATGCAATGCAAAAGTCTTGATGTGAAATAAATTGGAATAATTACAATAACTGTCTAATTATACATCGCATGAAATAAACCTCAATTTCAATACATCTCAGGAAAATCTAATGAGGTCTGATGTTTGCACCTATTTCCTGGCTCCAAGCCAAGTTAATGTTCTCATCAAATCTGATTGGCTCTGGCAGGATCAGAGTATGTGGCTTTATAGTAATAAAAACATTGGAAATAAAGTTTTATAACACAGTATTCTAATCCATATTTATGTTAAAAGTAACAAGTTTTCTGTCTTTTCTCTCTTTTTCTACCATTTATACTTTTTACCCTTATTTTGAAAATTGTTTTTCACTCTCTTGACAATCCCAGTATATAAGGATGTCTTACTTCATTGGCAAACGGAGAACTGTGGCACAGGGTAGAATAAATAACTTGGCTGAGTTATGGAAAGTATAAAATCCAGGAAGTTTGATTTCACTCCATAGTATGAATTGATGCATCTGTACTTATCATTCGCACCTAGTTAACAAGAACTCTTGTATCAACCAGCAACAAGTTTCTGATGAGGAAGGATAGAAGAAACAGTTCTGTTCCGTCTCCCACATAAATACCATAATGTTATCAAGTGCTGGAAATACAGGGAAAGAAAGAAAAAAAAAAAAAAAAAAAACAAAAAAAAAAAAAAAAACAAAAAACAACAAATAAAATCCTAATACCATAAACCCTATATCAAGTTGGGATTTAGGTCTCTAGAGCATACCACATACAAAACAGTAGCTCTATTTTCCAGGGCAGCCTAATCTTGTATTTGAGAACTGCCTCCCTTCACAGCCTTAAAGATCACCTCAGGTTGATCACAAGTACTTCTTCTGATGACATGGCAGTCTTTTAAATACCAGCTAAAGTTCTGCTGTAGTCTAGTTTATGGGCAACCACACTAGAAATCCATCTAAATGTTCTGGAGAACCTCTTGAAAATTTTATGTTGTCATATTTCAAGCCAATTTTTATAGTGGACAGATACTTGTATGTAGGTTAAGTAACTTTCATATGCTCATTGGTCCAGGTCAGTGCCCAGACCATGACCTCAGGGAGGGAAACACTCTTTTGATCTGTTGATTATATCCTGAGCAGAGCCTAGAGTCCTGCAGATATGATGTCTTACTCATTTTGCAGATTTGGAGATTTTCACTTCTGCACAGAGAAAATTATTAGCATGCATCCCAAGTGAATGGATGAGATGAACGTTTCCTGTTATTTCACTGTATTCTCAACAGAAAAGCATAGACATGTAGCTTAGACTGGTTTATTCTCTGGTAGTTTCATATACAGGCCACAGAGGAGACATTTGACTTCAGTAGCCTGGGACTCCATCTGCAGATCTCAGAAGTGCTTATTTCTTTTCAAAACTGTTCAAGGGATGCAGGAAGATACATTAAAGAAGCTCAACTATTCTTTCTTCCCCTATCTGGGGCCAGGCACTTCAAACTGGAAATGAACCAGTGCCTAAAGTGAATAGACTAGACCCCACCATATTATAGTATTAAACAGGAAATCCTGAAAGAAGGAATTCAAGTCTTTGGTTCACATGAGAGGATCAAGGTCCTTGTCTGGAAGGGAAGTTCAGAACTGTGGATCAATCTGCCAAGTCCCAGCATAAACCACGGCAAGAATAAGCATATGCATATGCAAACAGGAAAATCTGTCTGGAAACCAACTAGACAAGTCTGATTTTATGCTAAAATATGAAGAAAAGGGTAAGGCTTTTCATGGGCTGCAGATTCGTCTCTCTCTGTTAGAAGAAATAATTTCTTTAGGATTAAATTTCAGAGTTTAATGCAGAGATTCAAACTTCATCTGGTCATTGATGCCTTCACAGAAATTAATCAGAAGGAAAATTTTGTCTCTACTGCATAATTATGGTGACCCTTTGGCAGATGTGTGTGGGAAAATTGCAGAGAGATTACCATATAATAACAAAACCCTGTCTTTTGCCAGCCTAATATACCCACTATATCCCCAGCCTTACCTTGCAGCCAATAGTGAACTAATACAGAAATCCCAGAAAAAAAGTACTAACATTATCTTGTCATTGAAAAGTCAAGTATCAGGATGGACTGTAGGAAGTACAGCCTGAAGAGAGGCTGAGTTTCCTGAGTGTCCAAACTGTTTTCAAGGGAAAAATTTTCTGTGATACAAGTAAAATTTTTGAGCTTTGAGTACAGAAGTTGGTTTTGCACTGAAACCATAGGAAAGCAAAGCAGAACTGAGAGCCTTTTGGTCAGAGGGGAGGATTTTAACTGGTATAATTTTTTACCCCTAGAAATCAGGTGGACTTTTGCCACTGTTTGTCAGCTATAGCTTTGGTCTTATTCATATTTCCAGAAGACTGTTTTGGGAAAATAGAGAGACGTGATGCATGATATAGACATTTTCAGAGACCTGGGGAGATATTTCATAAATACAGAAAGCTTCATTCTTGACCAAACAAGTCCATGCAGAATTTTAAAACTGCTGAACGGTATTTTATAAAAAAGTCAATACACTGAAGATATACTACAAATTGAATTAGTATCTTTCCCTGTTTGTTGTATTAACTAAAACACAGACTTAAATTTACACCAGAAATCTTTATAGAAACTTGGCAGAAACTTAGTACAAAACCCAGAGGGAGTCAGAATCATTGTCTTACGTAATACAATGAAATACATTGGTAATGATTCAAAAGACATGATAGAAGTCTGCGCTGTCCATGTAATTCCAATATATTTAAGAACAAAAAAAAAAGAAACAGACAGAATAGTATTTCTCAGTGAGGATAATTTTACTGTTCCAAACATCACATGGGAATATTAGATCTGTACCGACAACAATAACATTTTCATAATGGTGAGTGTAACTCACTACTATACTGTTGGAACTAAACTATAGTTTTCTGAACACAGTGATCTTCATGGATCATCTCTTCCAAATGACTACTGTGTGTTAGCCAGACAAGATTTCTTCAAACACTGCATGTTTTATATCACTGTGTGCACGTTTGTGCATGTGAGTGTCCATGCATGTAACTTAGATTTTTTACAATAGTCTCATTGGAAGAAAAGACTCATTAAATAGTATCCCAGCCACTGCAGAATATGTTACAAATGAATGGGTATTGTTCTTTTTTGACTAACAGCTGCTTTTAGTTTAAGTAGTTTACTGTAGTTAAAAGCTCTGACAATCCAGATACTTTTTGCTATCAAGGTTTATCTCAGCCTTCTAAAGTCGAGATAAGGGGTTGCCAGTTTTCCTGCTTCAAAGGAGACAAGAGTAATTGAAACTATAAACTTGCCCATTCATCATTAAAACACACATTTTTATAGGACCACAGAAAGCATCTGTATCTTTACTAAGACAAAGCATGCATTAGACAGATTTAAACTGAGACTGCTCAATACAGCAGAGCACTGTTCTGGCATTTACAGATGTTAATGTGCACACACTCCTTTCAGAAGAAGAGAAAATAGCACATGTTTAATCAGAAGATTATTTTACAGAGTGATATCCTCATCCTACATAGTTCTTTGCTTTACCTGAAGCCAAGGACCTAAGTCCTTTGCCAGAGTCATGCAGCAACTTCCATGATGAGGCCCTATAACTTTTTACAGTGTAGTTTCTCTCACTTGTGCCTTGGCATAAAGACGGCTTCATACAGCTAGATCCAAGACCTATGCAGTCCTGAAGATGATTACAAACACTATGCCTTGGGCAAGTCTGACAGTTATTCATTTCCACAGTCCATTAACAAAAAGTGGAATCTACCTAGCAACTAAATAGCCCTGGTTTGTATAAAATGTACATAATTCCTTATGGTCAGTTTGATGGAATCATCACTTCCTTTGTAATAGCTTGAAAATTCATCAAAGATAGAAACAGTTTCAGAGTGAGTTAAGTTTACTCTGACGGGCTGCCATCATCATCAGAATGTATAAATTCCAGTCTAAAGAAAGGTTTTGCCAGAGAATGAGTTCAAACCCAAAAAAAGTTTGGTTCCTTTCTCTTGTGTTCAGTAACTCTAAAATGAGCCCCTGATTGTTTCCACTGGAACATTGCAAAGAACGTTGCCTGATAAGATGCCCATTAGTTTCGTTAGTAAAAGACATTTAAGTATTATCATAAAAGAGGATTTTGGTTAACAAATCCCCGACAGATAAAAGTACAGCACTTCTAACAAATCTGAAGGTTTCCAACATTTTTTTTTTCCACTCAGATGCTGTATATTCTTCAAATGGTGGGTTTTGCAGGATATACAAGTAGCCTCCAGTAAGCAAAATTACATGTTTCATGAGAATGAATGAACAAGAACCAGCTGCACAGATATTCTGAAGATTTTATATGGATGTGTTTAGGTGGGTTTCCTAAGGAAACATGATCACAGAATCACAGAATCACAGAATGGTTGAGGTTGGAAGAGATCTTTGGAGGTCATCTTGTCCAGCTCCCCCTCTCAAAGCAGGTTCACCTACAGCTGGTTGCCCAGGACCCTGTCCAGGTGAATTTTGAGTATCTCCAAGGATGAGGACTCCACAACATCTCTGGGTAACTTGTTCCAGTGTTCAAACATCCTCACAGTACAAAATGTGGGGGGGGTATTTTCTTAGATTCGAGTGCAATTTCCTGTATTTCAGTTTGTGTCTATTGTCTCTTGTCTTGTCACTGGATACCACTGGATACTTCCATCGTCTTTACACCCTCTCATGAAATATTTATACTCACTGATAAGATAGCCCCTGATCCTTACCTTCCCCAGGCTGAACAATCCCAGATCCCTCAGCTGCTCCTCATGTCAGATGGTACAAGACCTTAAACATGTTTGTGGCCCTGCAGCACAGGAGGCTGTTGGCTGTGCTGTGATGGAGCATTGCTGGCTCACAGCCAGGTATCTGCTGATCCATCCTTCTCTAACAACTTTTGAATCCTCTGATCAAATTCACTTGAAAACAAGGGTAGGAGTCTACAAAACAATTAGGTTTCAGCCCACACAGAGGCCTGGATCACTCATGTTGCTGCTCCCTGTTGTCTGGTGAGGCAGATGTGGTCTTACCCCAAAAAAAGATATTTAAGGGACACACATCCATAGGAAATCAAACTTCCTTATTTCCTCTGTTAACAACATATCTTGTTTATTGTAATTACATGGTCTATAGGCATACTATAGCCACACTTGCCAAGTCACTCAAGTCTGCAATCCAATCACACATGAAAATATATCCTAAAATCAACAGACTCCTGAAGTATTTAAATAGAATAATAAAGAAACTACTCCTAAATTCTTCTATAATTAGTATTATACCTTACACTAAATGATCTTAATGAGCCCGAAACCCAAAATAAAATTATATTTTTATACTACAGAATTCTGACAGCCTTCTATAAAACTTTCTGTGTACCTCTCTTTATGTAAAACTTTAGAAGTCCTTCTAGATAGCTATGTAGGTGGTTTAGTGGTTTAAAAAATATGTTTTGCCAGCCTCTTAGCATCTTTTATGACAAAAGTCTATTTTATTTGGTTTTCTTGCTTGTGTCTTGTATACTATTTGTCTGTGTGAATATGGTTTGACTGGTTCCTTTTCTAAACCCCCAAACATATTAGTTACTTGCATACGCTGAGACCAAGTTTTATAACAGCCTTTGATGGTCTAACCTGAGCCTTAAACATTTTATGTTTGGAAGATCATCTAAAAAAAGAGGCCCTTTTGTTGCTCTGCAGTTGTTTTACATATGCACAAAGCCTTACATGTGCCTGGCACTTCTTACACCTAAGAGCTTAGAGAACAGAGTTTGGGGTGGTTTGTTCAAGGATCCAAAAAAAAGTCAGTGCTGAATTTCCTCTCCTCAAAAAGTTGTTGCATGGTAGAAGTGAATGAATTTTAAAACTAATTTTAAGATCTGGCAGTATGAACAACATTGGCATATAATTTTTCAGCAAAATGAAATATGCATGTGGAAGAAGAAAGAAAAAAACCAAGATACTTGCAGTCTAATCCATTTAGCAATCTGTCTCTAATTTTAATGATGTATTTGTCATTTTATTACTCACGAAATGTCATTTGTATGAAACTGTCACTATGATATTAGAGAGGAACAGCTTGTGTTAAACTGTGTAACATCTTTGCCAGCTTTCAATGTTAGTTGCATTGTACCTCTTTAGAATTTCCCTTACGCTTCCAATTCAGCTTGGATATATTACTTCATGTACCAAACTTTTGTACATAGCTGCAGTACAAAACATGTACATTTCATCTTGGGGTGGATACAGAAACTATTGTGTTTAATTAATTCAACAATATGGAAATTATTCTCAAAATCATTGTATAAAAAAACCCTGCTGTGAAATTAAAATCCTGCACAATCCTGAAATATCTATCATCATTATTAACATTAATATTGAATAGGCAGAGTTGTAGTCACTTTCAAAGTGAAAGAATAATAATTTTTTCGAAAGCAGTGATAATACATTTCCCTTTCTCTTAAAGATGCTTAATATTATCTTCATGCCTGATAATCATTGAGCTAGAGGAAATGTAAGTTTCTCTTTTTTTCCATACATTTATATCAGCAACTGTGACATGCAGTTCATTACAGTTAAATGCGAAAAAAATCTCAACTAGTCAATAATTCCCAAATTTGTAAAATTTTCTTCAGGAAATATAGACAAACACACACAAACACAAAGTTTATTGTGTTTTTACACATAGAAGGGATTTAGGAGTCTTTATCTTCTCATATGACTGAAAAGTACCATTTTTCTCACATTTTTCATATTCTATTCAAAACTGTTGCTGCAAGTAGCTAGAAATAACTAAAAATTTACAGAACTTAGAAGCACAGATTAACCTATATCTTCTTTTGTGAAATGAAGGTAATATCTGCTAATTACCTTTGTGTAGTCTTATGAGGATTCAGGAGAAAGTAATAACATTTTGTACAGCATTTTAAAGCATTAATCATGATGGAGTTGCAATACTCTAGCACTCAAACCCAAAGAAGGATTAACGCTCACACCCAAAGAAGGAAGTGGTTTTGTCAAAATTAGATTAAATTATAGATAAATTAAGATTGGAGATATTTGCTAAATGGAAAACATTTCTAAAATGAAACCTTCTCTTTAGGAAGCCATAAGCAATTTTTTTTCCATGTGTTGGAATGATCTGTCTTTGATTTCAATTTTGAAACAAAGTCTGTCCATTAGAAATTAACAATTTTTAGTAGAAACGGAATTTGAAGAGTTAAATAGCTGAACAGGGGAAAGATGTGAAGGATGTTTCATATGAAACAAAGCAATTCAGGCTGACACTCCTTTTTGCAGGCACAAAACCTTGACAACAGCAGGAAGGAGCATCAGAAACTTTCCTCTTGATATTGCATTTCTTCCACTAAGCTTAAAAAAAAGTATCATAATTAATTGAAAATAGAGAATCAATGTTACCATGCTGCTGGGAGGGCCAGTGTTCTCTGGGCCAGGGGCCAGGGGTGTCAGGGTCTCCCTGGAGCAGAGGGCAGGGCCCCTCAGCCAAGGCCCATCCCGCCATCCTGGACAGGCCAGGCCCGGGGACAGCCAGGGCAGGCCCAGTCCTGGGCACAGGGCACCTCCTTGGGAATGAGGACAGGCTGATACTGGGATGGAGCAGGACAGGTGGAGACGGCCCCTGTGGCCTCACAGGGGCAAGGACTGATGACCCTGGGGGCTGGAATGGGGTCCTGGGCTGTGTCGGGCAGGGGGAGCCCCGGAGGCGGGCAGGGACAGTAGGGCCCTGAGTGCATGACAGACAGACAAAGGTAATGTGACTCTTGACAAGTCATTCTATTTTCACAATTTGTTTAATGGTAATAAAGAATTGATACATATGTT
Source organism: Athene noctua (assembly GCF_965140245.1). Lineage (NCBI taxonomy): Eukaryota > Metazoa > Chordata > Aves > Strigiformes > Strigidae > Athene > Athene noctua. The sequence goes on from NC_134039.1 coordinate 77,027,908, forward strand.
GATTGCAAAGGACTATTTAAGAACTTGTTCTTGCTCTAGGGAGAAGCGTGTCCTCAAATTCTTCCACGTGACTCCTCACTTGTCATCAACATTTGTTTTAAATCCACAAATCTTCCACACTAATCTCAAAGCAATTGCCTTTGTGAAGCTGTGGAATCAAGCTTTGCTAAATGACTTAGCATAATTTCTTGAATATAAGTCAATTAGCTTGATCAAATAATACATGAGATTTAGGTATCTGTAGTACACTTTTCCAGTGTACTTTTTCAGAATTCTTTCTGAAGATGGACCAGAGTTTAGTTTATAAAAAATGTCTGGAAAGCCAAGATCTGGGGCTTTTGCACATATACACATATACTTTTATTCTATAATGTAATCATAAAGGGGTGTTGACCCTGCCACATGTGAATGTTTTGGGCTTCATTCTGATCTTAGATGAAGCACGTATCAGATACAGTTATCATCATGTTATAAATATCTCTAAATTCTATCACATAAATGTCAGGCCTGGTATACAATCTGTCATTTGTAATTCTGAATCCTGAGATGTGTCTAGACAAGTAATACAGATGCTGCAGAGATATACACTCTAAATTCAGCTCCAGAGCACCAGCCAGTTATAGTTGCTCCCCACAGACTCTGAAGTAATTGGACTGAATGTCATTAAAATGCAACCATATTAAAAAGTTCTCTGCATTACCTTTCAACTACACAAAGACATATAATCAGACATCTAATAAGACTGAAGACTAAGCCATGACACCACATCTATTTTCACAGGAGTTAAACAAGCTGTTGTTAAAGCAGAAGTAAATTTGAATATGTCCTTTCACATATAGTTGTGGTTGTTGAGTCTTTGAATGTAATTCTAAGCTGTTATTTTGAAAAGAGAAGAAGAATGGAAAGGAGCCATTAATATTTTTAATGTCAGTTTTGGAAGTCTTTTTTATCTTTATGGTGTTCCTGGCTTAGGTACTGTATAAACAAATCCTATCCCCAACTAGAATCCTTACCCACATTCAGCCAAAGTCACAATGCTTTATAAATTCACTGGATTATTTGTGTCTTCAAAGAAAGGCACTTGTCAATGGGACTTATTTTATGCTTGAAGTTAAACATATGTTTAATTATGGTCCCAAATGAGGACCTAAGACTTTTGTTACAGCATCATCTATTCATGTTCATGTTATAGTGCTAAATATGTAAGAAGTGGAAGTCTACCTATTCTGTCTGAATTTCTATAGGTACATTCAGTACATAGAAATAATATCACAAAGTCTGTGCATTAAATTCTTTCTCAGCACTTCGAACATTATGACAGAATTTGAAAAGCATAAAACAACACAGCATGTTTGTAGCATGCACAGATTAATCTCTTGCTACAAGTATGATTTTTCCTGCTGTGGAATTTTTAAATTGGACAAAACCTAGCGTGTTAGTTATCTGGTTCATCTGTCTTGCAGATTGTAAACTGACTGCTTTGTCTCATGCAACTTCCCTAAAAAGAGTTATGTTAAAATCACCTCAAAGATTTCCTGTTAGGAAAAATAACCACTTTTGATTCTTGCCCTCTTCTAGCTACCAAAGCTTTACCCAGCTAGCAGTCTCTAGGAAATACATCTTAATTTTTTTTTTTTTTCATGGTTTGACAGACTGCACTGCATCTGCCCAGACAGAAGAATTGATCAAATGAAATATCTTTGACAAGATTTGCCAGCTGGTTTTGACTGCTACATGGCAGTGCAAAACTGCTGTAAATACAGCAATTGAAGAAATTTATGGCAGCTCTGTATCATCAGAGAAATGCAGCAAAGACAAAATCTACTGTTAAGCTTGACCCTGGAATATTTCAGGTTATTTTTATACTTCACATCATCATGTAACTGTTTTGTACAGATATCCTGACTAAAGAGATCTCATTTAATATCACATTGGTAGTAGCATCCATCCTGTATCTTCCAACTGGCCTAACATCTATTACAATAAATCCTAAGAAAGGTGACAGAATCTCCTATAATCAGGTCCATTCTAGTGCATGTTATTTATTTCAATTAAATAAAAATTAATTTTGGAGGGAAAACCAAGCCTACCTCTAAATGGGCTCTGAGTCATGCCTCTAAATGGGCTGTCCATCTTTGCAGCTGTTTTGCACCAGATTATAGGCATGCAATTTCTATTGTGCAAAAATCATCCACAAAAAGATAATTCTCAATAATGTGAAGTACTGGACAATATTCTTAAGGCTCTAAAGGTGAAATATTAGGTACTTAAAGACCTTTTCAGTTTCTATTAAATATTTTCTTTTCCAAAGAGCTAATATTTTGTTTGTTTTGAATGTAAGACAAAACATTAGGAAAGGCCTGGAAGGAAGTCTAGTACACAAGTGACTAGTAACAGTCTAATCTCCCTCTACAATTGGAGGAAAATATGTTTTGGTTTCTTTCTTCTTAGTCAAGTAAACAGATAAATATATTTCCCCTGGCTTCCATTACAGCAAGTTGGCAGTTACAGAAGAATCCTTTCAGTTTTGATTTCCTGTCAGCTTTACCAACAAATGACCGCAGAGTACAATATTCTCTTGGTGTGGTTTTTATAGACTCTGAGCCTTAAAAGGAGCATTTCTGAATGAAATTGCTATATGTTCTCACTTGGAAGGCTTGGTTTGGTTTCTGTATTGCAGTATATTTCCCCTTTAAATGAATGTGTGAAATTGGGAAAATAATAGCAAGGATGTGGCCTGAAAGAGAACATTTTTCAAAAAAATCCTCTCTTCTCTTGATCTTCTTCTTCTAAGCTGAAGTCAAAAGACTGACTAAATTCAGATACAGATATAAACTGGTTGAGGCCACTTTTTCAATCTGCCCATACCAGGCAGAAAAACCAAACCAAACCGTCTCTACATGCAAAGAGCTGATCTCCTGGAAGTCAGTGACACAGCTTGCTGTAATTTCTCCCTCAAAGTTTATTTTTTTCTCATAGATTGATCTTCTGAAGAAAGAGACCTGACAACAGAGTTCATATGCTGTGGTCAGAAGCTATGTAGTTCCTAAGCTCCTCAGTGGCCACTCCTATGAGCTGGGACCTAAAATTATTGCCTTGCTTTCTCACACCTAAAATTCTCTGAGGGTAGCCCTTTTCATTTGTCTCTACAGAACTTCTCTATTTCAAGACAGGCATCCACTCATTACTCATGTGCAGGCAGTAGCACATCTTGAAGAGCAATCAAACCTACCGTATGTGCAACAGTCTTTTCTAGCAGTTTTTCTCTTTTCCAGAGTGAGTTTTCTTTTTCTTCTCTCTCACACACCATGGAGTTCTATCTTTACAGGAGTGGTCTCTGGAGAGAGTAAGACAAAAGTAGAAACGTTACTCCACTCAATGAATTTGCTATATTTTGTTCTTCAACACGTGTGCCCAAGTAGCACTTTGCTTTGTATTTTGCACAAGGAAAATGTCCTGCAGTGAAGTGCTCAGTATTGATGCTGAATCTGCTGAGGGATGTAGATAGCAGTGTGGGCAGGGGGGGAGGGAGGAAGAGAAACAAAGTGACTTCATCACTTCCACCCTTACAAAGAAGATAATGAGGAAAGCACTTTCCAAATAGAGAAAGTGAAGTGTCTTCAGACAGCTAAGGAGGCCAAGAAAACTGCCAAGAGAGGAGTGAAGAGAAGAACATTCCAAAAAGCTGTCCTTAGCAGACCATAAATCTTATCCAGTGGACAGTTCAAACACATCACTTGCACGAGCACTACTCTTTACTGTTTATTTTCTTCCTGTCACCATTAAAGTAGAAAAATAAAGTACCAAACAAGCAAACAAGATGAACAAGAAAATAAGCAAGAAAACCCAGCAGAGAAGAAAAGGGATTGGAGTCCTTGTCTGCCAGCAGTGTTGAGGACTCCTTTGGATCACACTGTGATGCAGCCTGTGAATACACCACTGCCTCACCACATCTGATCCAAGAAAGGAATTCACAAACTCTTCTTAAGTGTCTAAAATAACCATTCAGAGGAATACAGGAATGCCAAGACTGTATTTAAATATTTAAAAGGGAAGCACATCCAAAACTTTTGGATTATGCCCAAGAGAGGTGTCTTCCTTTAAGTTTTGGCTGCCCAAGCTCTTACCAGCTTCACAGATTCCTTACTGCATTTAGTTAGAAATTGTTTTAAAAGTAAGGAGTATTTTACACTCCTGAAGAATTTGTCTGGGAAGTAGGAAAAAAAGTCCACCCTTCCCAGTGTAGAGTGGGAAAGAGAGGAAATTCTTCTGCCAATTTTGAAAGGGAACGCACAAACCATACCCAAATAGGCAGGGAAACACCTCTTTGGAGGAAGCCACGGAAAGAGGGAGCCTGGGGAGGTAAGCAAGCACTCTGGAGGAAAAACAAACGGATTTCAGTTGGAAACCAGCCTGGTTTCTGTCAAACGTACCAATAAAACTGACATGTTCCTGCAGACTGAGTTGGTAAGATCTGCAGTTCATGGTGGGAAAAAGTACCAATAAGAAAATATAGTAGCACTAACACAAAGGCCAGCTAAAGAAAAACTGAAAAGACTTTTTTTTCTCCTTTTTTTTTTTTTTTTCCAAGCATGTGTATAAACTAGGAAGGAAGGTAAAGCTAAATAAATCACTTCAGTAGAAAGTTAAAGGAATCAATGCTCAGGGATTAGCGTTAGGGGGTTATATGAACTAAAAAGTTCTTAACACTAAAGTGACATCGGAGGTGATTAAAGAACACCATGTTTACAAATACAGCCCAGTCTCCCTGCGAAGATAAAGTGAGAAGTCAACCTGGAAAACCCATCCAGAACTTCAGAAAAGACTCCTAACCAAATTAAATATGATAACAGCCCAGAAGGAGCTCCAGTAAGGAGGTGAGTTTCTACAGGAAAAATATTTGCTTTTAAAAGAGCTTTAACATTAAGGTCAGCCTCTGGTGATACCTAACAAAAAATAAAGTGGAATAAAAGGAAAAAAAAGCATTCAAAAGGGTCTCCAAAGGCTGTGTACCATTTCAATTATCAGTGTAAATACAAATGGTTAGTACTGATTCCCTAGCGGATTTGAGCATTTTAAGATCCAAGGCTGAGCTTTTTAATTCCTAATCTGAGGGGCCTTCACATGCAGATTATGATTATACTGATGGGTCCAAACCAGGACACAGCTGGCTGAACACTAGACAGGTCTACATGTCTGTTTCCAGGGCAAGAAACACTAATGCCAGAGCTTCCACATGGCTGCAGACACAATAGATACATGTGTATATGCACACATGAACATGTACACACACCAAGACATATGTAAATATGCAATCACTGCAGAACTGATTGGATCAGTTTAGATCCAACTAGTATAGAGTGTAGGCAAAGGTTCTGAGGCATATAAAGCTTCTTATTGCAATTCAGGTTTACACTACAGAAGTTTACCATCAGAAATGTGCAAATTCAGGATGTGAAAAATTTATACCCTTGGCTATCACCACTAAGCTTCCCCTTGTTATTCTTGGTTGTTTAGGCAAAGTGAGATAAGTGGTCCTGGTAGAAAGACCTCTCTTCTCAGGTTTTCCTGTTCCTATACTAAAACACTTCAATTAGCACAGCTCTGGGGGACAGGGAAAATCCCACCTTATAAGCCTTTTCCTGAAGAATCTGTGTAGACCGAGTTCTGAAGTAGTCAGCTAGATATCACTGTGAAGGCATCTGTGTACATTTGTGGGGGTGTGATGTGCATTTATTTGTGTCCACGTGTAATCTGTGTACTTTAGTGCTCAGTCACATCAAGTCTCTGGTTTGATACAGAGGGCTGTGGAGCACCTCCTCGGGGATAACCAAGACTCACTGATGCGGGATGTGTAGAAGCCACCTAGGCCACTAGCTTATTCCTTTTCCTGTGTTAATATACTTGATGGCAAACTAGGAACCTCAGTATGGATAGTTGAAGGTTGGTATCTGAATATTTCAGGACTGCAATGAGTTTTCACCTCCTACAGGTATTCTTAGAGACATATTCTGAATATGTCAACAGGAAAAAAAAGGCTATGTTGGGACTTTTCTAACAGAAACATAGACTTCGAAGGATTATAAGATCAGGCAATAATTGGGACTCAGCTGCCCCGTGAAGATACACAACAATGAAAAACAGAGGCTTTCAAGTGAATGTTTAATGCAAAGCTTCCACAATTTACAGTGCTGTGAATGGCAAATTTTCTGAGATTTCATTTAAATTAAAAAAAAAAAAAAAGAGAGAGAAGTAACTATATGATGGCAGTTTTGCAGTTTTGTAACTGCTATGTGAAGTTACAGTACTGTTAAACACAAGGCTGAACAGCAGATGGCATATTTACGCCCAAGACATGAGACTTTTGTTGACATGCCTTGTAATAGCAATGTTGATGTAAATGCATATTTGCTCAGTCTGTGTATCATGTTGACATTAATCCTCAAGGAAAGAAAACCATCTGGAAAATTTTCAGTTAGTATAATCTGAACTAAATGCTATAAACTTTAATATTACTCAAGGTAAATCTTCTCTCAAGTGGAGAGGACTATATCCATGTTTGTGTTTTACACTAGCCTTGTCTAATCCAATGTGTGCCTCTAATGCTGTATTTCTTGCCTTATTTTTAATAATTTGGTATGAATTGCACTCTTCTGTATATACTTTTTCTCGCAGTAGAATGTATCAAATAACCCAGTTGAGGATAACCTTAGTTTAAACAGGCACAGCTTAAGATATCTCAAGCAAACGTCAACATCTCTTGGGCTCTGAAGTGGTACATTTATTTGCTCTAGCAGAGTTTTTCCCCTAAGGAATTTATTAATATGTGTATGAAAACTATTAATCATAACTGCAACCATTATGGTTTTTTATCATCATTATTATTATTATTTTAAAGAGAAATATTTGAATAGTAAATAAATCAACAAATCTTTATGTTCGGTTAGACTCTGAGCAAAGTTGATAGTCTGCAGTGGAACTCTGATGCCCAAGTTTGAAGTACAATATAAGCTTTTCTCCTCTGCCACTCAATGTCATAGTGGAACATGCTCTGAGTGCTTGACTAAGTCAGGATCTGAAACAGTCCCATGACAAGATCCAAGGGGTTCAGAAGGAGGATTTAAGACCTATCCATTAGGCCTAGATGGCGTTTTGACAGGCATGTCAATGTAAGTAGAATCAGGTCCTCAGACAGAGAAGCACAACTTGTACTATGTCTTTTGTGACCATATGGAGAAGTCATTGCACCTTCTCAAGTGTTCTGAATCAAACTGAAACAGCTTTAGGAAAGCTAAAGCTATTAAGCTATTCTGTTGTAGCTTTTCACACCGTATATCCTACGTTATAAAACTGAGACAACATGAAAAAAAAAAAAAAAAAAAAGTATCTGTTCATTTTAGGGCTTACTTTGGTATTAACCTTTTTTATGGTTTGCCTTTTTCTTCCCAGCTGTTTTCTTTCCTATTTATTGCACGTGGTTTTCATTGGAACATAGTTATCCAGAAATCGGTGCTTTTGAAGGCAAAGTAGATGCACAACTGAACTCTACTAAATGGCCTGCTCTGTTTACATGAGGCTTGTTAAATAACAAAGAGCAGAAAGCAAGTACTGAGCATCAGTGTGGGTTTTCATCATTTATCATCTGCAGATTATACTGTTCTTGCAACTGCAAAAGATAAAGCCATTACAGAATATGATATGAAGGCAATATCCCTTTATAGACCTTCGCTGCACAAATTGCTGTACAAGCAGTTAATTCTCATGGGTCCCAGGAGGTAGACAGGTCACCTGAACATCCTTAACACTTTAAATGTAAAACTATAGTAAGATATATGGTTTTGCCATATGGATTATTTCTAGATTTTTGTAACTTTGGAAGCATTCCTGCACGGTTGAAGTTATTGGCAAGCTTCCCGTTGATTTTCAGGAGTTCCCAATAAAATCCACTGATTTTATGAATCAATTAGAAAGTCCCCTTTTTGGACTACAAACAGAAAGAAAGTGATGTTTACCATGGAAAATTCAGAATCAGACTTCAAACACTCTGCACACAAGTTTATTTGAAGAATGATTCACTGCTGATATAGCTGGAGTTGTTAGCAAATATATGTTTAAATCATCAAAACTGCAGTGTAACCAGAAGTGCTTAGAACTTAGAAATTTCAGCTGGATAATGAAAAAGAAGTAATGAACTTACTGTCCCTTCTTTGAATTTACCTAACCAGAATGCTATGATGCTATAGGAGCTTGTCAGTGCTCGGCTGTACAGAGGCACTAATCTAGTGGGGCTAGTAAGGGTGTTGTTTGTTTCCTTTTTTTGGTAGTTGTTGCTGCTGTCTGGTTTTGATATTAAGTGCAGCAGTATCACCTAGGTTTGTGCCAGTTATTAGTCTCCTTTGCATCATCTTTTGTTCCATCAATAGTACTAAGTGATACAATGAGGGGAGTCGTTTCTGAAGTGTAAAGTATATTAAAAGAAATACTTCAAATTTCAAACCTCCCATACCAAAATTGTAAGAAACTACAATACACTTGGTAAATATTCATGTTTAGGTTAACCACATCCTTTCCACTGCTTAAGCCATTCTCAGGAAGCTCTTGGGGAGACTCAGCGGGATCACTTCATGGGTTTGGCTGTATCTTTCATTTTATCTGCAATTCTGCTATAGGACATACGAAGATCTTCAAAGTACCAGTCATCCTTACTCTGCAAACTAAAATCCCTCACTGAAATTAGAATTGGGAGCCTAGCAATGGGGTTCCAAACCTTCTTCTTTAAATAAGAAATATAATGCTAATTAAGTTGTTTTTTATAAAATACTTTATTAAGAATAAGAGTAAACAAGGTTACAAAAATACCAACTTTATTAACTAATGAAGATGCCAATAATTACAGAAGATTTGTAATACAAGTTATAACCACAGTGTTCCCTTTTCATTAGGCATTCAGCTAGCTGGATTTAATGGGAGCATTATTTTTCCCACTTAAATATGAAAAAATACTCTTGTCATATGCTGAATTCCACAGGCAGCCCCCTGAAGTTAGATCTCATGCAAGGAAACACCATACGTAAATGCCCAAGAGGATGTTTAAAAAGGAACACTGTAAAACTTTAGGGTGAAAAGCCATGTTAGTTCCTGCCAGCAGCCCCAACATTCATAAAACAATAATATACCAGTGCACATGAGGGAGGAAGAAAATAATTGATAAGGAAACAAGACTAAATAACCAATCCAATAGGTTTCATGCAGGTTCCATGGGGGTCAACCAGTTGACAAACAGCTTTCCAGAAGGATGGCAATAAAGCCCCACTTCCTGATGCAGTTGCTGTAGAGTTGAGAATCTGTGTGCTTTTCAGTGTACAAGGATGTATGTAGATCAGTGCACAGCCATAGGGAAAAAGCACTGAGCAACTTTCAGCCCCCATTCTTTTGACAATCACATTCACTGATTTCAAGGGACATTTTGCCTGAGTAGATTTTGACCCTCAGAGATATGTTTGGACCCTCGTCGGAAAAGCTCTAACACAAGTGAGTAGCTCTGTCAAGTACATTGGCATTACCTGTAGCAAGGGTTTGCAGAATACCTCAGATAATTTTAATCTTAAACTAGAGAAGAAGATTTCAGCAGTAGCAGCAAAAATCTAGACCAGTACATTCCCAATAAGAGCTACAGTTTCTCTGAGGGCCATGAGGTTTATAAGAGAAAAAGAGATTGGGAAAAAAGGTTTTTTAAGGGAAAAATGTTTCATTAATGTAAGGAAGAAGCATCAGCCCTTTCCAATGCCCAAAGAAAATCGGTAATTAAGTCAAACTAACTTCAGTAGCACAAAATCAGCTCTTAGGTTTTAATTGCAAAATTTTAAATCCAGTTATTACACTTTTCACAGACCAAGGATTATTTACATCAAGGAGAATGAAGATGAAATTCAATGGAGCTTAAGAATATCCTTAGATAAGAATTTAAGTTCTGTACCCTATAATTCTAACATGAATAAAATCACATCTACAAAGTAATGTCCAGATCTCACTGAAGTTAGTAAGAGGCTTTCCAGTAATTTAGATGGGCACTAGATTAGGTTCCCTTGTTATTACAGAGAGAAAAATATTAGAACAGTGAAAAAATATCTATAGAGTGTCCTTTCTTAAGAGAATCCTGTAGTTATAACAGTTGCCTGGTACGGTACCATTGGTACCAACAAGAAATATTCACAGGAATAAATGAAGTACAAATTCATTACCACATATCATTATTCTTCTCTTCCCTTGCTTTTCAGAGTCTCACATGCCCTCCATACCGAGATATGGAGAGCAAGAGCACCTGATAAGCAAGTGCATACAAACATGTTAAGTTCTGGAGCATCAACTCTGCACAATTTATTTTACCGAGGCACTGCCCAGAACAAACAGGTAAAAATCCTTACACGTTGTCTAACAAAAAACAGTATTTTTATCATATATATATATATATATATATATGTGTGTATATATATATATAAAAATCACAGTCTTCTGCACAGCAGAAGCTTATAACTAAAATATTTTAGGATTTGATTTTTTTAGATAGACGTAACAAAATGCCTGCAAATATAATACAGTGAGCACATAACAATTCTTAGAATACAAAGAGTGAACATGGAATTATCTATTTTATCCACATTCTACTTGTGACTGAAAACAAAACTCACTTGGAGTTTTTTAAAAGTCTCTCTTAAAAAGTTAATCCTTTCAATAAGATATGGTCAGTATATACTTAGTAAGAATACACTCTTCACATACATGGCAATAATTAACTGTAAATACAATAGGCTAAATCCTGCCCTCTTTAGGCCTGGTAAGTAAGAGAGCCCAAAAGGGGCATAGAGCCTTCAGAGGCAGACAGAATAGATTGAGACAGACTATCTGCGTAGCATCCACAGCCTCAAATCCGTTGCACAGAGAAGTTGCATCTTGTCCAAAGAGACTATTTACATCAGGAGGAATTTCAGAAGCTCTGCTTGCTGAAAGACTTCTTTCCTTCTTCTTATGTGCCAGTAGAATCTGCTGGATGCTTGACACAAATCTCAGCAAGCCAACCCACTTACGCATGGGCTGAAACTCATCCCAGCTCACCGGGAGACGTGAGCATATTTGAGTCCCACTGAAGTCAAAGTGCACTGCTGATGAAAATAATTTGGTGAGTCAACACGAGGGCTGCCTCCCAGGACAGCTCCCCTGAAGTGGTTATTTTCTGCCAGGGCAGAATTCAACCCTGCGTCTTCTGAATGAAATGTCCTTTTATATGTCTACACCGTGATGTCAACTTAGGGGCTATGCAGTTGGATATACATACCATACAATTAGCTACTGGAAACATTTACAATTACATAGTCACAAGTGAAGTAACAGTGCAGTTACGTATGCAATTACATGTACAGTAGTAAAACTAACAATTGGATATATGTTATATCAAATTTCCAGAAATTACAAGGTAATTGGTGCCACCTATAACAGCATATTTGCATAATAATTCCAGCCATACAACTAAATGTCTAAAAGAGAACAAGTGTTTTTCATAGATGCTGCTTACTTGTTCCCTTTCCCCGTCAACGTAAAGGAAAATGGTGGTTCCACACACAGACAGGAAACACAAGCTGCTGAGCTATTGATGATGTTTTCCGTATTACATACAAGATCATATCAATCTCTGCAGTAATTTTACTACCCTGAAAGGAATTATACAAATATATAATTTTGTCCAAATCTAGGTAAGGTTTTATTAAAGATCTTAAGTCTCTGAAAGACTATTAATATATAACTTACTTTTTCTAGTATTAAGACCCTCAGCCAAGTGCCAGATTCAACTATTCCTTTTCCTGCTGTAAATACAGAGTTACTTTCACGAAATAAAAAGAATCAACTGAATTTTTAACACTTGAGAAAGACCGGGGCATATTTGACTGAAATTTCTTTCAATGGCGAAAGTCTGCCAATAGCTAATCAAGATTAATTTTTCAAAATGTATTAAATATTCTCTTTAACATTGTAAATTCACAGTTATTTCTGGGACTAACTTTAAACAAATGATCAATAGTTTGTTAACCAGTCTGCTTCTATATCTCTTCCTCACTCAAAAGTTTTTTTGAGATATCTGTTAGGGGACCACATACACACTGAAGGAATCAGGAGCAGAACTGGAGTCTATAAGCACTGTGTAAAAGGAAGAGATACTGACTTCTACGAGAACTCTGCTCATGGCAGGCTTGTCAAAGTCCATCAATAATAAAAAGATGAATTTCTAAATAGATTAGTTTTAATGAAGTATCAAAATCTTTGACCTCTTATAAGGGGGAAGAGTAATATGATCATATATGATGTCCTTGACAGATGCATCTATCTCTCACTAGGTCTTTTGTCATATATGAAGAGAAATATATGGCTCATGGAAAGAATAAGATGTGTTAAATAAAACTATAATTTGTTTCTCCTTCTAAGATAATCTGAAGAGCAGCATAAAAGAGGTCATATGATCTATTTCTTCAAAGCCATTTATCATCCAGTAATAATATCTTTGCAAAATTGTTTACCCATTCAAGTATCTTCAGGAGATATGTCACCATACTTGCATATACTGTAAGTCACTTCAACATTTATAAAACAACACTGATAGACAAAAACACCAAAACCACCCATAAATATTAAAAGAAGTTCAACAAACTTGACTATCAAGTAGTTAAAAAATTGTTGATCTTTACATTACATATTAATTCCATGCTGTCCAAAATCTTTCTCTGAATGGAAGTTGTTGAGTTTTTCAGGGTTTCCTGTAGGTCATCATAATCTTGTGTATCCACCGCGAATAATATGAGACTCGAACAAAAATCCCAGGACGATTTCGAATGGCACATCCACGGCCAGGAACAATGACACCAACTACTATCTTCAGCCTGTTTTGGTCACAAACCAAGGGACCACCATAATCTCTCTAGGAAAAAAGTAAACATAACGTATGTCACTTCTCAAAGTGCTTCAAGACACAGTTCCCACCTGTCTCCTTCTGACTGTTTTCTTTTGGGGATGACCTAGCCCAAAGAACAGCCAATAGAGTTATTCTTGCCATAGGACAAAAAATAGCTTCCAATATCTTTTTCACAACCAGAATTTATGAGAGCCAGTGCCAATGTTAACCTTAGGTTACTTCCCAGACAAATGAAATCCAGTGATCCAATATTACATGTGATTCTAGTGACTTCAGACTACCCGATCTTACTCTCCTCTTTCAGTGACCTGAAAGCATGCTTGTTTATGTGCATGTAAACCAGAGGAGCAGAAAGTGCATAAACATCTTTATTATACCAGGCTTTGCATCAAAGACTACTGACAAAGCCAGGTTAATAACCTTCTGTTAGTCAATCGTCCTGCAAGGTCCTAGGATGAGAATCTGTGTGTACTAATAGGGGAATCCCACAGCCATAATAAAAGACAATATTTTGCAGACATAGTTCTGAGACATAGCTTGTTAAAATATACTTTTTCATTATTCTGAATGAATGAGACATCAATGCACCAGTATATGCATTCAGTAAAAATATGGAGTATGGCTGACTCAGAAGGGGTGCTTATTTAGCACTAAAATACAATCAGATTAAATCAGATTGAAACAGTCATTTGGATGATACATTCATGTAGATTTGGAACTTGAACACACATACTGCAGCTTTTACTCAGGTAAAATATATACTGAACCTAGCAAACTAGCTGCAAAACTAAACAGTAAATGTTCATATCGGATAGTGAGACATTGTTTCAAAAAATAAAAGCTGACAATTACCATTGTATTCTCTTCGGATCACCAGAGAAACAACAATACTTGACCTTTATTTGGTTTGGTTTTTTTTTTCCTGACTGACTGCAGATTAGTTCCCACATGAACAATGAACTATGTCAGTACCATCAGAGCAGCTCATAAAATACTTTCAGGAGTGGAGTTTCACCTGCCAATCTGATTTTGTTTCTCCGCCTGTTCTCTGCTGAGCAAAGTAGCTTCAAAGGGGAACTCAGGGAGCAGGAAACCATGCAGTGATTAAGACTGATTGCTAATATTAATTCAGTACATTTCTTCTTTCAGGGGAAAACAAAGTGCAAAATCCCCAACAGACTTCCACACACATGTTTCATTTACACGCCTTGACATGTCTGAGAGCTCATTAATGATTAAATATTTGATTTTTACGAAAATACTTTGCAATAACAAAATGATTCTGTGGAATATTAATAATAAATGGAAGAGACCTCAGCCTGATGAAGACCTCATTTCCCCATGATATGGTAGTACACTTGGGTAGGGAAAATTTCACTACTTGGTTAAAAACAATATTATTAAATCATCTATTCTACTCTAGATATTAAATGCGTAATAATGTTCATGACTGCTTGCCTTCTAGACATCATCTAATCAGGCAGATTTTCCACACTAAAAGTTATATCTTCCTGTAATAAATGATTTACAGCATTTCTTCTCAGATGTCTTTCCTCCATCATCAAAACGAGTCCTCAGCAAAGCAACTGTATCAAACTATACTTTCACTGAATTAGTTCTCCTGTTCTCACTGATCTGTTGCTCAGGCTTGCTTAGGGAGACCAAATGCTCCAGCCTTCTGACTAATACTGAACCTTATTATACATTTGGATCTTTCTCTTTTCTTCATAACTTTATAAACTCAATTGAGCAGTGACATTTTTGTATTTTGAATGCAAGTCCTCATCTAAGTAGTTAAATTTGCTCCAGCCTTTGCATTCTGCTCAATCAAACTGTACTGCTGTTGCTAGCACACAGCCCATTTTAACCCTTATTATGCAGAACACGAATTTGTCTCCATCTAGCAAAGTGTTTAGTCATATATTTAACATCCATATAAAACCTTTACTGGTGTGAAGGTACAATGAAAATGAATCAAAGGTACCTCTTCCTGCACTCTGGCAGAAAATAGGTCACTAGAAATACAAATAATTTTCCAATGCAAAATATTATTGTCTTGTGTACAAGTTTAATGCAGAGAGTTTAATGATAAAAAAAGTCCAGTAATTTTTTTCTGGGAAAGACATAAACAGGATGGTGTCTCCTAATATATTAGGTAATATTTACCTCACAAGGCCCAGCACCGATGGTTTCAGCCACAGCACAGATTTCTGACTCATTCACAATTATCTTCCCTTTGAGATATTGGTTGCATTTCTCATTTCCCAGAATAAACAGGTTTGCCACTCGGAGAAGGCCATCATAGTTAATTACTAGGATTGAAAAGAGAATGAAAATTTATTCTATTTTAGGGGAAAAAAAATAATTGAAAATGCAGCCTGGACAAACTTACTCATGTAATTTCAGTTATTGTACTTTTTCTTCAGTACTCACATTTTTGTCCATCCTAACTGTTATCATACATTTGTCTTTTGGATTTCTTGTATTTGCTACAAATGAGATTTGTGATAAATTTGTTTGGTACACATGTCTGTTCAGTTCTCCGAGAATATCTGGAGAAGATTTTTGTATTAGAAGAAAGGACTATGTAACTGAGTTTGCTCAACAGTTCACCACCAACTTACCCTGTCATGTCACAAAAATCAGAAAAAGTGAGCCTGAGAATGTTTTGACTCCCATCAGTGGAGCAAGGATTTTGCTCCCTGCCTTAAACACAAGTTAATGTGTAACAGTGCCTGTCATGGCCTAGGGAAGGATATGTGACTTGAAAATTACTGATCAGAGCAGAGTTTTTCTCATTCTGTGCTGGCTCAGCTACACTGAATGACTTTGTGCCTGCAAGGGCAGAGCCATAGCCTTGTGCAATCTCCATTCATCAGTGTGAAGGTCAGGAAGCAGGAGCCCTGTGGAGCTTACTCTTGTTCTACATGTCGAAAGACAAGTCTGCACAAGCTGCGAAAATAAAGAGCGAGCCTGGACCTACCCATTCTCTGCACAGCCATCAGAGAAAATGCCAAGCTTGCCCTTCATTGACTTGTTTTCTTGGAAAAATGGATGTAACACTTCTTCCTCACCTGACCAGGATGCAGTGAGGATTATAATAAGTAGTGCAGAAAATATAGTTCAAAGTCCTTGGATGACAGATGTTATGTTTTTACTGTATTACATAACTCATGACATTGCAAATTCCTTATCAGTTCTCTTAAGCTAAACTTTCCTGTGATGCCGCACTGTGCTTCAGCCTGATTTCCCTGTCCCCCAGACAGCCATTTCTCCTAGATGATAGCTAACACAGCCATTCCGGGAACATCAAAGGCAGTCATCTGGGAGAGGGCTGGTACAGATTAGGAGCCACCCACAAAGAAATGCAGAGTAAGGGTTACAAGGAAGAGAGCCTCAGAATTAGAGTCTAGTTTCTGCTCTGCTTCCAGGGCAGCGTGAGTATATTGCTGATGCTTAGTCAGGGTCTGTGGCAAAAGACATTTGAGCACAGTAATTATCAGAGTAATTATTGTCAACTGGCAGCTATTAACTTTATCATCAACACATAATTAGCCAGATATAGTATTTACCAGACTAAATAAACGCCTGTTATCCCACATATTTGTATTTACTTCACACAAAAAACTGTGTTTAATAAACATTAGTAAGGTTGCAAAGTCAAGTACTCAAAAGTTAAATGCCAGACTTAGGGCTGCCTGTGCATCCTCAGTTCACTGTCTTTGTGTACGTTAATTATGTCTTTGATTACATGATTCTGTATTAGTTTTTCCACAGGGCAGCCTACTTTGGGATACAGAGAAGTACTGCTCAAGTAGATGAATTTTTCAAAAAAGTGTTAGAAGTCTGCAAAATAATTCTGCCAGATTTTTTAAACATGTAGAAAGATATTTTTCTCCAATTCAGTCTTAGAAATGATTGAATCAATTTGTCTGTCACTGAAGAAAAAAAAAAAAAGAAAAGATGGACTGGTAGAAAATATTTCATGTTAAATGATCTTCGATAAAATGCTCAGAGATTTATGAAATTAGAAAAAAAAAAAAAGAAACTCTATTTTATAGCAAAAAGTGTCGGACAGTTGTGGCATCAGGCAATACCAGCAGCCTCACCTATAATGACAAGAGGAAGTAAGCTGCCAATGTATTCATTTAGTTTTTAAAAATAGTTTCTTACATCCAGTGTATCCCCATCCATAAACACTGCAACTTGTCTTCTCTGGAATGGTACATCCAGAAATGGGCAATCGGATTATTTCTACAAAATTTGTCAATATGGCAGGTCTGAAAAGAGAAAACAAATAATAGATATAATGGATTTTACTTAACCTTCTAAAATGTATCTTTAAAATGTCATTAAATCTATTAAAGATCACAGTAATTAAAAACTGTGCCAATTATTTTCCTTTCTGTTCCATCTCTGAAGAATATGATGGATTTTTCTACCTATTTTTTGTGCTACAGCTGTTAACTGTCAAAAGATTTCTTGACATGCTGTCACCACTTTTATGCTATTTAACTTGGGTTTTCATTTTAAAAGTAAGTAATGATGGCATTTCATTTGAATATATAGCTTTGCTAATACGGAGAAAGTTTGAAAGCTCATATATACACAAGGATCTCGGTTACAATTTGGTGCCTATTCTATAAATTAAAACCATATATATTTTTCAATGTGTGTTATTTTTTAAAAACATAACAAAACAAAACAAAACCAACAAAAAAAAAACCCTCTAACAAACTTAAACTTGGTTAACAGGGAAAAAATGTAGGCATGATTTTTGTGAAGTAACATCTATTTTCTGAGTAAGGTAGATGGACCTGTATTTCTGCATATATCAAGTAAAATTTCTTACAATTGGAAGTTTACCCCATGGAGACATTATCTGCAGTATCAGAGATAGTAGAGGATTGAAATTGTAGATCTTTTTTAGGAAGAATCTTATTCGTCAGTTGAAAATCCTGGAATTGGCAATAGTAGCTACTAACCTGCTAAGTTTCAGTAAGACCAAATCTGACCCTGTGGGGCCATATACCAACTGGGAGATATTCAGAACTTGTCTATGCTTCTCCTCTCCCTTTCCTTTGATATTATGGACTCCAAGCCAGGCTTTGTAGTCTTTTAAATCTTTGTACCTAAATGAGGCAAAGGTGGTTAGGATTTTGATGAGTTTATAATAAAATAACTTTAAAAACTCTGCTTAATATGATGATGCTAGAAGATCTTAACAAATACTCTTCACTAGAAATGGGTTTATGCTGCCAACTGCTATTCCAAAATCAACATGCTCAGATGTAAGTTTTTGGTCTGAAGCCACTACATAATTTTATCTTTAACTGACTAAAATCTAATTTTTGTTTCCTAATAGTATCCAAACATTCAGATCCTTGGACAATATGAACATTTGAACTTCTTGAGATTTACCCCAGTTTGCTATTTTATTCTGTCCAGTTAAGCAGAAGCATGAGATTATTTTTATAAAGAGGCAATTGTCTGACCATTACACTTGGAAAACATATTTGTACTTCTATGAAAAATAGCCAGAGCTCTTTTAGATTAACAACAATAATAACAGAAAATACCAAGGTCCCACAGGACTTTTACATCAGAAAAGCAGTGATAAAGCCAAACAGGAGGGAAAACCGCTGCGTTTAAATTGAAGAAGCGTTGTGCTGATAAGTTCCTGAAAATAGATGTATTTCAATATTGCAAAACTACAGACTACTGTACCGAGAAGGGAAACACTGCCTTGCTGTTAGAACCCACTCTTCCTTTATCAAAGTACCTCCACAGATATGCTTATTCCTGTGGGGAAAAAAAAAAAAAAAAAAAAAAGGAGAGAAAAGAGATAAAAAATGGTTAAAAAAAAAAAGTAATTATATCAGTTTCAACATAGTCAAAAAGTTTAGAGTACTTTTGCTCCCTGTGTATTTTTGCTGGTGAAAAGTGGCTGACTGACAGCCTGTGAAAACATCTCTGTCCCTTTGCTCTGCAGTTTCAATACTTATAGTAACATGACTTTGCAGAGATTTACTCCAGTGTATAAAAACACAGAGGAAAAAGAAATTCAGTTACTTTGTTCATTTAGTCGTTTCAAAGCTAAATTTATAACTAGAGACCTATTTAAAAAAAAAAAAAAAAAAAAAAAAAAAAAAGCATGGTAAATCTTTGTAACAGGAAATGGACTGAAACTTTCAAGCAAGTCCCCAAACTGTCACCAGATGTAAACAACATTTAGTCATTATTCATGTAGGTATTATTCAAAGCATTGACCTCAAGGTGGAGAGTTCCTATTTGATTACAAGCCCTATGAGATTTCTGTACCCACATACTTCGGTTGGAAACAATCTGCAATGTATGACATCCTACATGTGATTATAGAAAACCTGCAGCATAATATATCAAGTAAAATTAAAGCAATTAGGCATGACAGTTCTTTCAAAAATAAAGACGCCTGTGGAATGCAGATTAATTAGTTTCCTTCTCTGAGCCTCCAAAATCACATTTATTTTCTGCAGCTCTTTGGAAAGCGAATCAGAATTGTCAGCAATTTGGAAAAGCTTAAAATCTCACAATTTATAAATTCAAATCACACAAATGTTCAAAGCTTTGCAAAGAACTGCTGGAAAGACCCCAGACTCTATATGAAGTTCAAAGACATCAGAATAACACAGATGCTTGCCTTTTTTTTTTTTTTTTAATTGTATTTTGGTTGAGGAACAAAATATCTGGTCCAAAAGGCTGGATTCTTTTTAAAATATAGATTGTGCCCAGTTTTATTATAAAAATGTCACAATCAGGAGTAGAAATGTGTTCTTTCATGTTATGTTTGGATCATTAATTATTAAAAGAAATTTACAACATTGCATCATCTGCTTTAGAAGATTGACTAGTATTCATAGAAATGTTAAATTTATTAAATTTGTGAGACAAATGTAGAGCTGATTCCATGAAATGCATGAAATTAATCCAAATATACTTAAATATACCTATTAACGGAATCTGGATCGGATATATAAGAAAATCATCATTGAGCAGTTTAACATTTAGAGGTGGGCCTTTGTTACCAAATATGAATACAAGTTTCTGCGTATCACTAAGCCTTTACCACTCAGACATGACAATTCCATTTTGAGGTGTACAGATAGTTTTTTTGCAGAAAGCCCTGAAGTCATTAAGGTTTTATTTCAGAAAATATTCTATTTGCTTCCTTGATAATAATACAAAATAAAACTACATTTTTGTGCCCACATGTAACACTTAAAAATATATTTTGCTCCTGGAGTATTCCAGGAATCCCTTCTTCATAAAAGAATCTGAAATATTTTAAGCACTCATCTACTTAATGGTATTTTGTTGCATAGCATAAAATCCAGGTTCAACTACCATTAGTAATCTAAATTTTAGGCACCCAGGTGTAAATCACCTTTCCTGTCTAAAAGTTAGTCAAACATCAAGGCTGCTTTAAAAATAGTTCAAAGATAAACTCTTCCACAGTGATTCAGCCCACCTATCTTGTAATTTAGTCTAGGAATAGAGTGACGTTCCTCCAGAAATATCTTTCTGTAACCATCTGCTAAACTTCCAGAAAGGTTTAGTTCTGATTGGATCTTATAAAATGCAAAGATTACCAAGGATGGGAAGGATCCCCAGAATTTCTCTATCAATGAAGTAACATAGAAAGTAGGCTTTTTATCTTTTTCTTTACTCCAGCTTTTCATTTAAGACCTATTTTACAACATGGTTTCAAAAGAGATGATGAATCAAAAGATAATAGAATTGAGATATACTTTAGTCTGTATCAGGAGACAAAAAATACCTTTTTATTTACTTTTTTTCATGATAGAAGATACAGGACTGATACACATCTCCTGTTATACGTTAATGATTCACACGTCCAGCTAATGAGTTACGAACCAGAGTAATGAACATAAGAAACAGTAATTCTGTGTTCTGGCTTTTACACAGTAGCGAAGTAAGACCTTCCATAATGTAAAACACTTTTCCAGCTGTACATGTTAGAGTTTTGTTTTACAGAATGAAAAGGATCTCTTTATAGTTCCTACTTATTTTTTCAATAAAGAATAAATTTTAGTTGTGTACAATGATATAAGCAGAAAGCTGGATTTGACAAGGGGATAAATCCTGAATCCAGCACTTCACTTCTGTTAAAGTGAAAATGTTGATATAAAACTTAGGTTTTTTGTAAAATTTTCTAAAATAGTTTAATGCTGGATGCTAAGCCAATGTTATCAAAAGGTCTGTGGTTGCTAAGCAAAAGAGCAGAACTTTTGAATGCTTTTTGAATGCTCTAAAAGCTCATGTGTGTAAATTAGTGATAATGAACATATAAATATTTCACTGACGGAGTGAATATTGTGGAATCACCTGATGATCCGGGCATGCTGATTTTCTGCTTTTACAGAATTTAACTGTAATCTAGAAGTATTCTTATTATGGTCAAAATTTTGTACAGTTCCAAAACAAATATCCTAGTAGATGTATTGTTTTTCTAATTAAAGTGATAGTTACCTGTATGTCAAACTAACCACCCATCCTTCGTTAGTTTGTGTTGGGATTCCATTTACAACTCTCAAATGTTTTGTTGAGGCACAAGGAATAACAGTATCTGAAAGCAGGTCCAGAGATCACATTTTACTAAAAACAGCGGTAGGAAACCTGTACGGTTGCACATAAGGACCACAAAAAGGTCAATATTTATTACGGATTAACTTTCCTGCGCTAACGAAATATATTTCTAGAGCATCAAAACTACTTCAGTAAAGGCGGGTCAGTCTATATAAATATTCATAGGGAATATAAAGTGCATATATTTAAAAAGATTTTTCAGAAATGTACATAGTTATAAAGCAAACACTGAAAATCATTGCCATATCTCACCACTGGCAAGACAGGACAGTGAGAATAGATAAAGGGGTATGATAATGGGGTTTAATAAAGCTATTCTA
Source organism: Athene noctua (assembly GCF_965140245.1). Lineage (NCBI taxonomy): Eukaryota > Metazoa > Chordata > Aves > Strigiformes > Strigidae > Athene > Athene noctua. The sequence goes on from NC_134039.1 coordinate 77,049,832, forward strand.
CATTTTCCCCTTGTAAAAGCAATTTTTCCCAAACTGTATGTTTTTTCTGTATCTTTAACTGGTCTTTCTCTTGTTTTCCAATCGGAAAGAAATGACTAGTCTTAGAGGATAGAATACACGCACGGCACAGTACATCTGCAAACTTACTTACCATCCAAGCCGGTTGTAGTAGGAGTTGTGTCACCTTCACCTAGACAGACACATAAGATAGTCAAAGTACAAAATTAAATCGCATCTAAAAATTGAATACAGTAAAAATAAACAGCAAATGGCATATAGTTAATTTTAATAGTTCATAAAGTTTTAAACTTCGATGATTTCTTTAATACTCTGCAAAAGCACAGTTTGATAAGGATTTGAAACAACGCAGAATTTCATTCCAATAGAATGAAATAAGGATCAAACATTTTGCAACAGGAGTTTCAAGCATTTTTCTTCTTGGCTGAATCTTGAATACATCAATCTATCATGTTCAATTTACATGTTTCACTCGAAAAGCAAAGGCTGAAAAATGAAATTGAGGCTTTTCTATAAGGAACTTAGAAACCTTTGAAAATTCAAAAGTCCTTTTATGTTGCCATCAGCAAAAACTTATCCAAATGTGTTCCCCAAAATCTGATTTGGTTCTTCTACCTAGTCCAAGTCAATATACAGCTACAAGGTTGTTTAAACTTGGTTCAGAATTTTTGTCTGCAGCGAAGTCTTCAGAATGACCCAGCATTATGAGCTAGAGGCACAGTTACTGCTACTGAAAGTTTGCACAGGCACAGTTTAAAACAGTCTCATGCAACTAGATTTCCACCATTAAGCATATATATATATATATATATATATATAAATAAATGTAAAGAGTTATATACATAGTTAAATTTGCATGTGTATGCATACACATATGCATGTGTATGCATATATATTTGTATATGTATACATATAAAAAAAATAATATATATATATATATATATATAGCGCAGTTTGAAGACATGAGTTAAAGGCACCAAGTCAGTGCACTTGGGAACTGCCAGCATTTTGTCTGTATTGGTTAAGCTGGTTATCCGTACCTGAGTGAGCTACTAGTAGTTTAATACTAGACCATAGAATTTACACTTGTAAAACAGACATATTCTATCTCTGGAGTTTGATTCCAGAAATCATAATATTCACCACTGCTGTATACCCTACAAATGTCTTCTGTGAATATTTCCTCAGGATTTCATAGATCCAGATAATGAACTCAGAATGAGTGAATAAACTTTATATTTCTTCGGCTGTTTTTCTTTATCTCTATTGACACAAATAACCTTTTGCATAGTTTGTTTACTCTTCACATAGATGCCAAAATATCACCTTAGACTTCAAATATCACTTCTTAGAGATTCTGCAGTTCAGACTATGAGGAAATGCAGCAGATTGCTTCTAGGAAGGAATGTAACCTTATCCTTAACCTCTAGAGATCACAGACATACGTTCAGAAGCCTGATTCCACATCTAAATGTTCTCCCAGGATATACATCAGAGTGATTAAAAATAAGAATTGAAGAGACATAAATATGAATTGCACATTTTTCAGAATAAAACTTCTTTTTCCACCTAATGTCAGTTTAGTACTGGATTTTAGTTTTGTTTATTTAAGTTTATTTATCCATGCAACTTTGGAGGAGCAATGTTCTTAGTTCTTGCCAGGAGTTAAGTCATCCCATAAACGTCCAGAAGCAGAATCTAATAGCACATATACACTTCAGCATACATATAGTGTGTTATCCTAACTTTACAAAGTAGTATAGGTCACATAAAGAGACTATGAAGCTTGTAGCACAGAAGATAACTGTCCCTGGGTTTCTTGAGGCCACAGTCAGCATTCTGACCATTAGACAATTCTTTGTCTCTGTCCAGCCCTCATTCAATAGCTAGATCTGCTGGAAAATGTTTGACAGTCTGTAATAGCTCTTTTATGCTCCTGCTGCATAAATAAGCCTTGAAATCTCCAAGCTGGTCAAGGAAAAGGATCGCTTGTTCATATATTGCACAAACAACTTCTGTCCATTCATTCTCAGTCATGCACAATTGCTTCTTTATAGAATTACGCATTTTCTGTCGCCACAAGTGACAATAGAAAGGTATGCATACACATGTGACACCATGGCTTCACTGGGACTGTGCAGTCGACAGTGCCCGAGGCATACCGAGTACTCACATCGAGAAATAGGACAGTAATCCCAGGGAACAAGAGGATCATCTGTGTAACACCAGGGACCATGAAAATCATCGTCTGGATTGCGGCAATAGTTTTTCTTCAGCTTACTAACATCTGGTTCTCTGAATATTTGTATATGCCTACAGGGAAAAAAAAAATTCAAAGTGCTGAAAAGCTTTATACTATAGCCCAAAGTTTCAAAGGTTAAATGTTGCTTTGCTCCACATTGTAATATTAGCTGATTGAGAAGTCTACAGGTCAGGGTTTAGGGCTGGTTAAAATCAAAGGGAAGATGAGACCCAAATATTTGCTGGATCTAGGTCCAAGTTTCCTCTGGTTGGTATTTTAAGCACTGTGTCCGCTGGACAGCTGGGAGGTTTCTAGTTCTCCCACTTGAGCTAAAATCCCTGGATACCCTCAGGAGGTATTGTTGCACTGATTCGAAGAGTGTCTGTCTTGCCCTCAGCAAATTTGTGGGCCGATCTGTCATCACAGGTACCTTCTCCCTGCAGACTAACAGGTAGCACAAGGGAGCTCTGAACATACAAAGCAAGCTGAATCTTAGCCAAAGGAAAGAGAAACACAAGAAAGTTAGCAAGACTGAGCAGCAGGCAAGGAGAAGGATGAATGGTTCAGACAGACTGCAGTGATAGGTCACCTAACTTGCAGACCTATACAAGGCACTTTAAAGGTGAAATTTTGGAGTGAAAATCTGAAGCAGAGAAAGCTGTTTATTTCTGTCTTGTCAGACAGAAGCATACAGGCTTCCTAATTTATACCCACACTGCTCCTTTATTTCATAACCAACTGCTTGTAGCACACCCATAATCAGACTAACTGCTGAAGTGAAACAGATACCTCACCAAAGAAGTTTCCAGGTGGAAAAATTGTGGAAGAGAAGAAAGGCTAATCTGTGCTCAAGATTATATAAACACAATTGCATCAAGCATCCAGTAGGTTCAAGATGTCTCGTTCACAGCTATCAGAAGACTTAGCAGAGCTCTCAGAAGTCATGATCTTAAATGTCTGCCTGTCTTACATGGACAGTACGCTGGAATATGTATGCTGTCTCTGACCCTGTGTGGGGAAAGCCACGTGAAGTCCAGTTGGTGGTTCCAGACATTGCCACTGAAGTCTGCCTTTTCAATACAGCTTCCCCGAAGGCTAATTTACTGATTTACACACTCTCACCTGACCAACCATCAAGTCAGCAGCAGGAATCAGGGACAGTGGGGAATGGCTAGTATTGGGCACTATGACTGTGGTGAACATGAGCACTAATTCATCAAGTAACAAAGGTAGCATAAACATCATCACATCGGCTTCAGAAACTTAAAGAAAATGAAGGGAAAGCAATTTACATCTGGGCCACTAATGTGTGTGATAGCTCATACATAGCAAAATTTGTAATGAATCTCTGTCTTTGTGTGGTACCTGCCAGTCATTGCTCATGTCAGTCCTGAGATTTATTAATCTACTGTTCTGAACCAGCAGAGACAACACTGAAGATCCTGGCATGATTGAAAAAGTCTTGGAAACTCACAACTTGTTTTGTACTTATTGCTGATGCATTTTTACTTTAACAAATAAATTAAACTAACTTGTCATTTCCTCTACTTGAATTTGAAGCTAAAGTAGTGATAAACAACAGAAACTGCAAGTCGCTTTAATAGCATTTGATGTCAGTGTCATCAGATCGTAGACTCAAGATTCAATTTCAGGCTGCAAGGGACCTTAGGTGGTTTCAGGTCCAGCTACCTGCTTGAAGCAGCATGAGCTATGAGATCAGATGGTGAGATAATGATTTCCCAGTTCATTCCTGTTATACTTTCATAGAACAAAACTTTCAAGGACAAAGATGGGGTAAATCAGGCCAGTAAACTAAACACTAAGAAACATCCCAAAGCCTGCAATTAGTGGTTAGCCGAAACAAAGACATGTTGTGTAATATATTTAAACACCAAAAAGAAAAAAAAAAAAAAAAAAGAGATATTGAAAGCTCCAGGGCATAAGTGGCTATTTTAGAACCACTGCAGAAGAAAAAGATATGCCGTCTGGAGGCAGTGTTTAACCAGGACTCACTGAATCATCTCTTTCTGTTTCATATGTACACACCTACGTAAGTCTTCAATATTCTTGTCCCATGTGGAGCAAGGTAGCCCAAATCTTGTCTTGGAGAGATTCCCCATGTAACTCTTGCCATTGCCACGATAACAATCTGAATAAAGAACGTTGAGACAAAAAGAAGTGGAGGGTTATTGTATAGGTATTGAAAACTCTTCCATCAGTATTCCAAATAAGTAAACCAAATAATTAAACTCAGATGGGTTTAAACCACAACACTATACATTATAAATCAGACAACAGTATAAATCATATCAGAAAGAAAATGTGAGAACGTTTTCAAATTCAGATACATAATCTTCTTAAGGCCTTCATTCGCAACATAGTACCATTTTAAATTTTGTCTTAGTAAAACTGGGGAAACTTCATTCATAAATAGTCTGTTTATGGTTAATTTAGAGAGGTCACATAGAATATTCTAAAAATTGTCAGGTGCTCTTTCATACTAAACAAAGCAAAAATTCCCACCTCACCTGAAAAAAACAAGCACTATTAGCCTATTTTAATCAACTTACCTTTGTGTAGATTCTAGATACTGGCAAGAGTATATAATTCTAGACTTAAGTTCTACCTTGTCAAAATGAAAAAATCAACACGACTTTAATTTTAATGTAATTTAAAAACTTGCCTGTTTAGCAGAAGTCATGTTTAATTCATAATCCTTTATCACAAGCTTTTCTGAGACTGTTCAAAAGGATTGTTTAAAATGATCGCTACTATGAAGACTTTTCATATAAAGCATTTCATTTCATATTCATCAGTATTTTTACTTCTTGATAATTGATACTTTACAAAAAATACAGAATGAAAGTCAAAGTTTAATCCTTTCTCTGACATAACTATTGCAACTGCAACTCTTTCAAATGTTAAGAGAAAAAATGTATAAAATGTAAAGGTGGAGATCTTAATGCAGCCTGATGTAAAGTCATAGGTCTGAGGTCTTAACCTCACTTTATACTATGATTGACATCAGTTCTCAGGATGCAGTAATACTCCTTAGAGTAATACCAAGACCTCATGGGAAAAGCAACACTTGCCTGAAGACTCAGTGGACTTTACAGGCAGAGGTAACAGCTTGAAGTTAAGAGGCTCTATGGGAAGTCCCATATGGTTTTTTCAACTCTCAAGTCTTTTTAGACAAGAGAGTATATGGAAAAGTTAAATTTAAAACAAAATTGCTTTTGGTCGCCTCATATGCAATTATAAAAAACCTGTAAACCAAGGAAATCACCTCAGCTCTGCTAAAAGGTCTTTCAAACTAAGAAGGGTAAGACAGCGGAGCCGATCTCCAGCTAATATAAAATGGGACACAAATTCACATTGTCTAAAAATCAGATCTAACAGTAATTTTTTTCTGCAGCTTTCCCCACTGGAATTGAAACATGAACTGAGAAATTAATATTATTTACACCATGATGAATCCCAAGTATGCAAATAAAGCCAAAACAGAACTACACAGGTGTAATACAAATGTACTGAGAGCCACTTTTCCAGTTTTCAAGCCTGCTTATCTGCTGTTTGGAACAGTATAGCGTTCACTTAAAATCACGTTATTGCCCTTCCCTCTGTTACCTTGTTCATTTGATACATCACACTTAGGAATCTGGGAGCAATAACCAATACGGATGTTTGGGTCAGTGGTAAAACACCACGGTGATTCAGATCCATCTGGATTTCGGCAGTAGTTTTCCCTCAAATCCCTATAAAAATAAATATGTTAGCTCACAGCAGGGATAACCTAAAATCACTGATTCATTCTACTGCTTTTTATTATGAATTAGCAATAATATGAGCTCCTTAAGGTCTGTATGTTACTGATCAGTGTCAAGTGCAAGGAGATGAGGAGCCAGTAAGAACAGAGCGTCCAAAAAAAAATAATAATTGTAATAAGAATATGGTTATGGGAATTAATTTTTAATGGCCTATGTTTTGACTGGACATAAGGTTTCATTTGAAGATTAACAATATTTTCAATATAGCTTATTTTTTTCAGGATTCTCCTTCAAAATTTGCATGCAAATTGTCATTGAATACACCTGCAATCCATTACAAGTGCTTTTAAACACAAACATTACCGAAATGCTTAAAATTCCCTGTACTTTGTATGGTTCTGCTGAGTTTAGAGAAACAGAGTCCTGTAGACTGTCAGCAATTCATTTAAGAAACTGAATCTTGGAATATAAAAAAATGTATGTTGAAATTCTATACAGCTGTTACCTTTAAAGTAAGAGTGAGTCACAAGGGAACATCTTTAAATGTCTCTCGCAGCTTGCATGAAATAGTCAAACCTTTTAAATGTAAGTTTTATTTTCCCATCTCCTGAGAGCTGTTGCCATGATCTCCATATTTCACTGTATTTTTCCATCTGCAGCACTTACTGATAATAGACTATGGGAAGAAGAGGCCTGATATTGTAATTCTTGCTCATGTGAGTTTTGAATTGTCGTCCCAGCAGTTCTGCTGATTTTAATCAAGCAATTGGCCTGAATAACCACTACATTCTCAAGCACTGGCTAATAAGCAGTCCTAGTATTGTGAGCCTCTCTACACTGCTAGGAACATTGTTAAATCTGCACAAGTGCACTATTCCTGCCACAGTGTTACACAGATACCGCGTAAGTTGTTTTAAGTGGCAGTTTGTCTGAGAAAAACCTGTAGGATTAGGCTCAAGCACTAACTTCCAGGTAAATTCAAGGTGATCTGAGACTGGCAGAGGATTCTCAGGCTCAGTCGTGTTTTCCATTACAATGATGATACATTTTCAGTAGATGTGTTACAATTCACAGTATTTGATCAATAAACTGAACAACAGTAGTGAAGTGTTTAAGACAACAAACCTCATACTCAAACAAGCTATTGTTAGAGAGATAATCTGAACTCAGACTGGAATCTTTTCTTTACCTTGAAAGATCCACATTATCAAATTCCAGCACAAACCCAGATTGATATTTAGCCATCAATAAAGACATTTAGTACAAAGTGGGCTTTGGATCTATGCTGCTCAGCTAGGCTTCCTCTGTGCTCAGTGAAAAAAGAACTGAAAGATTATGACTAAGGTAACTGTCTAAAATAAGTAGATCATTCACATCCCGGGAATTTATGAACTGTACAGAAAGGTTAGATGACTAGTTGTCCTTCAAGTAAAAGCAGTCCTATTCATGCAAGTACATTTAGTAATGAGACAGAACAAGGATTAAAAAATAGAAAATAAGTACGTCAAATATAAATGTCAAGTATTGCCAAGGAGATTACACTTAGATAATATTTAGGACATACTAAATTAAAGTCAGTAATCAAACTGCAAACAAGTACTTACCTCCATGAAAGAAAAACAATAGTAATGTACTAGCACTATGGGGATTCAGATCCCAGTCTGGAAAACTTCCATACACTTGACAATCAATTAAATTGGTGAATACGTGCTTGAAGAAAAAGTTTATAAAAACCCCTACAGTTTCACACAAGTTCATCCAGAACTAATATTTTGAGATCTGAAGAACTGATTTTCCCATGTTCAGATGGTTTTCAGCATCAACATGTAGAGTGAAGGCATCAGGTCGCAGAGCAGAGACAGGGATCCTATGGTCTACTTTGGTGGCATGTATTTCTAAACGTTTGAAAACTAAGCTCTTTTCCCACTGCAGTAATATCCACATGTCTCTACTCACTTGCACTTGAAGTTCTCTGGAGTGATGTTGTGCTGGTGAGGAAACTGGGAGTCCCACCGCTGGCACTGGATTCCACTCCATATGGTGTTGACTGTGCCGCGGTAACCCTCGCCCTGTCCCTGAATGCATGTTGACGTCTCAGCTGCTGCCTCTGTGCTGTTCATGGCACTTTCATCTGCAGACCCAGAGAAGAAGTGCTGTTTTAGATTCTTAAGACTGACTCTGTCTTAGGATGTCAGGTTTGAACTCTACATTGTAGTAGAAATTGTGGTAATTGGAGTTCTTTGGAGAAATTGCCAATCTAATGACTTCTACAGAATACTTTTCATATTCACAACATCCATAAGATCAAAATAGTTGTTAGATCCTGTGCTAGTTTAACCACTTGCAGGTGAAAAATCTCAAACATTTAAGAGCTTGTGTTTAGTGAAAGACCTGGCTTATGCTATATCTTTGAATATTAGAAGGTATTCTTGATTACTCTTTCCAGTTCAGCAAATATTTCTAATTTGCTTAGCGTTACAAAACTGAGTGACCACCCATGTGCTCAATGTTAAACATGTTAATACATGTTTGCAGGATTAAAAACCCATTGGTTTTCTCCAAAGAATTCCCAGAATATCAAGACACAAGAAAAAAGATGCAGATTTAAAAAAAAAAAAAAAATCCTATTATAAAGTAATGTGCTAAATCCTCCTTGAAGTTCCTCTTTTTATGCCTCATATAGTTAGAGGGGGAAAAAAAAAAATAAATAAAAAAAGCCCAGATTTTGGAAATCAAAGATCAGTATTCTCTACAGAGAGACAAATGTTTTAAAGAGTAACAAATTCATCAGACTCAAGATCTTTTACAGATGTTGATATACTCTGAATTCAGCCTGGTGTGGGCTGTTTTGAACTAAATTCAGAAAAACAGTGGTTTTTTAAATGACTCATTCACATAACTTAAGAGTCTCTATTTCTTATGCAATTTTCATAATTACAAATTAATGGCACAGATATTGCATCAGATATATACAAAAAAATACAAAACTAAATACACTACAGTAAGAGCAACCCTTCTGCAATGTCCCAGAAAGCTCCCAACATAATATTTTTGTAAGTAACTACCCATCTGTTGGTAATTGCTATTGTTCACAAGGCTAATTTTATTAATTGCTTGAAAGTTCCCAGCAGTAAGTATATTAATAAAGTTTTAAAATTAGTCTTCTTCAAATGGTCAGTGATTAGAACGATATTTGCATGTTATTCATAAGATAGTACATTCCTGGTAACTTGGGCCAGTTCTATGAACTTGCAGAAAATATGTATCTTAAGGAAACCAAATGTCATAACAGATGGATTTGTCTGATTTGCTGTCTAATCTTTGACGTTAAAGATCACTTCCCTGTCAGATGATAACATCAAGTTGTGCAGTTGAATTACACACTTCTCTATGCTGGAGAAAGTTCCTCTTTTTATCTTCATCTGCTTAATGTTTTTACCTCAGTGTTTCACAGGCAAATTAATTTCCTGTCCTTCCATAGAGTCATTTTGTTGAGCATTACTTCTTATACGTGTACAGATACACAGCTCATCACTAAATGTTATGCTATGTGTCTGGACAGTGACCTCTATCTGTAGATCAGATTTTGCAATAATTTGTCCATCTCAGAATATTCTATTTAAAGGAACCAGACAAACTTAACTTTCACATTGTCATAAATACTTGCACAGCCAAGCCACTACTGGGAAGACTTACATTATAATGGCTAAGAGAGAAATTATTTCAAAATCTGCAATGTGTTATGGATTATCTGCTATTACAACTTTGTGGCAGCTCTCAATAAGAATTCTTGTAATGAAAATGATTAGTAAAACATTTTAATTTGAATTCATAAAGCAATTCTATCATTCCAAAAGGTCCACAGAACCCTCCACAAACTCTTCTAGCTATTCCACCTGCATTTCCTATAAATGTCTACTTTTAAAACATAAAAAATGAGACTCAGAAATATTTCTGAAATTTCATTCTGAAATTCTGAGGGCTTGTGTCCTCAGAAACAACCTCTTCCATTCTGACTGTTGAGTCTCACAGAAAGCTCAGAAGTTATCAAAAAAGTCTCAAGAAGCTGGTGATTTCCATAAACAGGGATGGTGGGAACAGTCTCCCTGTTAATGAAAGGTGGGCTGGATGCACACAAGGACAGGCAAAATCTTGAGCAGCAGTGCCTGCTTCATCAGGCATTACAGAGGTACTCTGCAAACTATAAGGCAGTTGCCAAACTTTAAGAAGTGCCCAGGTTAAGCCTACAACTTAAATAGTCATGTCCATTCAGTACTGGTATTGTTCTTGAGGCTAATTATTCTTGGTACCCCCATAGCTAATTATCTAAAGTTTAATACCTCTGAGCATGAACATCAGATGTGCAGAGCACTGGTGAAAGAGTCCTGAGACCATGCTCACCAGTTCTCTTGCAAGGTGAAAAAAAATCAAGCTAAAAATCAGTGAGACTGAATTCCCATCCTTATCCTAGCAATTCCCCTGTAATATAAATTAAGACCTGCAATTCCAAGGACTTTTTCCAGTGAGAAAGACATGAATTAGGCTAGAAGATGAATTTAAATTCAATAAGCAATCCTTAGTATGCAGGCAGGTACTTTAATTTGGTATTAGAAATATTCTTTTTTTTTGTTCCTGTTCAGGTTTTATAGTTCTGAACTGAGATAAAAAGTACTTTTAAAGGAAGATCACACAAAATACCATCTTATAAAAGACTACTATTTATGATTTAGCAATTAAATGTCACTTCTTATTCCTGTATGAAACTTCATTATGAAAAGAAGAATTCGGTAATTGTCTAGCAGCATTTTGCTACTTTTAAATTTTGCTGTAATCTTTTTTTTTGTATTCTGAATGACTCAAATTAACCATGTAATTGAGATAGTTGCTTGAGGATTTCCTGTTAGTAGTATTTCCACCTTCACGTGTTCACTGTGAAGTCCTCAACAAAAGTGCAATAATGCAAAGGTGGGGGGGTTTTCCCATAAAACCCTCCCTATTTTGATACTTCAGAATATATATCTTTATTAATAAGGGCCAACTCATGTATTCATAGATGCTTAAGTAAAGAAAGGAAACATTATCCAGTGCTTCATGTGTAAAGCCACAGATATCTTCTCAGTTCTGGTTCTCACAGTAATGCCAGCATGAGGGAGTCAGCAGGGACCTTGAGTCATTCTACAGCTGAAGTAACCAGTTAGAATACTATTTCTGTCTTTAATCCAAATGACCCAGAAGAAAATCCTGCACAAATTTGAGGTCAATGGTGAAACTCCTACTGACTTAAAAGAAGGTAGGGATTTTGTTGGAGTATTCATGGCCTTTCATGGTAATACTATCTATGTATTTTTGGAAAAAGACATAGCTGGAAAAGAAGCAGAGTCCAAAATTATCTCATGGGGAAAATTCCTACTTTTGCTTATATTGTTGCAATGCGTTTCCTAGTGTGTCAGTCAACAATAGGAAATGTGCCCTGATTTGTAACAGAAGATTTTAGAAAGTAGATTTTAAACGATGTGCCTAACTCAGTAAAGAACACAGCAAAGTCCTCATTAAACGCAATCCATGCAATTCTGCAAATGTCAGTAAGAAGCTTGAGTGACGTTATGTGGAGAAGCTGCACATGCTCAGTTACACTGCCTCCAGGTATCCCTACCTCAAGCAATATGATCTGCAGTTCTGGGCAGTATGATAGTAGCAGTTCTTTTCTTTCCATGTGTTTCCGTTATTTTGTTTCCATTTTTTTTCCTTCAATGTACTATCATAGTACATTAAACATGAAAAAACCCCAAAACAATACTGATTTATAATGGTTTGGGTTTTTCTTCAGTAAAAACATATGAGAAAGAAATAAATTAGACCCAAGCTCAAGAATGACAGTACTGAAAAACTCATTGTCACCTAAAACCTCCATACCTACAGTTCATTTGTCCTTGAGCACAGAGAGATCTTTCTGGCTTGTTCCAATATCTACAACTACTCTTTAAATCAAACAACTTTTAGTTTAAATCCATAAAAAAACTAAATCTGTATCTCTGCGGTTCAGAGCTCTTAAATCTCACTGTCAAAACGATCACAGAAATGAAGAGAAGGATCTGAGAAGGATCCTTTTTGAGGAAATGCAGATTAAGCAGTTGCATTCATAATGAATGCTGGACCTCTGCTGTGCCTCCATGTGCAGTGAGGTGGAAGATAACACTTTCAGCTACTAAACATCAGTCTCTCTTCACTGCCTCCTTTCTATAAACATCTTTATCTTACATAAATATTAAGCTTAAACTGAGTGTCACATTTATTAGTTTACATACTATGATTCAACAAATAACTCTTTAATCAGAATTTCACACTCAGACGGGCAGTTGAAATCTCTGCTTTTAAACAATGAGTAATCTAATACTGGTGATTTTTTACCTTCCCAAAAGTTGTAAGCACGTGTAACAGTTCATTTTACACCTAGATCCTCAATTTTTTTCCATTACTTTCTCTTTCCCATCAAACTGAGACCCTTACTGAATAGTCTCAGGGCTTTTCGGGCTCCAGTCACTCCTGCCTATTGCCTATGAGTACAGACAGAAAAGGCTAAATCCATGGTAAAATCAGCTGGGTTGGTTGGAAATCAAGTAGGCAGCACTCAAACACTGTCCTTACCATAACAATTCCATACACCTCTGCAGCTCTCGAATGACTGACATGTATAGCTTCATTTCTGGGCCTCAGCACCTCTCTCATAACCCTACAGCTCATCCACAGAAGTGCAGTTATCCTTTCTTCATTTTTTTTTTTTTTTAAGTCAGTCTTACCTCCCCACTCCTGTCTTCCCTGTAGTCCATGTCCTCATTCATGCCAAAGTAACAGTAATTTTCTTTTTTCATATTTGCTGTCAGTGCTTCCTTTTCTTCATTTCATCCTACACTTCTTTATTGCTGTTATAGCTGTCCTTTTATCCTCTCTTCTAACTAAAAATTTTCTCAAGCCAAAACCACAGACACATATGTGAGCAACTTCAAACCAATCCTGGGGTCCCTGAAGTCTTAATCCATATCCAATTTTTGCAGCTTGAGCCATCTCTAATCCCTAATTGCTCCTGTCATCTCTTTCTCACAGCCCTGGCTGTAAGCCACAATGTTTTATGCTGCCTTCTGTGCTTGGAAATAAAGTTACAATGCCCTCCTGTCTCTTCAGTCTTAAAAACATATTTATTTTCTGAATGCTTCCTTCCAATGACTTTTTTGCCGAAAATTTTGTATATGAGCTGTTGTCAGCATTTTGGCTATAGAGCATACTAGTACTCATGGCATGAAGCAAAAGCCACAAGCAGCATGCTGCCTTGTGGTCACTTCCCCAAAGAGAGGACACCTACGTTTTTGTATATGGTCCAAAGACTTGCATTTGCAAAGCATTTTTTCTAATTAGTATTTCTTGTAAAATATATAAACAGTCCTCAGCATAGGAATTAAAAGCCTGTGTGAGAATCCAAACCACAAAGCTATAAAGACTCATGATGTTCTCTTTTTAGTGTACTGAGATTGCACACAGCCACATTTTCAGAAAATGGAGCAGCCACTGAAACCCAGTTTGGTCAGTGTTTTGGGCTCCCTGCTAGGAGGTGGGAAAACAGATTTTCTATGTCCCTCAAGAAAGACAGAAAACTGAAAACAGGGCTTTGATATTTTGTGTTCATATTCTGGCCACCAAGCTGGTGATACAACAGTAATATCAGTAACAAATTCCCTCCCTGGGTTATAAAGGAAAGCACTGAACAGCATCACATCTTATATAGAGGGCAGTGCCACATGTCTGTGCTAAACATCCTTTGAAAATATTTGCTTAATTAAACACTTTCAAGATCATTATTTCTGTATTCTTCTCATATACATTGCTTCAGTAATTTCCAAAATTCTAGAGTTTTCTGCAGTAAAAATATAGTTTTGCATGTGAATTTTTCACTGATCTCAATATACTGAAGACGAAGGAAAGAATTTCTAGTTAGTTAGTCAGCTTTGGCCTAGAAATGAGACAAAAAGCTTTCATCACAACATTAAAATCATAACACTATGAGTTTTTTTAAAAAATTCATTTTGATGATTACCTTTTCTTGAGGACTCTAATTGTGACTTGGTAGACAAAGGTGACATTACAGTAGATTACAGATCTCTCACCAAACTATTTTAAAAAGCTTAGGCTAGACAGTAGATACTGAAAGTTTCATGGACTGTAAGCTTACGTGACCAAGAAAGCCAGATGTGAATCCTCAGAACATAAGCTGACACATCAGCTCAGGAAATGCCAAAGAACAGAGGTTTATAAAAGTTGCATTTGTGAAACAGTCAGCTGCAATGTAGGAATATTTTTTTTTTTTTTTTAATAAAAACACTTCTGCCAGGAGAAAACAACAGATCTAGTAAACTACATGTGATTCATATATTATCTAACAATTAGAGAAATGTAGGAAGCACGGTTTTGTTTAAAAAAGCAAAAATAAAATGAAAATAACACAAACCAAAAATCCAAACCAACAACAACTCTAAATTAATGAATTAACTAAAAAATTGGAAAGATGATTCAGTGACAGAGCTAAGCAAGACTGTTTACAACGGGAAAAGACTGAACTTTTCCCATTATCAAAGATTATCAATACTCTAGATACAATTACATGAATTAGTACTGTAGTTCACACAGAAGACTTTCAACATGAATGTGACTCCGTGGGTGCCTGATGCAAAACAAGCAATAGTCCTGTTAAGTTGCTTCTGTCTCTGGAGAACCTAATTACAGACATTGCTCAAACAAACAGATTAACCTCACTTTTATACAGTGGAAAAATTTTGTTAATTTTAACTACCTTATAGTGGATTTACAAGTACATATGATAGTGCAGAATAAGGTCAATTATTCCACATCAGGAAGTACATTAAGAGTATTCTTATTCAACCTTTAGATTTCAGACAATTGGCTAATTGATAAGAAGCGACTGACACTGCAAGACATTACACTGACCTACGCCAAGAACAAGCAAGGAGAGAAAATTCAGACCTATTAGTAGCCGAGGCAGAGAACATGGCATAATTTGGTTTGGTATAATTCTAAGTAAAGATGAAGAATCCCATGCTTCCCTTTTACGTAGCAACGGCTCAGACATAAAGGTTCACGTGAGAGCAATTCCCTCTTCTCACCTTCCTGCCAGTATTTATATATAAAATACAATTCTAGGAAAAATACAGGATTATATTGTGGAAACAGGCTTTTTGTAAGATCCATTACTGTCTTTATTTTATCTGGATTTTAGATACCCCAGTAATAGTTTATTTTGTTGTTTTTTGTTTTTTGTTTTTTTTTTTTTTATAATAGCAACAAGAACAAAATACAGAGAACCCTGAAAATTACAGAGGCATTAAAAATCACTCCTTTTATGATTTTTTTAAATTATTTTTTCCCTTTTTTTCAATTCTCATATAAATCCAGTTGCAGGTGAGCTTTATTGTTCTTTCTAATAGAATTTATTTTCTTCTTCTATCCTCCTCCCAAGAGAGCTGAATTTTACAATGACATAAGCTTACTGAAGTGACACTTAGAACTAGATGAAAAGCAGAGAGTGGTTTCAAGGATTTTTTTTTTTTTTTTTTTTAGCACTTAATTTTGGTCAAAATTGAAGCAGGACAACAAAGAAAATTGTAGTTTCCAAAACTGCAGATCTAAGAGAAACTGACTTTCTCATGAGCTAACATGACACTGAATTTCACTGAGAAGTTTTAGAAGCACCCCTTTGCCTCTACTTTATGGAAAATACAAAAATATTGCTTTCCCTTTTCTGCCTGTATACTTTGGGGCTCTACCACAGGGCTGGGGCACATGAACCCATAAAGTATGGGTTGTTAAAGTCATGCCTTGTTTCAGAAATTGACTTTATTCCCAAGATGCTATAAACAAAGTATTTTCAGTAAAGAGAATAAAAAAAATATGCTGAGATATTATGAGACTTCCTTTAATATCATGCTTGTACATTGATTATTTCACATGCTGTCTGTTCACTAAGGGCAAAAAATTGGCCTCCAAATCTCGTAGTGAGAAGTATGGGAGAATGGAGAGGACATTATGTACTGCTCATTTAAGACATCTAATTATCAGTAGAACAAAGATGTCGGCGCTATCACCAAAATTAGGAGGATCTGAGCTTTGAAGATACAACATGCTGCAGAATGCTCTAAAAGCACTGAACTAAAGCATCTCGAAGTGGGCATCCAATATTTGTATACCTTAACGTTGCTTTGATTCAATTCCCTGTCTGTAAAGTGAGGAAAACAAAACCCACCATCTTGTAGTTGACAGATTAAAAGAAATTAATTGCCTGTGGAGTGCTTTGATACTGTAGTGCTGAATATCACAGAGAAACCCAGGAGGTAATTAATAATTCTGTCTCCAGTACAAGGCTGAATAGTGTGCAGGAACTGAGGCCTAGAATGGCACAATGTGCAAGAGGAAAACAAAACAATAAACTGTCATTGACAGAGTGGGGAAGGTGTGCATGCACCTACTCCCAAATTGTAATGCAGATGGCCAGCATGGCCAAAATAATACTGTACATGAGATCTTCATTATGATGTTGCCTCACTTTTTTAGTTTTTGATTTTCCTACATTTTATTTCAATTCCCTGTATGTAAGATATTCCAGTGCTAAGTAACACACAGCTCTTTATTTCTTGTCCAGATTAAATATAATGTCTTTATAGGAGATCCTCTTTGAAAGTGATGCTTTAAAAGTCAGTGAAGCACAATGAATGAACTAGCTGTGCTCCTATACTGCTTGAATTATCTGAGTCCAGATTTTGGAAAGGAAAAGGAAGTAATAAATTTTGCTTGAACTCACCACACGTTTTAATTGCACAGAACTCCCAGGGGGTGTTAGGGTCAAGAGTGTAGCACCATGGTCTCAGCTTGCCATCAGGATTGCGGCAGTAATTATCATCAAAGCCCTTGTCAGGATATCTGCAAACCACAACGAGAAACGTGTCAGGGAGGTCTTCCTGGCAACACTGCACAGGCTTGTACAAGGTACTTAAAGGACAGTCTTCAGCAGAGGCAAACAAGAATCAGTTACCATTAACCTTGGGGCTGATTCTGTGAGATTGATGCAGATACTCTTTTAACACTATTAGAAAGTTAATAACATAAAATGTCTTTCAAAATATGCAGCAGAATCAGACCTCCACTGAGGGGATTCCCTGCTGTGCTAATGCACAGGATACCGGATGGGGTAACTCTGTTAATTGCTAAACTCTTGGTCTTGTGTCTGTCAACTGATGACCAGACTCTAAAGCCACTCATTTTTTTAAAACAGCCCAATTAAGTGTGGATTATATAAACACTGCCTGGCATGCTGGTCTTATTAAGAAAACAGGTTCTTCAGTGCAACAGCCCTGAGTTCAAACTGGAAGCTATTTTGAGTAGCTATGTTGCTAATGATAGCTCCATTTTCGTAATAGAGCTTATTCTAGGTCATACCCTCATTTCAAGCAATGAGGGGAAAAAAGGAGAAAAATAAGGGAATAACTTCCATCTCACTTTATCTCATTAAGATTTGAAGCTGTTGTGCCATTTAATTGTTTCCATGTTCCTACTGCCACCACTGAACGATCAGGCAGATATTCAAGATAAAGAGGTACTTTAGGCATAAATGTGCTATGTTAACATCTATAAACTTAAAGAGAAGGAGATAAATGCATACTTCTTTTTTTTTTTTTTTTTCTCCAATGAATACAAATTGTCTTGGTTTTCCAGTTTTATTGAAACATGTTTGTAAAAGAAACAAAAAATAGATTTGCCCCTGAGGGAAACATGAAAAGTATGTAAGAGAACAATAAAGTTAACTACCTGGGAACCTGAACACATTTACAACTGCAAGCAGATGTGTTTCTCACAAGAGAGGAAGGTATGATTTACAAGCCTGTGTTTTTGCTAGGATGCTTTCTCTGTCAAACAATCATCCTAATTTTGACTCATGCATTTGCAACTTGATCTCCCATTCCTTGGGAAAAATCAGGTTCCTTCATCAATAGAAGGGACAGGGACAGGATTTAAGTAGAACTTAAAAAACGAAACAAAACAACAACATCAAACCATCAAAACCACAAAGGAGAAACCTCACAAAACTGAAAATGCAAGGGCAGTCAAGAATGTGGTAGTTTCAGATCTAGTAGGAGTACTTTGTTTTCTGCTACGTAGAAGACAAACTGTAAAGGAACAAATTGTGTAAAAGAACAAATTGATTTCACAATAAAACCGTTAATAGGCTAGTATTATAGCAGAAAACAAGATGTCTTTGGCCACCCAGTAGGTAGAGTGATGAGCTTTGATGTCAGCAGCACATGCTCCGTGTCATGTAGCAATGGAAAGTTCATGGCAGTACCCAGGAACCAAGGTTGAGTCCAGGAATGCCAAGGTATCTGCAGTCATAGCTCCCAAAAAACATTCAAGACAACTGGGGATATAAAGAACCCACTCTCTAGAAGGCAAGTGTCTTTCATAGCACTGAATGCTCTGTCTTTCTTAATATTATATAATATGTCCCGACAGTATGCCAGAAATATGTTATTTACACTTAAGTAGAGATATAACACTTCTTTCAGGATGAAGCTTTGAGTGGCTTTGTGGGATGGAGTAGTGTCCATGAACTATATCTTTCCACCTACTATATCTATGTGCCCTTTTCTAGAGCAACAACAGCCTTCCCAGTCACTGGTTCTTCCCACAATATTCAGACATGCTTCTGCCTTCCTTCATACCCAGCAAACAACAGTTCCTCAGTTCCTATAGAAAGGGCCAGCTAACACCTTTAAGACACAAATATTAGGGATGAGATAAACACCAGGGCTTCAAACTGTTCCACACAATTCAACAGTGGGACTATGGAGGATTCCCTGAGAGCTCATCCCTTTGCTCTGCACACTCCTCCTTCCCCAGAACACTTGGGCACAAATATCTTGCTTAGACCCAACAAAGAGCCTGAGGTTTCCAAGATCTTTCAGAGCACTACATATTTCTTTTTTTCCCCTCCCCTGGAACTGCAGCAGCTGTATTTCATTGCTGAAACTGAAATGAAGCATTAAGATACACATTTGGTGTCAAAATCAATACTTTTTTTCTAGTTTCTGGGGTAGGGGGAAGAGTGTTAGATGAAGAGATAAAATCTAGTCTCTTTGAAGAGACAGATGTTGACTTCTAGCTCTGCTTGAACTAAACTGAAACTTAGTGTCTTAAACTCTTCACCAGTAATTCTTTTCCCTTTTCATTTTAAAAGATATGCAGGACTGGAAACTTGATTTTGTATAAAGTAAATTTTCATGCAAGTGATATAAAACAGAGTATTTTAATAAAAGAGTATCTGCAGCTATTCAACACTTATACTACAACTCTACTTTCCTCCAAGCAATAAGTACCTATTTTCACAGCATATTTGATTTTGAGCAGAAAATATAAGCAGAAGAGGAGAAAACTGTTGCCTCCTTATGCTGCTCAAGGCCTATCTAAGTCATTATCTTCAATGATCTTCCTTCCATACTGAGGCATAATCCTGTCCATAAGGTGCATATGAGAGAACTGGAGCTTCAGAATGCAATTCTGCATCTACTAATAGCTAAAATTGGGTCATGCAGGAGCTGTTTGGGGGGATTCCTACTGCTACTTTCAATTACATCTAAGTAAAAAGGTATTATCAGTAACTGACCCCTGAAAGGAATAAATATGGAACAAATTGTTGAGGTGACAAAAAAGAAAAGAGATGTATTCACCCGGAGCTGAAAGCATTGTCCAACAGCAGACAGACTACAGCATCTGAAAAGATTAATTTTACCTCTGTTTCTTGTCATTGCAACTGATTAATCCATA
Source organism: Athene noctua (assembly GCF_965140245.1). Lineage (NCBI taxonomy): Eukaryota > Metazoa > Chordata > Aves > Strigiformes > Strigidae > Athene > Athene noctua. Next base: position 77,069,737 of record NC_134039.1, read on the forward strand.
AATGAAAATAAGTTTTAATTTGCTCAGCCAGTCCTTCCTGGTTTCCAAGTACTTCGCAATACCCCCAGATGACACAGTATAAGCCTTTCTAGAGACTGCTGTATTTTAATGGATCATTTGTTCCAGACCTCCTCTCTTATTTTCAACTTAAATAACTATTAAAAAAAACGACCAACCAACAAACAAACCAAAGCCCACAAAATTTTTCAAAGCTAGTATAATCAAAGTATGTTGTCACTACCTTTAGTGACCATTCCATTAAGTAAATAAAAATCAGTGTATTAGAAATGTACGGGACACCAGTTTCTCTTCTGAAACAACATATAGATCAGCTCAATATGGATGGATCCTGTTTTGATTAAAAAATAATTTTTAGTAAAGTCTGAAAACTCTCAAAAAAGAGTTTTTGGAGGAAATCTTTCAAGGAGGAAGGCGATTGTTCATGAGACTGCAGTTAGCCTGAAAAGTAATTTTGCAAACAATCCAAAATAAACGACAAAAAAATATTTCCTCCTGACAGTAAAATTTTTACTGTTTGTACACATAAATTCTATAAATGATTCACTCCCAAGGAGCAAAATTCTTTCTGTGACTAATTCACAGCAAGTGCATGGCAAAACTCAGAAACAGATTATCTTCAGTCCCAGTCTGTTAATACAAAATATTTATTGTAGCAGAACTATGGGAGAACCTGCTATTATTCATGAAGCAGATCATCTGAGCCAAGAGGAAAAAGAGGTTACATCACATAAACTCCAAACCTGCAGATCCTAATATTTTGCTGAATAATCAGGCTTTCTAAAATCTACTAGTACCCATATTTCTGAGTATAAAAATGATGCTTTATTTAGTAGAACACTTCAACATACATAAAGATACTTTCAGTGGAAAGTCTCAATTACTCTGTCTGTTGATTCTTGTAGTCTTCCTCTTGCAGTTTAAATTTATTCAAACCACTTTATAAATGGAGTTAATCCAAAATACAGAGTAAAATTGAAATGAAACTTTAGTCCAGTTTAAAAGAAATACAAAGGGCCTCCTGTGTGGCCTAAACCCCCACACAACATCCTTCCAAAAGTGTGTATTATAGATGACCCTTTGCAGTAGGGTGAATTTTAATGCCTAGGACAAATCCTAATGGGGATGCAGTTTGCCTTATTATTTCTGACTCATCTTTTGGCATAATATATCTATGTTTAAATTAAAAAAAGAAAAAAAGTCTTAAATATAATTCCATGCGAATAAAATGCTAAACAGAATGATGAACTCGTTTTCCAGGCTGAAAAATAACATGTAGTGGACAAACACTTTTGTCAAAGGAATTGGATACTTGCACCTGATTACTACCAAAGACCATCTACAGCTTTAAAGCTGTTCAATACTTCAAAAAAGAAGCATACTCTGACTTGATAATGTTGCAAGTTTGTATTCACTAACTTAAAAACTCTAACCAAACTTTGACTTTTAATCATTATTTACTTTATGATTAAGGTATTGTAAGCTGACTGAAGCTGTATCACAATATATACAGAAACATTCAGAGGTTAATTTTTTATTGTCAGTGAAGCTAGGGAGAAAATTTTGATCAATTAATGCAGTGCATGTACATCACTGCACTACACAGCCATGGCATGTAGCCACAACAGCACAAAACAGCATCCTGCATCTCCATCATGATGGTAACCAGCCTGCACACACCATGTGTCAGAAGCCCAAGGAACTAAAAGTGGTGAACTCTATAAATTTCAGTTCAACTAATGTTGATTTTGCCAAACTTGTTCCAGAACGTGTGTAATTTTCAGATTATAACCACATGGATTTTGTTGGGGGGAGGAGAGGTTACCTCTCTGGACGATATTTGTGCTTGTGTGGTCTCTGAAGATCCCAGCGCTGACACTCTTTGCCTGACTCGGTGTGATCCATTGGCCCTCTGTAACTCTCTCCATTGCAGGTCATGCATTCAACTAGGGGAAAAAAAAAAAAAAAAGGTAAAAAAGGTACTAGTAGTTTATTATGTTGATAACTTGTAGAACAAAAAAAAAAAAAAAAAAAAAAAAAATTAAATCATATCCCTGCTATCATAAACTGAAACCAACCTAAAGAGGTATAAAAAAGTATCTTTTACTTAGATTAGTGTGGGAAATGCCCTTTGGAATAGAAATGCAGCTCTTAGATCTAATCCAGATGCTTAAATTTGGTATCATTTTATAAGACACTTAAGATTTTAAGGCAGGTAGGTGTGAGCTGCTAGAGGCATTAATGTTCCTAGAAGATTTTTAACCTTACCTATGGTTAGTAACAGAGAGACACACATCTAAGGAAGGAGTATTTTTTAGAGGTGATTTTCTAATTAAGTAACATATTTTTCTAAGTCACTGTAAGCCATAGTATAATAACAGCACAAGTTTAAGCCCAGAATAATGGCTGAATCACAATTTCTTGCTGTACAGTCTGTCTCTTTAAATTCCTAGCACTTCCAGCCACATATGATATGATTTCTTTTAGATACTAATTCTTCTTGGCAGCTTAAAGTATGATACATATTCAGCCCTGGTTTGGGAAAGTGGGTGGTAGAGGGAGAGTGGACAAAAGTTACTAAAGGGATTTGAAATCACTGTTGAACAAAATATGCTTCATAATTTAGAATGAGAAGTCTTAAAATGTAAAATAAATTTACCATAATTAACTATAGACACATTTCTGAAGTGCCCTCTAATTAGAGTAATTGTAATGAAGGATCACTTAGTAAATAGTAATTTCTGCAATTACAGATCTCACTCTTCAGTCAAAACATCCGCTACCAAAGTCCTCATCCTGCAGTGAGCTCCAGGTCTTATCCCGTTTGCAGCTCACATAAACAGATCTTTAAATGTTAGCTTTTAATAGATTGTCAAGATCCTTGTAAATCACTCTCTTCCTCCCTCTCTCCTTTCCTCTCCCTTTTCTTCCCCCACCACTTTATAGCTATTGCACATGACACATTAGTAGGAAAATTAAAAGCACCCTATCTTGAGGATTTAAATGGGTTGATTAACTGGAACTGAATTGGCTGATTAGCAAGATACAAAAGCTTAGTTTGGAGGTTAGCAGAACTTAAAAGTCAACAAATGCAATGGTGCACATGAAGTGTCTTCTGAATTCTGTGACTTAAAAGTCGAAAGCGATTGGATTTATAAAAGGTTCTACTTATTTATACTATTCATTTGAAAAACAAAATGCATGCTTAAATTGAGTTCTCATCCTGTAATTCAGTATCTATATTTTCATCAAAAAGAATAAGTTGATTTTACCATGGAATGGAACTGGATGATTTTATCACATAGTAATACTGAAACTGCGAATGGATTCACTGTGGAACAGACAAGTGAAAAAAGGGTCACATCTGTGCAATAAGCATCACTTCATTGTTCCATATCCTCCATGACCTGAAAAAAAGCTGCTGAGCCTGCAAACTTGTTCGAGTTTTCCAGAGTACTGGAACAGAAGAAGATCTCCTCTTTCTCTAATCACTGCTTTTATTGTGACATGAGTTCCTCTTGCTGAGAAGTCACCTATTCTTTCTCCAAAGTCCATGAACAAGTGTCACTGAAACTATCAGAAGTTCTGCATACCTGCTGCCAACAGAGAAAGGCAAGTTTGTTTACACACGAGCCGTGCTGCGTTACCTTGTGAACAGAGGGGGATGTCGCAGACTTCATGGCGGGTCTCTGGACTGGTGGTGAAACACCATGGCCCTCCCTCTTCTCCTCGGGGGTTTCGACAGTAGTTTTCCCGCAGGTCTTTACCCCGATAGCTCGAAGGCAAAAAGCTAGTTTTAAAATGACAATCATTACAGTATAAGAGCATGCAGACTTTGGTGTTAATCATACTATTTTTTACAAACAATTAGAAACAATCACATTTCTGCTTCCTTCTCCCTCCACCCTGCCTACACAAATGCACACACCCAAATATCTGTCCATACACAAATACACATCTTCAGACAGGATTACTCAATCAATGGCCTAAATATGGGAAAACTTGTCTAGCCCATAGCTTGCTCTAGTGAGTTTTACTCCCATCCCTCGGGCATCCGGAGCCAGCTATCTGTTGCAGAGCCAGAGGCAGCAGCACACTCCCTGCTGGACAAGACCAGCTTGTAAGTACTTACACAAGGGTGGGAGGCCCTTTGACAAAGGGGAAAAATGTATTGGATGAGTATGGGAAAAATTCATTGGGTCCATAGTCATGTCACACCCACCTTTCCAGTGCATGTTGTGCACGTATAGCAGCAGGCCCAGCTGGGTACAGTGTGCACCTACTACATAAAGCCCACAAGCAGAGAAACTTCTTCCCATCCCTGGTCAGGGAGGAGGTAGAACTGAGCATCAGGAGTGTGTGAGCGTGACTGAGCAGTGTGACACACCATGCTGAGAGTCATTCACTGCCCAAAACCATGGAGTGCTTTGCATTTCAGCATCAGATATTTCCCTGATCCTGCTTTGGCTGTCTTGCTTCATGTTCTGTCACAACCCCCATTGTTATCACCTTAGGGTCTGCTACTTATAGACCCACTCATCATTGCTATCATACAAATTATACCATTTAACAGTGACCTAGCTGACTTAAACTGTGTTCTTCCTTTCACTATATGCTCTGCTTTTGCTGTAATAACAATACCCATTAAGATTTTTCCCTTAGATTAGATCTCAGACCAGTGGTAAGGATTTTGTTTTTCTTTAGTGATTTTATATAAATGTGACTTAATACTATAATTTTTTACCTAAAATACATTTTCAGTATGATACTCTGTAGCTTATACTCAGTCAATCAAATGTAAACACTCCAGGGTCAAGGATTTGTGTTCTTAGCTGTCTGTAAAATTATGTGCTTATCTCTAGAGAAACTCCCACATACACACTGACATTATATAAAAGTAATGCCATTTTTTGCCCACCAACTAGGGAATAGCTAACCCCATAGTAAGGAGCCCAACCCCAGAGCTCATTCTGTTCAACGCCACCACAAGAGCTCACAATCACATTCAGACTGCCCATTGCAGACAAATGCAGTGGCACTTCCCTGCCAGATTCATTGCAGTGATGCTTAAACAGCAACTAAATTTCTGTAGTTAAAAAGCACAGTAAATTCAGACTTATGCTCAATTTCATGTAGATTTTTTTTTCTTAATTAAAAAGTTGGGCAAAATACATAGGGGATTACACAAAACTTGGAATTCAACTTAACAAATTGAGCTTTATTTTGGGTATTTGTTTGTTTGAGGTTTTTTTCTGTTGGGGTTGGTTTTATTGTGTTTTGGTGTGGTTATTTTTTTAATCAGCAAGGGATTTCAATTGTATCTATATTCTAGAGAAAAAAAAGGAACAAAATTTCATCTAGCTTTTTTTACAAGACTGTGGACTCTGTAGCTTAAGAAACTAAACTAAGTACTTAAGACAATCTTTATACACAAACACTGATTCAATTTATACACAAAATCAAAAGAAAAATGTATGGTTCTTGCTGTCCTTGGCAGATTCAGTTATAAATGAATAAATTTAAAATATTAAAAGAGAGAAACAGAAAGCAAATTATGACATGTGACATTTTAATCATGTTTTACTTCTCTTAATAAAATCTTTGAACTAACTGAAGTGGAAAATACCTCTGTTAATTGCATTGTAGTTCTAGTCAATGCAGTGTGGAAGTGCTTTTCTTATTTTTGGTGCTTGAACAGAATAATTTTTATGTCATTACTGCTGCCTATAAAATTGTTGCTTCTGCTTTTCCTCTATAGTCTTGTAATATAAAAAAGGGGGAAAAAAGGGAAAGAAGGAAGACCTGGAGAACTACAGGCCAGTTAGTCTCACCTCTGTGCCTAACAAGATCGTGGAGTGGATCCTGCTGGAAACTATGCTAGAGCACATGGAAAATAAGGAGGTGATCAGTGACAGCCAACATGGCTTCACTGAGGGCAAATCGTGCCTGACATATTTGGTGGCCTTTTACAACAGGGTTACAGCATTTGTGGATAGGGGAAGAGCAACTTATATCATCTACCTGGACTGTGCAAAGCATTTGACACTGTCCTACATGACATCCTTGTCCTTAAATCAGAGAGACATGGATGTGATGGATGAACCACACAGTGGAAAAGGAATAGGCTGGATGGTCACACTCAAGAAGTCACAGTCAATGGCTCGATGTCCAAGTGGAGAGCGATGATGAGTGGCATTCCTCAGGGTTCAGTGTTGGGACCGGCATTTAACATCCTCGTTGGCAACATGGGCAGTGGGATTGAGTGCACCTTCAGCAAGTTCATCGACAACACCAAGGTGTGTGGTGTGGTCGACACTGGAGGGAAGGGATGGGCCATCCAGAGGGACCTGCACAGGCTGGAGAGGTGGGCCTGTGCAAACCTCATGAAGTTCAGCAAGGCCAAGTGCAAGGTCCTGCACATGGGTCAGGGCAATCCCAAGCACAAATACAGGCTGGGTGATGAGTGGATTGAGAGCAGCCCTGCGGAGAAGGACTTGGGGGTATTAGTGGATGGAAAACTGAACATGAGCCACCAGTGTGCTCTCAGAGCCCATAAGGCCAGCTGCATCCTGGGCTGCATCAAGAGAAGTGTGGCCAGCAGGTCAAGGAAGGTGATTCTGCTCCTCCACTCTGCTCTTATGAGACCCCCCCTGCAGTGCTGTGTCCAGCTCTGGGGCCCCCAACATAAGAAGGACAGGGACCTATCCTCAGGTCCAGAGGAGGCCATGAAGATGCTCGGGGGCTGGAGCACCTCCCCTGTGAGGACAGGCTGAGAGAGTTGGGGTTGCTTAGCCTGGAGAAGAGAAGGGTCCAGAGAATACTTACAGTGTCCTTCCAGTGCTTACAGGAGGCCTAAAGAAAATCTGGGGAGGGACTCTTTATCAGGGAGTGCAGTGATAGATGAGTAGTAACAGTTTTAAACTGAAAGAGGGTAGATTTATATTTGATATAAGGAAGAAGTTTTTCACTGTGAGGGTGATGAGACACTGGAACAGTTTGCCCAGAGAAGCTGTGGCTGCCCCCTCCCTGGCAGTGTTCAAGGACAGGTTGGACGGGGCTTTGAGCAACCTGGGCTGGTGGAAGGTGTCCCTGCCCATGGCAGGGGGGCTGGAACTAGATGGTCTTTAAGGGCTCTCCAACTCAAACCATTCTATGCTTCTAAATATCACAAATTTTTCTAAGCTAAAGACAGCCCTGGGCAAACTTGGGTGTCCATGCAAATGGACATTGCAACCTGTGTATGTGTTAATGCAGTATGTCAGTGCATATTAGAATATTTTATTTAATTTTCCTGCTGAAAATCCTTCTGCTCAGAAATTATGGACATTAGAAAAAATAGGGAGAAGACATTTAAAATTACATCAGATATGCCGTCAGAACATTTTTTAAAAATAACCTCTAAATGAATATCATTAGATGGGTCAGATGAATATCAGGATGGGTCAGACATATGGATGGGTTCAACGGGTACTAAAGTAATATTCTTGAGGGAGGAAAGGATGAGGAGATGCAGCAAAGATCTATCCAGAAATGGAAGATAGATCTTCTCCTAGAACTTATTTGTGTGCTGATTTAATTCAACTATATCAAGTAAGAAAAAAAAAAAAAAAACAAAAAACAAAAAAAAAAAAAAAAGACTCTTAAGAGAAAAAAAAAAAAAAAGACGGTCTTGTAATCTGTACTAGGATGGAGATGAAAATAATGGAACCCTGGCTTCAGCTGGGGAGTCTCCAGGTTCTACTGGTATACAAATAAATAAAAATATTTTTTTTAAATCCAAGAACAAGTTTAAAATCTGAAGTTATTTCAATTCTTTCTAGAAAGATAATGAAAAAATCAGTAAAGTACATTTCTCCCTTGAATATGAAAAAAGGATCTATTTTCCAATGGCACTTCATGATAATCAGATGTTGAGAAAAACTGACCTAAAAATCTAAGCCTTTCATACTAATAAGTTCCAAACACACCACTACTGTCTGCTTCTTCCCATCTCCCTCATGTCTCTGATGATGAAATCATATTTTCTGATGTTGAAAAACAAAATTAGCATGCAGCCACCTCATTTATCCAGTGACCTTTTAAAAATTAAACTTATTGCACAAGGCAGGAGAAAAGTCATTCTCATAAAATTCATCATAGAAGAGTGGCTGTCCAGATGTATTAGATAATACTGTGTATGCTGTATATTAAAATGTAATTTAGTGCTAATATATATTCTATCCAGACAGTTTTCTTTCTTTAATTATATAATGGCATATGTATATTTTATAGGAAAAATTCTTGTTGTTTAGGCTGTAATTATTGAGAGTTCTTTCACTTCTAAAAGATGAAGATTGTATATTTCAAGGTGTTGAGTCTCAGGAGCTCATCACTGTGGGAGGTGATGGTGTTTATCATATGTTCACAATTAGGAATGGGTCTGGTCCCACACTGAAAATCAGACACACTACCATCTATATTATAAGCAGACAAGTCCAGTCAAGTCCAAGCCTGAGGCTCAGCTTTGTAACACATCATGAGGAGAGAACCCAAGTATCCTTTGCTTTTTAATGTCGTTCCAAGATATCATCTTGCACACTGGATAGATTTGGTCAGGACAAGACTAAGCAGTGCACAGCCCAGTTCCTTGCTAGCAATCTCCAGCTTGGCTCCTCCTAAACAAAGTGCTGATGCTGGGAGTCCAGAGCAAAAGGCAGCAATGGGGATAGGAAGCTCATGGTGGAGAGGTCTCTTTGGTTTTGGCTCTTAAGGGTTTATTATCTAAATGGCTAAAGCCAATACAAAAAAGGCTCTAAGAGAAATGATCAAAGAATAGACCAGTACTTCATAGTCCAGCAAAGGTTGTCATGGTTGAATCTTTTTTTACCATTACTTTTACTGGCTTTGGGTTTTGGCTTTCTTCTCCTTTTCCTTAGACAATACAGTTGAACTAAGTCTAATCTCGAGGTGTAGCTATGGCCTCAATTGCTCACTATATCAGGTCTTAAACTCAGAAGTTAAGTCCCATACCTGCTGCATCAGCCTTTAGTTGTTGCTCATATGATCTGAAGGAAAGAATTTCAACAAGTCTGTTCAGTCCTTTCCATGTGTTTGTTACCTGGTCTAAGACCTTTAGAGTTTAACATAGTCTACAAATAATAGTCAATAGTAACTATGCAAAAATAGAGTAACAATAAAAATATATTGATTAAATAGGTGGGTTACTATCCCTAATATCCCTTTCTTCCTAATATTCCTGGGAGTCTATTAGAAAACACTGATAAACTTCCAAACCTCAGGCTGAAGTTACACAGATGTTTTGTTTCTGCCAGTAGATGATAAGAGATCAAAAGGATATAAACAGCTAAAAATCTGACACAGGAAAGGAAGGGATTCAGACACACAGGCTGGCAGTAGGAGACCTCTTTGGAGCAAGTCCAAGAAAGTAAGGATTTTCTGGGATCTGGAGAATGGCATCTCTTGAAGAAAGGCAATACACCTAGGAGACTTTGTTGTCTAAGGTCAGTTTTCTCATAAATTCTTTGTCTGCTAATAAGTAAAACCATGCTTTATGAAAACTGTCTGAGCACTATTCCCATTGTCTCTGCTCCTGAACTCTTACCTGTGCTCATGGGGGATCATTGAATTCCAGGCTTGACACTGGATACCACTTTTGGTAACCGATATCGTTCCTTTGTAGTCTGCTCCTTTTCCAATGATACAATTCCTGACATAGTCTATCAAAAGAAAAAAGAAGAAAATCAGGAGTTTGTTTAATGTATTTAAAATTAGAGCTCATCATCAGTTTTCACATAAAAATAATACATTTTTTATAACCTTTAAATAGTTATTAAAAATACTGTTTAATTGCCCACATACATTCTTGTTGCTTTATTTTCCAAAATATTGATCTCTAACTTCCCAAAGAAAGCTACTGAAAATCTTTCCAGTGTCTGATTGACCAGAAGTCCATGTCTAAGGACTTAAATCCCCCACTCATTAATGAGGTAAATAAAAGCAATAAGTCGACAGTAACTCATACAACTGAGCTTTTAAGTAATAAACTGAAGTAGTAATTCAGACTAGTATATAAGATGGTAGGCAAATATGTAGGTTAGAAAACTGAGCAAGAGGAAGTATGTAGACAAGAGGAAGTATGTAGACAAACTTGCATGACAGCAAAACCAGGATATTTGTAAATAAACCTGTAGGATGAAGCCTTCAGAATGCATAAAACCATCCCATGTCCAGAATGCTCCTACAGCCCAAAAGACACTCACTGACTTAATCTTTTTTCTCCCTCCAAAGCTGGAAAAACAAAATCAGTAAATAAATCAGTTACCCTTCTTTTCATACAGATCAAACGCATGGTCTTGCTTCTTTCTCACACCATTTGTCAAGCTGTTGAAGGATAACCAATGGCATCGTTTTGTAACTCTGTCATAAGCAAAGGCCCTGCAAAGAAATTCTGGATGAGAAAAAAATCTCTGTGTGGTTTATAATAATGACACATGGCCTGCCAAGGAGCATGCAATGACATCAGATTTATTTTTACTGGGAATGTCAGAGAAACAGCCCAAATTACTATTTAAACCCACAACTGTGCTGACAAGAACAAAGAAACAAAGAAATTAAATTGATGTGGCCATTACATTAAATACCAGCTTGGTTGTTCACACTAATCTAAGAGTTCCCTTGTCATTAAAGATCTTTATTTTAAAAGTGAGATGAATGTGACTGAGACAACATTTGTGTCCACAGTTGTGCTGCTTTCTGGAGGAAAAATAGGAAGACTCTAAAATTTCTTTACTGTGCTTACAATATACCTCTGAAATAGTTAAGTATCTCCCACTGATGGCTTAAGGAAAATTCAAGCACAAGGAGGCTTTTTCTTGGTTAGAACAACAGAGCTGTTCAAAAACAAGAGTATTTTTATTTTTATGAATAATCTAAACTGTGATAGTGTACTTATAGCTTGTCCTTGTTTTGCTTTTGTTTTGGTTTGGGTTTTTTCTCTTATTTTTAACTGCTTTCAATGATAGAGTACAATGTGTGCTGAATTGAGAGGAAGGGGGCAAGAAAGACAAACAGAAATCAGAAGAGTAAAACCACTTTCTTTCAATATTTTAAATTAAATGTGCAGACCTTTATCTCCTAACATCATTTTCAAAGGAAATTCCTTAAATGTAGGTAAACTATTTTAAAAGATTTTAAAAACACAGCTCATAGCTTGGGTGGAGACAACAGTTATTCCAATAAGGAGAGGAATAAAAAACAACAAAAAAAACCCCAACCAAAACCATTGGAAATTATTTTTTCCCTTAATTTTTCAGTAGAACAAATCATTGACATGATAATATTGTCTCTAGCCCACCACAAAGTCCACATTTCTGTCAGTCATCTCAAACCTTATTTTGACCTGAGAAGGTGTTTTAGCAGTACTTGATAATATCCAAAAGACAGATTTCCTGCATTTAATCCGAATTTTTGCTGTGCCATATTCCTGACTACTACATCTCCCAACTCAAAACTCTTTGATCTTCATTTCATTCCCCTCTCACCATACAAGTTTTACTGTGTGAGATCTTGCTGGCTTCAGTTAAAAATATTACAAGATCCTATCCAATCTCCCTGCTCTTCTCTCTTTCAAACATCCTCTTCATTATCGTTTCCATCACCAAACAGATTTTTCATCCAACTGCTCTCTCTACTCTGTTGACTCCAAATGTTTCCAACCTGCTAACCTTCATCCTTCTGCCCTTGTTCAGCCTTCTGTTCTCTCCTGGCTAGTTCTCAAATATGAGCGTATCCAAGTGCCTCTAACTCTATCTTCACAAAAATATCCTTGACCTTTCCTGCCTTTCCAATTACATTCTCCTTGCCCCTCCTCCCTCCTAAAGTGGGAATGCAAAATGCACTGTTTACAAACATTTCTTTCAGTTTTTGCCTTTCAGTTGCCTTTTGGTTTCAGTCACTTCTGCACATAAAAGTTTCTAGCAATCTTTTCTTGGACCCAAATCTGGAGGGTTTTCACACTTACAAAGTCAACATAGTTAAGAAAATTCTTGGACTTTCTTCTACTGTTACTGCCTATCTCGACAATTTTTGTTGTTGCTATTTGTATTGAGGTAAGCTGGTAGATTTTCTGATTAGATACTGGAATCCTGTGGTCTATACTGGAATCCCTTTCTGTGTAAATACAAAGACACTCCAGAAATTAAGTACATAACAAAGGATAAGACAGGCACAGCTTTGTAGGTAAGGAAGTGACATATCTGCAAAAGTCATCTGCGTAACCAAGAAAATAATAACCATAATATCTTTTTATCATCCATAAGAAATGTAGTGGAAAAAGCTGCAAGAATGACTGAAACAAAACAGTGGGAGTAAGAGACTGCAAATGGTGATGAAATAAAGGAATAAGAACAGTTTAGCAGCATGTTAATAAAGCTGATAGGGAAGGCAGAAATTGATGCACAGAGAGTTATTAAGTCAAAAAGACAAGGCAAGTGAATCTAAGGGGTGCTTTGATGGGGGATTTTAGGAACAGTGTTACAAAGAAGAAGGAAGTCTAGGTAAGGATCTTGTAACTCAGTTGGAAATGATCAAGGTCTGTCCAAGCACGGCAGCAAGGGAAAAGAGGAAAGGTCCATTCTGCGAGATTACATATATTAGCTCCAACAAAAAGGTGTCAGAGTTAACAACAAGGATTAATGATTATCAAATATAATACTCAAAATGTACTTGCAAAGTGATACAGAAACCTACCATAAGTAAATCAAAAGTTGTCTTAATTTCACCACCCCACCCCCACCCCCCCAAAAAAAATAAGGAGTGGCTAGTCTTTTATAAGTCTGTAGTGACTGGAATCTGCTACTTTAGCACTTTCTGGCAGAAAAGAATCCCAACGCTCTTCCTGCTTGTGTACCTCACAGGGCACAGATCCAGGTGTCGCTGCTCCCAGTGGTATTGTCACAATTATGTTACAAAGTATTTCTATTTTATTAGATCTCAATACTTAAACAAATAGAGTTTACATCTAGAAAATAAAATATCAGTGCTGTGACCCAGGTGATGGGAGAACTACTGCATGGATATGAAGTATCAGAATCAAGCCATGAAAACATACATAACCAAAGCAAAATCCAAGTTTTATATTTCAAGTATTTAAAATGCCATTTTGTGTTACTTCTTATTTTAGAATGCTCCCACAGTAAGCAGAAACTAATTGGTTTTAATTTAAGTTAGCAACAGATTTCACCTTGTAGTAATCATATGCTGGTATGAAGTTAAAGACTGGGGATCCTAGGAATAAAAGGGTAACACTAGTAATCAGTGGTTCCTTTAAAAGGGAACACATGTCACATATGTGTTTACAGTAGCATCAAAGAACTATGCACACTACAACAGGACTCATCTGGGGCCAAATGGGAAACCACGAGAATGTTCCCAGATCCAGAAAATCCATCTTGCCTTACTACATAGTACTAGAACAGGCAAGACCTAATCACCTACACCTCTGCTACTGGGCTTGTTGAAAATGTGTCAGGGAAAATTGGAAATTCAGAACATGAGTAGTCAGATTTGTAATTCTTTTTGAAATTCAATGCAAAATAATTACATGACTGATTGCAATTCTGCTGTCTGTGAGTAGGACTCTTTCAAGCTGTGTTCTCAAAGTCCCTCATAGCTCCTCTATGTTGCTTTATTGATGGATTACAGCAGGGAGAATTTGCCCCTTAATGAATTCATCAGACACTGTCCTAATAGAAAAAAAAATTCTTCACAAATGAGAAAATTTTAAAAATCCAGACAGATTCTACTTATGTAAAATAGAATCAACAAATATATTAACTTACTTTTTATTTTCAGAACACAAGTCATACCAGAGCAGCTACAACTAGCCTGAGACAATTTTACTAAGCAGATGTTGGAATACAGAATTGTTGTTTGCTTGGCATCATTCAGAATTTTTTTACACCGTGAAACCTAATTTTACAATACTCCTTGCTTATGACCATCAGAACTCAGTGATCTCTTGTTTTATTGAATACGACCTGATCCCCTTGGCAATGATATCAGTGGAAGCTCTGCCAATAGGAAAAGGAGTGTCTTGTACCATGTGAAAAATATTAGTGCCTGGAAAATATTTTCAAAAAGAAATAAGTAAACTCTGCTCATTGTTCACACATATAAATAGTCAAAGTAGAAAACATTATAATACACATTAGATCTTGCAACACTGGAATTAAAGGCTTAAGGAAGGATTAAATTACAGTCAAGGACCTTTTCTGCCAAGGAAGAGCTTTTGTTATCGCATTTGATTTAGCTTTCATTTGTAGTGATTGTCAAAACTTTTTTATGTTTCAGGATCAGGCTCACATTTAGGCCAGTCACCCATTCTCTCAAAGATTCTCCTGCATTCATGTCCTTTCATTTATTGCTAATGGTCTAGACTAAGAGAGGCCAAGGGGATAATTTAATTCTAATACATGGGAAAAGTAATAGTGATTTGTTCCAAAAAATAGTAGTGATTATGTACAAGACAGACAAGCAATCAGCTGTATGATGTGTTTCTAAGAGACAGCAGATGCTGAAGAATAGCTATCAATACTTGTAATGACTGTGCAGCCCAGAAGGTTTGATTCCATTGTATCAGATTCGCAGTACTTGCCAGTGAACTTCAGCAGTGCATGTGTCTGTGCTCCATGTGTGAGGTTCCCATTGATTTCAGCAGGAGTAATGTGCAAAGAATGAAGACAGAATATGGTCTGAAGTGGTGCTGAAATACTGCAGCTGTGATGTGTGACAATAACCGTTTTATAAGAGACATAAAAATCTCAGAAATGTTCACCGAACACTACAGTGCAGCACAAGTCATTCATATCTTAACATGAGTACATTTTTTTAGCTATGTTATGAAAAAGATTACAAATTGGACAAGCTAAGAAGACAGAAATACTCAAATAAAGCTTCAGAAAAGACAGACACTCTCTGGACAGGTAGAACAAGGTAGATCATGGAAACCAAAAAGCAGTCTTTAGGTTGTCTTCAGTACAATCTACCACTGATAACAATTACAGACACCTTTGGCCAAAGGGTGTTATATAGGTACCATTAGGAGAAAAACGATAAAAATAATAGAGATACATAACTTACTTGCAAGTGAATGAAAGGCCTTTGTTTCTGCTGCATCTCTTGGCACATTGCTCAGTGGTGTTTAACAGCTTGGTTTTTACTTCCAATGTTTTGTTTACTTTAATGAGCATCAACTCTCCTGTTTTTTTGAAGTCATGAAGAGGATTTCTTCTTTTTCCTTTACTCTCTAAGAAAGAAGCAAAGAAGAAAAAGAGAAAAAAAAAAGAAAAAAAAACACACTGTAAAGAAGAGCGCTGAGGTTAAACATGGCATTAGATATGAATAATATTTATTAGGAATTATAGGAACATTGGTACCTAAAGCAGAGAGAAATTCACAAAAATAAGGTACAAGCAGATAGTTGAAAAGAACAGACTATTGTAGATGGTGATCTCCATTCTCAAAACCAGGAATAGGAGGAATTATAGCAAAATTAATTTCAAATAAAGACTTGTATAATGCAAGAAAAGGGTAAGAGAAAAGTTTTTCACTCTTTATAAATATTTTTCAGAATCCCCAAAATATGTCTGACAATAATAATCTGAGATCTTATAAATATTTCTATGAAAAACTCAAGTCAAGAAGATGAACAAAGGTCTTTTTTGGATGGACAGAATGTAGTTACAGTCAGAAGGAAGAGGATCTAAAAGTCATAGAGAATCATGATCTGAATGTGATAAAGTGTTTTTAAAACAGCAAACTTTTAGTCACAAATTGTGGAGCCTGGAAGTGGCACAAAATAATCATTTGTCCTTCCTCTGTCCCAGTGGAGACTTAGTGCAAGCATTATGTCCAGTTTAGGTGTGACTGAATTAGAGTTGTTAGCCTACAGAAAAGAAGATGATGGGAGGCAGGAACCATAGCACAGAAATAGTCTGTACTGCTGCAAAGCTTTCTGCAAAAAGGAACTCACTGATCTGGTTTTCATGTCTCTATCGAAATGTCCAGAGGAAAGAATACAAAACAGCATGGTAGATTGGCTAGAGATGTTTGGCTAAAATGCAAGGAAAAGTCTTTGATTTTTGCAAGAAAACCCCACAATTTTTCCAATACGTATGTTTGGGTTTGGGTTTTTTTTTCCATAGAAACCAGTCTGTCAGTGTAGGCTGCTCCGTTGTCAGTGAAGGCAGATGAGTACCCCTGGAGAGTGATTCTGCCTGTTCTGACAGATGAGTAATATGGGCAGGACAAATTGTCCTTTGGATCTATTTCTCTTATTTCACTCAGTGATCTCAGATGATCTTTCTGGATCGGATGGCTAATCCAGGTAGGGTTAGGTGAATCAATCCCTCCTTAATTTACAAAGTTGGTAATAGTATTTTTCATAACTGCTTTCCATGTCACTGTTTTCACAGCTGTCCTTTTATTTTTCTCTACAGATTCTGCAACAATGAGAAAACAAGAATGTTCAGGATCAATTTATTAAATTTTGCCAGAGTCTTTTGAATATATAAAACCCCAGCCTAGTGCTCTATTATCCTGAATAGATAATTCCTCATGCAAGTGCGGAATGTACTTTGGTCAGTCAATTTTTGCCTGGTGCACTCTGCAGAAGCTCAGAATAACCCTGTAAATTGTCACAGCTGAGGCTCTGAAGGAGTTACTGACAATTCCAGATATTGTAAAGCCAAAGAGGGCTTAAGGGTGTTCCCTCTGCAGAACTTCCATCCTGATCATTAACTGAGCTCACATTTACACTGGATTCAGCTAAATCACACCTCTCAGTGGTGAGTTATCCCTAAGACACCTAAAAATACACCAAAGACATTCCAATCAGATTCCATCAAGCTTCAGCCTTTAAAAACAAGAATATCAAAGGAGTATACTATTTCTGCTACAATGTCCCTATAAAATAATCTTCAGCCCATCCTACTCTCCTTCTATTTTAAACTGCTGACAGTGAACTACACTATTTCCCTGCACCTAATAGCTCTTAATTTTAATTTCAACTACAAACATTTTCAGAAAAAAAAAAAAAAAATAGTTACCTCCAAATCGACAAAATATGAAGAATCTTTTGATAAAAATATCGGATATTAATAGTTTTGGTGCTGTGTTAGGGACTCAAAGCTCTCTTAAGCATTTTCAGCCATATATTTGTGCAGTGCACATGCACCCAAAATGTATCATCATGGTTAAGGAAATGCTGTGAGGACACTCTTGACTTAAGTATCAGCACTCTGTTACTGGAAACTGTTGTTGTCTACAGTGAAGCTGCTTTATTTTTGTTGTACCTGTTACAGAGCCAAAGTTTGCATCTGCTCTTTAGGACAACAAGACACAGAAAAACAAGTCTTCTATAAAGATTTTGTGGCAAATTTCTCAATCTATTATCTTACATGACATATTTGTTGCTTCTATGTTGTCTCAGCCAAGACTTTTATCTCAAATGGAAGTAAGAATCTGTACAGAAATATCAAAGTATTTTCTTTCAGTTTCTGATGTTAACATTTCCCATCTACTGATAAGTGTCATTATCTTAATTCCCAATGATAACAGCTTCTTAAACTCATGAGCTAGCATGCAAGGATAAGATTTTTTAAAATCAAGAAATTCTGTTCTGCCTGAAAAACATGATTCACAGTTCTGCTTTTTTTTTTTCCTTCTTTTCCTAGCAGTTGTCCAAAGAGGATTATGGGTTTGATCTTGCATTTAGCAACTCATAACAGACTGATTTACTTTAGCTTTCAAACAGCAACGTTCTACAACTTGTTTATAATCCAAAAGGCAAAAGGCCAAATGCGTCTGTGGTGTGACTGTTAGGACCATCAAAATAATGAAAAGTATTACTTTTACAACTCTAACAACAAAATACATCCAAAAAATGAGCCTTTTTACTTCAAATAGGTGCTTTTATTATTAAAATCTTAAATAGTGGCCTAGAAATGCTATACATCAAAAGTTATCATGATATATTCTATAACTAATGTTCCAAATTTTTGATTGCCATTCATTTCAGTTTCCTAAATTTTGATTAATCAAGAGGTTTGGTCCTCTGATGTTTCTTGTAGTTGAATATCATATTACTAAGGAAGTCTGACATTTCACTTAAATTTGAAAATAGCAGGTGATTCAAACACAGAAGAACCCAGTCAAATATGAATCAACATATTTTCTTCAGCAGAAACAATCACTAACTAAAAATATTTATTCAGCTGACTTAAAAAATTCCTCAAAAACATGAAGGTGGTGACTCTTTCTGTTTCTTATAATGATAACAACTTCAGCTGACCAGAAAAAAATAGAGTTCAGTGTCCAAGGAAATGGGAACTACCATATTTACTCCAGTAGGATGCAGCATTGAACAAGTACTCCATAATCTCATTTAGAATTTCCAGTCCCCCTGCTGGAGCTCTCCATTTCCATAAACTACTTTAAATATTTGCAGGGAAAAAAAAAAAAAAAAAAGTTCCTCACAGTAAAAGATATTTACCTGGGAGCTACAAGAACTCATCTTTGGATTCCCTTACTACCTTTTCCTTTTTCATATGAGATTCCTGTATAATCTTCTCAAATATGAAACATTAACTGAGATGGCTCAAGCTCTAAAACATCTGGGGGAAAAGTTTTCCAACAATACCTTTCCCTGAAGTAGTTCCAGTCCATGCCAAATCAGTAATCAGAGATAAAGAAATATATCATTCTGCAGCATTTTAGTGAGAAAACTCACTAGGAAGTTGCAGTACTTGCATTCTAGAACCTACTTAACAGAAATTTATATTTATACAAAATAGAACCAATAAAACACCAAGTACTGAGAGTAATGGATGCCATAATATCCAATATCATAGAAATTAAGACAGTTTCTTGATTAACAAGTGAAATAGGTTTGAATCAGCAACGTGTTTGTATTTTGATCTCTCCCTCTCTCCAAATATTTTTTTAATCGTTGGGCTAATGGGAAAATGGCAGCAAAGTAGCTTCCTTTTTCTCTTCTGGTCCTGTGTCCCACCCTGAAAAGGACTATGGGGTCCCACACTACCACACCATTCAGTCCTGAAACTACCTGATTATGTTCTATATCTCAATTAAAAAATCACACCTTGCAGAAAACAGTGTCTGATACTGAGCTATATGAGAGTCAAGAAATTCAGTACAATATAATCTAATTTCAGGTCATTTAGAGTTCAAATACCTAAGCAAGTCAAGTTTCAGACCCTTAGGTCTTAGTTTGATCACAAAAAGGATTTGGTTTTGCATTAACTGTTTAGTAGTAAAAAACTAATATAGTCAATATGATACCATTGTTGAGGTAATCAAAATGGCATATAGGAGGTCAACAGGCCTAAAGATCATCTTTCTCCGCTATAATGAGATCAAAACACTGCTTGTATTCACAGCAAAATTTTACAATTAAATTATCTGACTTTATCTACCTCATTTGCAATCCCTTCCTCCTTTCTCCACCAGTCCAGCTTTACCTAGTGTAGATGTATATTTCGGCTTCAGAGTTGTAGTTGTACAGAGTACAACTGGAGCACACTGGCTGTCTCCCATAGAAAAATCTCTGCTTTTATGGACTTGTCATAGACTCTACAAAGATTTTATTAAACAGGAGTTATGATGTATTTGGCATGTCACCTTCCAGGGTTTCCAAGTTTCACTCTAGTCTATGCCATAGTGCTTTCTTAAAGAAACACATCGTGAAGTCTTGTGATAATGTGAGAAGACTCATTCCTTTTGTTTCTTTCTAATTTTGCATCCCACATTATTATACAGAACAAACACATTAAAACTCAACACCAAATTTTCCAAATGAAAATATAAATACATTTAAATTAAAGATTTATATTTAAATCAAAATTCTTAATGAAATCTTGATGGTTTGGTATGGAGATATATTTGCTTATTCTGTTTGTTTACACTCACAGAAATTCAGTATCTTACTAAGTAGTTTTTTACTTTATCATGATAAACATTCAACTGTGTGGAGTAATTAACTTTTTTTTTTTTTTTTTAATTATCATAGTTACATATATAACTAAGTTCAGATATAACTAACTTGGATACAGGTCTTTATACACTGGATGGAAAAAAGACCTTTTATAATTTTCAGTTTTGAAAAAAATAGTGTCACATAACAGCACCACCGTTCATTATGTTTGTCAGATGTCAGAGATAAACTAAATAAATAAAAAAACCCCCACAAAAATATTAAGATACCGAAATTCCTTAGACTGGTAGATGCTGTCAAAGAACTGCAAGAATCAACTGCAGTCCTTCCAAATAGAGCAACGAAATACAAAATAAGATGGCACTGGGGAGAAAAAAATTAAAAGAAGTTGTCCACAAACTGTGTAGGAAGCTCAGGGAAACTGAAAACTCAAAATATATTCCAGTGAAGAAAAATGGTCATCTGAAATGACACAATTATTTCAGAAATATAAAAGAAACATAGTCCCTTTCTATAGTATCAATTAGCATTGTAGATCTCTGTTTAATATTTTGTGTCATGTTTGTAATGAAATTGTCACTTGACCTTGAGCAGTTAACAGATGGACTAATTAGAGATTGAATTATTTGTGTTATAATTGATAACCAGGTCAGAATGTCAAAATGAGATTAGCTATTAACTTAATTTTGCAAACAATCATCACTGCAAGCCAAAATAAACTGGATTTCCCCAGTGAGTTAGAAAAAATAAATTTAAAAAAAAGCAAGCTGAATTTCATGTGATTTAAAACTTGGTATGGAGGGGGTAGGAAATCAGAAATCTACCATCACATGAAAGATCTTCAAGAAAAAAAAAACCAACCCACACACCTTAAACACATCTAAAATAAATGTAGGAAATCACAGTTCAACACAAGAAACATAGCAGACATTTTATCAGGGAATAACATGCTCTACAAAAATCGCAAGGTAACACCCAAACAAATGTATTTACAAGTATGTATCTAAATGGAAAAAAAAAAAAAAAAAAAGAAACAAGCAAATGTTAGATGTCAATAAAATGTACAAAGCAAAAAATCTGCAAAACCATAGATTATCATAGTGTCAGACAACACTTTTCAGAAGAGATATCAAAGCTGAATGCTTATCTCAGTATAGTGACAATATAATATGAAAATAAAAAATAAAGTATGTTTAATTAAATGCATAAAATTGCATTTGGCAAAGGTTGTGTAAGAAGCAAAATCAACGAGTAGCGTTTGAAATAAAATAACAGTTCCCAGCATACTTGGGTTGAAAAACTGTGTGTAAATGCAGTGAGGTGTTTAACTTGTCTATAAAACATGGTTCAAGGGATACTTTTAATTAAATTCAGTAATGTATTTCCAAGACAATTCTATTCAAAGGATACAAACATCAAGGGTAAATTGCATATTGGTGCAAGCCCCAGTATGACACCATAAATATATTGGCTTCATTAAGAAAAAACTAAAACTTGACCAGATGGTAAAAGTAGATGTTACTAAATGGTTTCAGACACCACATGCTTAAGTTAACAGCATGGTCACAGTAATAAAAGAAAAGATGTTAAAGGTGAATGTGGATACTAAAATAATTAATAGGGTTATGGAAGTATTTTTATCTATGACAATAGTTAGGAAGCACTTTTTAAACAAATACATTCAAGGCAATTTTCTCTCTTAAAGGAAGTTCTAACAGAGTCACTTTGAGAAAAAGAATTAATGCTCATCACTTTTAACTTACTTTTAACTTACTTTCATTTACTTTGACTTCTCCTTATGCCTGTTTCAGTATCAGAAATGTCCAGATTGCTGGCTAGAATGCAAAAAAGTGAAGACCTTTTCCAAATGACTTCTCATTTGGGAAAAAAAAAAAAAAAAAAAAAAAAAAAGGAAGAAAGACCAACATAATGAGAAACTGAAACAATTCTGAAATGTGCCCAAGAAAAAACTTTGCAGATTGAATAGACTTAGATGCCAGATTAAGTTTAATGCGGTTATTTATGTAAGACAATAATTTGGCATGAAAGAAGTTTACCAACCATACTCATAAAAACTGCAGTCAGCTGTATAGATGGAAAGTCACCAAAATAAAACCAGCTGTCCAAGGAGGCATCTCTAGCTTGTCACAATTAAATAGTTACTCAGAAAGGTATCTGGAGGATGATGTGATTGTTTTAACTTCTGAAATTTATTTTCTTGGCAAAAGAGCCATAAGGAAAAAAATCTACAATTTTTAGAAAGTAGTTTTAAATATAAATATATAATACAGAGATAATTTTTTCAGTCTTTTTACATTGACTTCCAGTCTAGTTGTTGAGCAGATTCAGGAAATGCAAAAAGATATTTCTTTTTGGCTTTACATTGCATATTAACACTCACACACACATCCATACACGCATACCCCTTATTAACAGCTGCAAAGACTGTCATGTTACTTGGAACCCAAATTCAAGTTTATGCTAAATCCTGCCTTTGTAACCCTCTCCTATAGTCAGCGTGAAAGCTCAAGAAGCTAATGATAATGCTAACAACTGATAGTATATTCTAAAATTGGATGGTAGATGCAAAAGAACAGCTCTTTTTCTTCCAAGAAAAGGTTATCTGCTCAGCAGGATACTGGGACCCATTGGCAGAAACAAATGTTCTGCAGCTTGTACTCTGACTTGCTGTATCTAACCTCTGGCTAAATTACTGAGAGGATTTTCCCTTGTAAGATTTGTCTTCTTGTGCATTTTGCACAAGAATTAAATCCCCACCATTTCACATTGCATTCCACAATCTTTACAAGCATTTGGTGTCTCCTCTGAGGCACCCAGCACGTTGTGCTTCTGCGTCAGGGTCTCAGACACCGCTGAGGATGTCCGGGTATGGAGTGTGAGATAAAGAGAAAACCACAAGCAAACAGGGCAGGGATTTGGGCAAAACAAAGAGTGACAGACTGCTGAGGGCAGCAAAACGGCCCCTACGAGGAGTGATGAGAGTCTTGCTGCGTGTTGTATACATAAAAAGAGTGCTACTGGCCAAGGCTGGGAGTTGTAGGAAGACCTGGACCTGAGGGGAGACGGAGGGAGCAGCCAGTCC
Organism: Athene noctua; assembly: GCF_965140245.1. Classification (NCBI taxonomy): domain Eukaryota; kingdom Metazoa; phylum Chordata; class Aves; order Strigiformes; family Strigidae; genus Athene; species Athene noctua. The sequence continues at coordinate 77,092,869 of NC_134039.1, forward strand.
CCAGCTGGGCCAGCAGCACTGCGGACTGCCAGCCATGGAGACCTCATCAGGCAGCACATGGGTGGAGGCCCACAAGCTGTTGAAAACTCCTGCAGCTAGATTTTGCCGATACATTTGACTAGTCTGGAACATGTTCCCAGCTCTGCTTTGCCACAGCGCTGCTTTATGTGTAGGTACTAACCATGTGCAGGAACAGCTCTACCATCCTCTAAGGGCACTGCCACAAAAACCTACAGAGAAATGATGGAATAACAGTGAGGATGTCCTCACCCCGTCCCAGTTCTTTGTAGCTGCCATACTTCCCCACTGCAAGGTACCAACTTTGTTCACATCATGCTAATTGTCATAATATTCATGCCTAATTGTCATAATAATCATGCTAATTGTCATAATATTTATGCCTCCCAAGCAATTGTGGAGATCAATTCCTTCTCATTTCTATGATCAATCCTTTCTCACCTCCATGCTGCCTTCTAGCCTCTCTCCTTCAACCCCACCTCAACACCAATGGGAAGAAAGTGAAATTCCAACACTCACCCAGTAAAAGTAATTGCAAAATGTTCAGGGCAACCCTTTCCTCTCCACATCAAGTTTTTACCCGTCAAGAGGCCCAGTTATCCTGCTTTCAAATCTCCTTGGAAAAGTTCGCAATGCTTAAGTGTCAAACTAATGTTCAGCCTAAAGATCCAAAGGGGAGATACTACACTCTCTGAGGAAGACTGCACATTTCCCTTCTAACCCTCGCCTCAGTTGAAGTATTACAATAATGACAGATGAGCTCCTCCAATAAGAGGCTTTCCTTTCCTTGACTTCAGTGCAAAATTTTCCAGAGTTTTATGCAACATTTTAATCTCATGTCTTTCAACTCTACTTTCTCCTGCTATGTTGCTTATGAAAATGGCATTAATAGAAACAGAAAATCTGTTAAGCAGGGTAAGTGCTGTACTACATGTGAGAGCAAAACAAGCAGCCCCTGGCACTGAGGACCAAAAGGATTCCATTAAACAGAAGGAAAACAGTCTTCCAACTGGCAGAGTATCATTTCGCTTTGTTGACAGTATATAGTATAATGATTATCTACAGCTGGGATGGGGAAGTATAAATCACATTAAATTTTTAAAATATACTTAGCTATGCAGACCACAGGAATACACAACATTCATACATTGATTATGGCTATGGGATTTTAATTTTATTTTTTTTTTTTACACAATAGTTATTTATAGGAACTAAGTGCAACTCCCACATCTTCATTAGGAACTGCTTCAGATCATCCCAGCTACAGAAAGTGCTGAGAAATTTGAATAAACACGCTTGGCTGACAGTCTTTTCACAGAATAATATCTCTTTAATTTAAATAAATCTTTAACATTCACTCTCTCGCAATAACCAATCTATTTTTTGCTTTGATTAAAAAGCCATTTTTTGTTTCACTAGATTAACATTATTAAAGAGATACTGTCTGAGAATACCGAATAATAAGAATGTCTGGACACGGAAGAAAACACCCTGATAAAGTTATTAACTACAGATTCATTTCTTAATGGCAGTGACAGAGACTTAGGGGATACTGATAATGACTAGGCAAGTAGTCTATAGGAACCTTGCACATTTATCTTGCACCAATCACTTTCTTATCTTTTATATATTAAAAAGAAAACCAGGAATTGATAGTGTGGACAGCTTGCTGACATTAAAATTTCTTGGTGTTTTCTTCACCCTCCTTTTCCGTTACCCATTAATATAACGCAAATGTACAGCTCAGTAACACGGGATATTGTTCGCACAGAATCTAGGGCATGGGGTTCCAAACCTATAAGATCCATTCACAGAAGATATAACATTCATCATTAGATACATTTAAAATCATCTTTGACAGAACAGTAATAGAAAAAGTATGGACATGCATTAGCAAAATAATTCTTTTTTCCTGTTTTAAAATTGCTTTAATCATTTAGCTTATTTTTCATATATAAAAATAATAAATATGTAGACAAACACTAATTTTTCTTAAAACCAACCCAATAAAAAAGAATTCAACGTCCTGTACAAAGATACCATTTATGTTTAGAAAGAGATCAATGTGCTTTCAGAAAGAAATGGCACAACTTCCCCTTGCCCACATCATAAAAACCCAGACACTTTCAGCTGAAGATCATATAGTTTTAAAAAACAAGGTAAGTATAATGTCAGAAAGTGGTTAGATTCATCTTTCTTGCCCATAAGCAAACAATAGGATTGATTAATATTAAGGTGGGTGGGGCAGGAAAGTTAAGAAAGGGAGGGTTGCCAAGAAACTGTCACTATAAAAGTTGGCCATAAAACAAGTTCTACTTTGTGAAAAATTCTGAAGTTTTGGAAATCTAATTTTCCTCCACATCAAGATGAACCATCCACTCCTAAACTGGAGAGCCCATTGGTTAGGACACAACACTATTCATCAGCCAACTGATACTGGCAGTACTGAGGCTTTCTCTCAATCTCCTCTGTTGGAATATTAGATAGATTAAATATTCATTGAGCTTGGTAAACTACAGACCAGCACTAAAAGCCTACAGTCAGGGAGAACAAGGACTTTCCCTCATTCAAGAAAAACATCCTATGAAGAGTGTAAGCATGACCTAGCTACTTTTGAACCTGGCTATAGATCAGTTTCTGCATCTTTGGCCCATGAAATAAAGTTGGGGAGGTGTTTACTTTTTTTTTAAACTAGCCCATAAATTGATAAATTTCTGCCACAGGCAATGGTTTCTCAACAACAGGTACCACAAGCTATTGTGAATGTCTCCTGCTGCAAATTTCTCTTTCATTTGACTCAGCAGAACGAAGCCAAAGAAAGTTTCTGTTTAAAAGAAATTATTTTTATGAAAAGTTTTGATGAATCAACATTTTCCAGTTTAAAAAAAAAAAAAAATCCTCAGAAAATTCCTAACTAGCTCTAGTCATCACTTTTCAAAGAGGTCGCATGTCCATAAAATGAAAATGGCAGTGTACGTGGAAGAGGAGTTGAGAAAAATGGAGTAGCACGGTGCCTGTACGTCTGTGTCACCTGCTAAGAATGCCCATGAAAATAAAGTCATCACTGAGCAGACTGAGCACAGAAGCTCCGGTGAGATGTTCAGCATCCTACAGAACCACAGAGGAAAAACAACAGGTTTTACTGCACACGTGATGCTGCCAGTCTTTATTTTTTCTTTTTTTACTTGTCCACTCAGATGACAAAATATTCTCCTTTGAAATCCTGTTTCAAAATATTTTTTAACTAGAAAATGTAGTTATGTCTCGGAAGCCATCAACATCACCTGCCATATGCATTGCCTGATGCCCTCAGACCTTGCCCAGGACCCAGAGGCTGCGTGTGCCTGCACTGCCCGCTCCTGGAAGATCCTTTCCCTGGAAGATCCTTTTGTTTCTGTTTGTGCAAAGGTCTGACCCTAACAATGCTGCCGGAAGGAAGGAAGGAAGGAAAGGTTTGTAGAAACCTTTGCAAACTTTTTTTTCCCCCTTAAACATCTCCCCCGAGGGCCAATAGAAACACAGAGTTAGCTCTTCAGATACCCAGTCCAAGGGGGACACTTCAGGAAAGAAATTCAGCTAAAGAGCTTCCAGCACTTGATTACTTATTGTTTGTTCCCCCCCCACCCCCCCCGCCCCCCGCCTCCGCCACCCGGATTTCACCGGGAACGTCTAACGAAATTACAAGTATTTCAGTCTGGAACTGGCATGCTCATGCTGCTGAACTTCAGCAAGGACGTTCCGTTTGAGCAGCGTCCTATGCTGTGTTTCGGGTATTCCTTGTCAACTTCTGTTATTTGACGTTTGTTCTGCCACTTGGAAATGAAGCGTACGTGCAATGTGCGATAACGGCCGGGAGCACCGATGGGCAAGGAGGAGAGCTCCTTCTCCCGCTCGCAGTGTCTCCAGGGCTGCACGTCCCGGCGAGCCCCGAGGTCCCTTCTCCCGGGGAGGAGCGAACCCCTCCCCAGGCACCAAACCGCGCCGCGCCGTGTCTCCCCGCGGGGACCCGCTGCCGCAGGCACAGCGCGGCTTGTCCCGTTCGTTCCGCCCGTCCGTTCCGCGCCGCTCCGCAGCCCGCGCCCGGGCAGCGGCTGCGGGCGAGGAGCGTGCCCCGGCGGGCCGGCAGGAGCTGTGGGGCTCTGCCCGCCTGCCCCACCTGCGGGGGTGCGCCCGGCGCACCGCCCCGAGCACCCACCCAGCCACGGCCAGGGAAAATGATGCAGCTGTGAGGTGGAGGGGGGTCGCTAGCGAAGTGGTAGAAAAACTAACCTGCCACGGGGACGGTGGTGGGCAGCAGCAGCAGCTGATGGAGCAGCAGGGCTGGCAGGAGTTGGGTGGCCCGCATGGTGCTGGCGGCCCCCCCCGGCGGCTGGCGGGGAGGAGAAGGGGCGATGGCTCCTCGGAAGGACCCTGTGCACAGCCGGTCACTAGAGGAGGCAGAGTGAGCCGAGCTGCTTTTTATTGCGATGATCTAAGTTTGTTGTGTGATTAACTGGAAAGATCTGGGTCCCAACTCCCTCTTACGGTAAGAAACTGTTTAACAACATCCCCTCTCTGCCTCCTCTCCTCCTCCCCTCCCCAAGAGCTGCCTCCCCTCCCGCCCCGCAGCCAGCCCGGGGAGAGGGTTCTCATCGTCGCATCCCTCCCTCCATCCTTCCCTCCCTCCCTCCCTCCCTCCCTCCCCCCTGCCGCTCTCTCCCTCCCTCTGTCCCTCAGGGGCTCAGGAGGAGCAGCCGGGACGGGAGGGGGCCCCCAGCTCTTGCCCCGGAGCTGGTGTCTGCTGCTGTGCAGCCCCTCAGAGCCTCCCTCCAGCCCCTCCTGGTCCCACAGCCTTCTTTGCCCTCTTGGTTTCAGCCACAACAAACCTCTCCCGCCCTGCAGACATCTCCCTTCAGAACCTCCCCCTTTCTCCACCTGCCCCTCGGCCCCATCCCCCGGCAGCACCCTCATCCATACCCGTTTCAGCAGGACTCCCCCACCCCAACGGCCAGGGACCAAGCAAGGCCAGTTTCCCAGTAAGGAAACACTGCTCCTCCAACCTGCCCATGGCTGCCAGCCTGGCCTCTCCATCACCCTCTTTGGCGATCTGACAAATGCCACTTCCGCAAAATTGTGGCAACTCTGGGGAAACTAAAGGTCAAGTATCAGCTGTCTGGTGTCGCTCCATGGAGACAACCCTCAGTCCAAAGCGAGGCCTGACCTTCCTTCTGTCACAGGCAAAGTGGTTGTAATTCTTCTATTGCACTTCATTTTAACCTCATGGAAGCAATGGCGTTGGGTTTTGTTTGAAGTCATGAGACCAGCCTTTGTGACACACGAGTGATCAAAACTAAACACTTCAGGAAAAGTTCTGCATTAATTCAAACTGCTCGTTTCTTCCATGCACCCACCTACTGTCTAAGCACAAGTGTGTGACAACACAGGAAACTGTTTCCCTCCATTTTCCACAAATAAACCAGAGACCTTCATGTGGCCCTGTGCCATGTGAGTCAGAAAACGGGTCTCCTTCTCCAGCCCAGACTCCTTTGCCCAGACTTACTATCCATACTGCTGATAAACACCTTTGAGTGAAACAGCTTTTCTTAAAAATGGGTTCTTTCCCAAGCCACAAATGTTCATTGTTAACTTTTATTCCCTATATTCCCAAAATTTTTTTTTTTCCAACAAATTTATGCCCAGTGGCAAAACATAAAATTTCGATTATGGAATTACTCTCCTGGTAAGTGAAAGAAAGCGCACAGAAAGAAGTTGAGAGGGAGTCTGTGAAGAAAATATTTTGAACATTTGGCATTAGAGGAAAACACATTTATGTGAGAAAAAAGAAAAATACTTTCTGAAATCTGCAGAATGAAAATTATTTCTAAGGGGCTTTTTTTGCTCTCCTTGTTTTTCTCCCAAGAATAAAAGTTAATTTACAGGAGTTCCTTGGAGATGCACAACCTGAGAACAGATAAAATGTATTCCACTGGTCAATGACCTTGTGTGAAATCCTTGTCTGCTACAACTGATGGAACATGGATATCTCACTTAGTTTTTGTTTTCTGTTTTACTCCCTGTGCTTGAAGATAGAAATAAACATAAACAATATACAACAAAAATAATCATAGCACCATGCTAAGCCGAAAATAGCCACATTCTGTAAACCAAATGTATTTGATTTGTTGTCCATGCATGTGATCAGTGACCTTTTTTTGTATAAAGCACAAAATCATGCGCCATTAAAGCCAAGTAGATTTTTTTGCCGCTGACTTCCCTGAGGGGAGTATTTGGCCTGAAGTCAGATTTGTCCTGAATTTTAGGAAGGTTTCTGTTGTGTCTCTTGAGGACTAGGGTGCTCCCTAATGGAGAAAAGATTTTGCTACATAGATTCCTATTATTAATACATAGTCCTGTGTATTATTCATGATGTATCTGCAATTCTGCTTGAGAGCTCAAGTCATGGGCATGCGATTCTTTGGCTGAATATATTATGCTGGGCAGGTGCAACTCCATAGTCCTGGTTCTCCTTTTGTCCAGTTTTGGGGACCTGCTGGAGAATACCTCTTCCTTTTACATAATCCCTGTATCAGTGGAAACTAGGGCACATGGGTGGGGGTCCAGGGAGAGAAGGGAGATTAGAAAGGGAAAGATCCTTTAGATGCTATATTCAGATGCTCTATTTGTAGGCAGTCAAGAAAAAGGTTTGCATCTGGATCTGGGAAATGAAAATGCTCTTTCGTCCCGCATCATATACTGCGAAATGTAGTATGATCCTTTTTTTGGTGTCTTCTTGCCCCATGTATTTTACAACTGAAGCATAATATTTTAGTTCAGTTCTATCAAGTTTTACCTTGAAATGAATTTCAATATGAAGGAAGGCTGCAAAAATTGCATTTCATGCTTAAGTTTACAAAAATAATTCCATGTTAATTTTCAGTCTGCACATAGAGAAACTAAAGATTTAAATAAGATAATCAAAAGTTGTAGGTTTTATGCAAGAATATGCTGTTATTTTTTCTGACCTTTTGAGGGCATGTTTCCTGACCTATAAATCTCTTTCTCTTTTTCTGTTTTGGGGGCTTAGCTGAGAGTATGGATTTTTGGTCATCTTTTCTTTTTCCTTCTATTTTTTTTGGCAGCTTTGCAAACTTGCCCTGATAACCTGACTTTAAAATCAGTGTAGCTCGGCATTAGGAAATTAGCATAACGTTTCTGTAGAAGATCTCTAAAAAAAATGAGTTACTGCACAATTTACCAAAGATGTATTTACTCTGGACTGCCTACATGAGTAAAAAAATATGCAAAACTTTATTTTGGTTGGAAAAGTAAGCAGACATGACCAAATACATAGAAACTGCTATTTTTATATTCCCTTTTCTGACCATAACCACAGCTGGATCTGTTTTTCAGATGTAACTTGCTATTCAGAAATGCTAGATATTCGCAGTTTTGGCAGGAATCTTCACACACACACACAGAGTAATACCAAGTCACAATTACCTTTAAAAAAAAAATTTCTAAGTGAACCAGCATCTATCAAATGAATCACATTTTGTGTTCAAAATAAACCTTTTCTACTTCTTGATTTATCTGGTATACATATCACTCTGTTAAGGTCCTATTGGATAATAAACCAAATAAAATAAGCAAGTTCATGTAGTGATTATTCTTCAACGCTGAGTTGATTGATAAAAAAGTCTCAGGCTGCCTGAGAAGTTTAAACCAAGTAATTGTGCTTCACATTTCCAACAGGATAAATTTTAATTGTCTTTTTTTATAAACTGATCTTGAGACTAGAAAGGGAAAAGTCTGAGGCATGGACTCTGAGATTCGACACTGCTGGGAAAGGCAGAGTTTAAGCAGAGCCTCAGCTGGACAAATGGCACCTTCCAGCCTAATCCCCAAGCCTTCTTCATGCAGAAAGAGAAAGGCAAATAGGGTGAGAAGGCTGAGAGGAAGAGAGGGAAGAAGGGGATAATAAGATCCAAGCACAGGGAATAATGTCTAGCTGAAAGCAGAAGCTCAGAAGCTCCCCTGAGTCCACCATTTTAGATTTAGCCAAAAGGAATTTGCATGTCATCATACTAAATGCTGCAGATCTGAACTGCCAGTCCCAGAGGGCAAATTCACCACACCAGTCAAGTGTTTAGAGCCCCACACAGCGAAGCGGGAGAGTGTAGCACCTCAGATGAGGCTTCTTGATGATTAGCCACCAGGGAAACCCAAGGATGAAAGCAAGAGCCACGCTTCCTTCTGCAGTGTAGGTACTAACTTACAGTCCTGAGGCAGTCACCTCTGCAAACATGGTATTCACAATTGAAATTCCATGTGTATTTAGTAACTTAAACTGTCTAGTTTTAAAAAAGCTTCTTATTCCTTGGCCCACAGTCTAGAAATAAAAATTAATCAGGGTCTATCACCCGGCTTTGCAGGCACAAGGTATGGTATGATTTGGCTTGAAACTATACAGTTGCCCTTTCCTTTACTCCAAAACAGACTTGTGCAAGCAGCTTCACACCTTGATTGAGCACATTCATGGCACAAACATGCAAAATAATTCAGGGCATATGCAAAATAAAAACCAGTCTAGATTATCATTTTATACACATGTGTGTGCTCCTGGGGACTTAAAAATATGGTTTTGAAGCTGCTGAGTTAAGAAGGAACATGAGCTCCAAAATGACTTGGTTATGCTTGGTTCCACCTGTCTTGATTCACATATATTCATAATATTCAAACATACATAATTCACAACTCTCCCCACACCCAGACTCCCAGGTGCTCAGGTCCTAAACCCTCGTCAGGTAATCCAGCATTCAGCCTTGCAGACAATAATAACATAAATCCTTTATGGTTTTCCTGTGTAAGACATATTGTAACTGATTTTTACATATATATTACATGCTAACTAAAAATAATTAAGATAAATAACAAAACAATTTTTAATTTCTAGTATGAAAGCCATTTAAACCATATAAGACATGGTGCCCAATGGCAGCTGATGATAATACAGCCCTTCAAGATCAGTTTGGAAATTACTATTTCCAATATTTTTGGAAAAAAAAATATCAAAAATGCAAGAATCTATACAGAGCACCTTGCTATTAGAAGAAAATATCTGATCAAGTTTTATCACATCAAAATTTAGATATTTCAGTACTTTAAAAATACCTCTACAAGGAGATAAATTTTTCAGACAAATGTGCATGCAAAATGGCTATTTTCATAAAAATTCCCAGTAATATCCTTTTAATGTTTTGGGGAATGTGGTGCATTGTGGCTATGCTTTTAGGAACACAAAAAAATTCCTCACTCTGCTTAGAATTGCTCCTTGAATGTATTCAGAGTTTAAGTATAGTGACTAAGGATGTTAAACTTTTTGTTTAAATTTGTTTGTGTGTTTCCTCTTTTATTTATTAGTCTCTGCATCACCAAGAGTCTAGAAAAGATAAACATCATGGTAGTACTGTTAAATAGATTCTAATGTACTTTTCCTGTATTATCCAGGGCGTAATTTGATCTGTAAAACCTTTACAATAGATTTTTTTGGTGCAAGAATGTTAAGAAAAAATGAACCTCTCATTGACCTCAGTCTACTAAAATCAAGTTGTGGTACTGGCCACTGGAAAAACAAACAGAAGCTGAATACATTTGATATGAAGCAACAACCCCAGAAGCCCGTAATTTACATACCATAGTTACTGAGTTACTTCTCTGAGGATAGTTCCTCTCTATACTATTTAACTATTTAAATGTGTATCCATTTGGGCTTCTCCATAAGCATTTCATTTTTAGAAAATAAAGTATTTTTTTATGCTTAGTAGAAGATACATTCCCTAGGACAAAGTAGTCTTAAAATCAAAGGTTTGGCCAAATTCATCTGTAGATATTCTCCAGTCTTCAGATCTCCTTTTTTCCAGCTGTTTTTTTTTGATTCAGAAAGACTTCATTTCTTTGCATATTTAAGTAAACTACAAAGCTTAATCATGATCAAGGAACTCTACACGTGTATATATATATGTAAGCGCATTTCATCTTTTTTGTTGTTGAACAGTTGGAAAATACCAGCCAAAAACATTTAACCACTAAGGAAATCTCCAAATCACATTGATTTTAAAATCACCTGCTATTTAAAGCAGTTTTATGATTTTCGTGCCTGAGCTAACGTGTGTATATATGTGATTTTTATAATAATTTTCACAATGCTTACTCTGAAACTTTTATATTTACAGATAATTCACCCTTCCCTTTGCATTTTTTAAGTCAGTGAAAACCAAGAGTGTACTCAAGTAAAACCACTGAACATACCTGGCTGAGTATTTTTTCGTTTAACTGACTAAATCATAAAACTGAGGGTAGTTTTCCAAAGATATTTTTATGTATTCAATCGCAAACCGGAGAACAATTTCTGGATTTCCTAGAGCAATTTTCAGTAATTGCTCTTATTTTAAAAATAAACTTTTAAAAGATTTAAAATCAGGACTTTTTTTTTTGTTGTTTCTAAATGTGAAAAAAATTAGCATACAAAAGAAAAATCCAAAGAAATAAATAAACAAACAAAAAGGATTTCCAGAAAAATTTTGACAAAACAATGCAGAGATGTTAATGTAAGCCCATGTATTGTTTGGTTCAACGTAAATGTGTTCTTTTAAGTTGAGAAAAGTTTAAAACAGGTTCTCTGTAGTATGTATTTTACTTCTAGAGGGAGTAAATGGTTGGCAGACAGTGAAGGGTCCTTATCTTCCAGTATGATACTTCTGTAAAAGAAACATTGTTAAGAGATACGCTGAGAAGACCCTACCAAAACTGATGCTGAAAGACCAGCTACAAAAAATTAAGGTATGGATATCTAAAAAATGAGATATTGTTATAAAAAAAATTTAGTATCTCTCAGTTGTAGACATTTTAAAATGTATTTTCAATATGTTTAGACTAACAAAGAATAAAATTATGCTAGTCTTTGACTGTGAATTATACATTATAGGGCAACTTCAGCAATTCAAAAATCCAGAGACAAAAGCATTAGTCCTTTGAATTCCAGAGAATGAAGACTTCCAGAACTTGCTTGTCAAGAGTAAATTCTCTAGGATTTCATATCAAAGGGAGGATTTCTGCCTAGGGTGCTGTTAAAGATTTTAGAAAGAAATCTATACAGGGATTCATCAGTTTCCTAGCAATCTCTCAAATATGAGGACATATTAATAGCAGCTCAGAGAAAACACAAACAACAAAAAGAACTCACAATACATGGCCATAAAGCACTGATCTTTCCTGGTTTAAGGTTTGTAACCCCAGAGACAGAAAGCTTGCCAAGACATCAGAAAAGATGTTATCAGAGGAGGAATCTCAGCTTGACTTCTTTTCAAGAACAAGCTTTGGATACTTTATTTGAATCAAAGTCTCCTTGTTTGGCATATGAGCTTTGTAATGCAGCTACTGGAAAATAGTCAAGTAGGGAAAAGGGACATGTGGCTGCAGAATCAGGACAGGAACTCTCAAAGGAAGACTAGGGCAAACTGTTAAACTCTGCTGTTTCCATTTCTTTATATAATAAAGAGAAACCTTTTTCAGTACAGTTTTATCCCTTAAAGATCTCTACCACAGGTATTGCAGGTACAGATAACAGTGAGATAGCTCTACATTTGCTATGCCAATAAAACATATACAGGTTTTTTTCTATGTTGTTTTTAGTATTCTATACCTCAATTCTATGGCATCTATTTTTGTGAAGTACCTAATCCCCACTTTTCATAAAGATTAATTGTTGCAAACCTTTTTTCTTATAGGTGAAATCTGAGCATGGATGATTAGAATTCCCTGCACATTAAACAGTGACAGAGAGTCTTGCCTTACCATATTCTGCTGTGGATTTTGCTACCAACTTCTGCAGCAAAATAAGATTGAAACAGAATTTAGATGTCTATGGGCTTAAGTTACAATTCTAAACCTGTCTGCTTGTTCATATTTATCAGCTTTGCTCAATTTTTCTAAAGTTTTGATCCCATTCTTCATGTCCAAAATGAAACATAAATTAAAGAATAAGCTTTTGAATTTGGAACACTACTGCTAAGCAAGCTGGTATGATGGCCTATTTCAATATTTTTTATCAGATTACTAAATAAAGGTATCTTCTTAATAAAATCAGATTGATATGAACAGACATATAGAAACAAATGCATTTACAATAGTGGCATAGAAAAATCTTTACGGAAAAGTGTTGGGTTTTTTCTGCTTTGTGGTCTATCCTGAATAGAAACACATTATTTCTGACTTTGCATTATTACTGGAAGGTTTTTTTGAAATCTTTCTTAAAATAGAGATATACAGATTAATGCTTACTGTATATTTAATTCCCCGTATCAGCAACACTGGTGTTTAATTTACGAATCTACAGATTAGGTTGAAGGACAAGTCCACATAGACAAGAAATTTTATCTGACAGTAATCAATGACGGTTGTCTAGGGAAAAGTAAAAAACCAGAATAATTCTGCACTGATACTTCCTTAGAATGTTTTCCAACCTGCCAACATTTGATGGTCATCCATTTTTTGGTGCTATGAAATTAATTATCTTCACAGCAATTATTACTTTTTTCTCTTTATGCAGCCTACCAAGGTTCTGATGTAAACAGCCAAACAAAAACATGGGATAAATCAGCTGGACAAGGAATTTTCAAATATACACTTTTGTGAGTTGTTTTTAACTTCTGGTACAAAATGTTTCACATATAAAACCCTGAAATACAATAGCTTTTTCATATACTATGGAACAGTAAATATTAAGTGTTAAAATTTTATTACCTTTCCTTAAGGAGAAAAAAACAAAAAAAACAAAACAAAACCCAAGAACCCCTCTGTCCTTTACTGGATTTTTATGTAGACACTTGAATAAAAAAATTTTAATAAGAAAATAAAACCATAAATTCTGAAAATATGTAAACTTAAATGCCACATATCTGATTAGCTGTTTTTTACCATTCCAATGTATTTCTTCATTTATTCCCAGTAGATAAAACAATGTGGTTTCAATTCATATATTAAAGACCAATGGCAACAAACTGTCTTTATTTTTGCCTAAGATTATTTTATGCACATGTCCCTCAGTTATGGAAGCACTTCAAATAAACCACTGAGAATGTGCATTGAGGACCCACAGGAAATAGAGGGCTATGTCGCTCAGCTTGAGATGAACAACATTTAAACTGCTTTTCTTATAGTTTCTTCAGGAGAAAAAAAATAAAATCTGGTATTTGTTTTCCAAGATTAAAATAGGAAGCACACTATCTACAATTAATCTGTATTTTGTGACAAGGAAGTTTGATATAGTCCCATTGAAAGGACTGGTTTAGAAAGCGGACTCTGTATCTGGAAATAATCTTCCAATTTTTAACGGGAGGCATAATTAACCAAAATTTTGAATGCTGTATGTCACATTTTTAAAAAAACTTTGAACACTAATTACTCTGGTAAACCACTTATGTGCCCCATTGCCAGTAGCTGAGAGTGTATATGGAACTTAAGCTCTGATTTCATTTTTTCTCTCTCTCACACTTTCTTATGTCATTCTTTTTCTTTTTTCTCATTCTTTCTTTTTTCTCCTTTCCTCTCCCTCTCTTAATTTTTCCTATCTTTCTTTCTGTTTCCATGTCTTTCCCACTTTTCCTCATTTTCTCTCTCTCCATCAGCCTCTCCCATTAACTTTCTCTCTGCCTTTCTTTCTTTTCTTTCTTTCTTTTTTTTTCTTTCTTTCTTTCTTTCTTTCTTTCTTTCTTTCTTTCTTTCTTTCTTTCTTTCTTTCTTTCTTTCCATCTTTCTGTCTTTTTCTCTTTCTCTCTTCTAAAAGTTTAATTAAAATCCCACACAACTGCAGAAGACTTCCTGTCTAGTGTCAATTTAAAAATACAGTTATACAGGCTAAGATTTATTAATTAAGTTTTGGCCTACAAAACAAAAAATAGAAGAAAAGTTTACAAAGTGTCATAAATCTGGGGGCAAAAATTAGCAACTACAACTCCAGCTACTAGGCATTTTATGTGGCGTATCAAAATATGCTAACTATCAAGCTGTTAATTGTCTTTTTTCCTGACTTTGCAGACATCAGAATGACTGCTGGTATATGAAGTTACAATAGAACCAGAGAAAATTTTCTTCAAAGTGCAATAGATTTACTAAGAAACTTTTTAAGGAGGCAAAAGAATAATAACAAACAGCTTGAAATGTTCTATCCCTTACATCAGTGTATCCATCTAGTACAGATAAAGTGCTGGCACAATAAACAGCAGCCTATTAAATCTTTATTTCCAAGGATCTCCTGTTACACAGAAGTTAAAGATGGAGGTTAACAGCAGAGACGCACTTTTTTACTGATCACAGAGAGCACATCTGAGGGTGTTACAGTTGGGAGCAGGCATGACAGAGGGACACATCAGGAATATGCCCCCACGGTTTGTGATGTTGTATAAACTCTGTAGCTTCCTGCAGGCCAAAAAGCAGTAATTGTAACAATTGTTGTAACTCCAAAGTTTTCTAAATTTTGCTTATATCCATTCTCTCTTGCACATAGAAGCTTAGCTTCAGAAAAGCATGTAAAAGTCTGCCTGGCATTCTAATTCTCATGAACGTTCAATCCATTGTGCTTTAGAAAATATATAACACAAGTGAAGTTTAGGTTTGCCCTAAACTTCATTCTTCATCATCGATAATATGAACTAGTTGTTCTGTGTGACCCTTTTAAAGAGGTAATAAAACATGTTCACAAATTAAAATCCTTGGCTATGTCCCATTTATATCTATGAGACTACTTATGTTTTAGACATATATTCAGAAGAACTTTCTTGGGTCCAGGAATATGGGACTATTTTTATGAAATTGAGAAGATACTTCAGAGCACTTTGACTCTGAAATAACTTGATCAAAAGCTTACGGAGTGTAGTGGAAACCTCATTAAATTTTATCCTGAGCCAAAGCACAACAACATTGATTAAATACAAATCTCAGCCTTGTAAAATCAAGTCTGAGTGAACAGCTAGATTTTGTGGTGTAATTCAAAGAAGAGAATGTCAGAACAGAAAAATACAGATTAAAACTGAGAATCATGGGTCATCTGGCCAGATGACCAGTGAATTCCAGTGAATTAGCAAACATTGTGAAATGAGTATTCAATCAAACATGTCACAACTGCAACAGGAAGGAAAAGCATTTTTCAGAAGTGCATCACACTTTTTAAGCCAAGACTGAGCACATACTCGATGAACAATGGGACAATGACACAACATTCTTCCTAGGTAAAATCTCTGCAGACAAGAAGACTGTGGAACAGCAACAGCAGTGAAGGGATAAAACAGTTTGTTTATTCATTTTTTTATAACTAGGTAATAGAGCATAAATGTTCTATATTAAATAAAAGATTCACTGTATCATGGTCAAATTTAATAAATCAGAGAGAACAAAGTATAGTTACAATAGGTTGTAAAAAAGTGTTCCACTTAGCATGTCTAAATAATAAATGCGGATATAGCATTTGTGTTTGGAATGCAAGGTTGCCTACCCACAAATCCATTTTAAAAGCCATATTTATGTACACACCAGAGGAAAAGAGTGAAAAAAAGGAACATAACAAAACTTTCAGATATAATCTTGAGTCCAGGAATTCTGTAAAAATATTACAAAAAGGGAGGCAGCTCACTGACATCTGTGATTCCATCATAAATTGATGGGAAAACTTATATTTCTGTTTGAGTCACGCTGTATTTGTGCCATGTTATACCCTGTATTTCCTACACATTTCTGTCTTGTAGTCCTCCAGCCTTACCAAAGGAAGCCCAGCTTCCTGGATGCACATGCCTCCTCCTGAGAATATGGATTTTTGTCCCTGTGTTGCCTTCAGCTACCTGCCACGTCTCACAGCAACCAGCTGGGCTGGAGGCAGTGGGATCAGTGGTGGACTCTAAAAAGCACACAGGGTATTTTGTCATGTAACATGGTATACATATATTGACTGCTCACAAACAAACTTAATAAACTATATAATGACTCCACACTGAAGGGTCTTTTCTCAATGGAAATGTTTACCTGGGCCTCTCACTTCTACCTAGCTGTTAATTTTGAGTGGTATTCTTTTCTTCTAATGCTAGACTTCTATGGTTTTGGCAACTATATCTGAGGTAATCACTTAGTAATCACTTATTGTAGCATTGTTAGAAATAAATAGTCATTTTGGGGCACAATTACTTCCTGTCAGTCAGATGCTTACCTTTCTGAGTGTCTTTAACATAATTCTTTTTAGCTGAAATATACTCATTGATTTTGATTGCAAGAAAATAATGAAATTAACAGATGCAGACAATAGGAAAAAAAATGCTAAGAATTAAGGAAATACATCCAATGAGGCAGAAAGTAGGCAAAGGGCAGAAACTATGTTTTTCTAGTGCATCAGAAGTGTTCTAATGAATTAGATGGCCATCCTGGTAACAGTGGACTCACACGAAACTGCCATGGTCATGTTTATGATGTAATACAGAATCCTCATCAATTTGTGGAAAATTTACTGTGGACTTCAGATTTTGGGTTGAAAGACAAATAACACAATGCCTTGGTACAGCACTCAGGCTTGAGTCCAGCTTGCAACTCAGAAGCTGAAATGAAGTTTTCTTAAGTCTTAAACTGTCAGTAACAATTTTGAGGGACAATGAACTGTTAACTCACATTTTCTAAGTGTTCTTCTATGTACATCGCAGCAAACGAAAAGAAGGACCCTAGCTGCAGTATTTCAATATTTGTTTTAAATGTCTGTTGTTTCACCTAAGGGTTCTAATTCCCTTACACTGAAAAGAAACTATGCATCAAGAATTTAACTCTGGAGAAAAACATGGAGCAATCCCCATATTTAAGCTTTTCCACTTTTTTGCTTCTTGGTTTAGAAACCAGGTTCAATATATCTTTATTGACATATGCAAAGATATCTCCAAGATTGTACCTATCTGTTTCTAGAACTATAAATATGTGAGGCACAGCATTCCAGTGTTGGATTTGAGCTAATTACAGTTTCTGAGATTAAGTTAGAACTGTTAGGCATGGCACCGTGTTAGCATGCAAATATTTCTTCAGGACCCAGAGGCAGTACCTCTGAATTGTCCTACTCTGTTATGTGAAAGTAACAATGTGATCAAAGGTGGCTAAGGGAATATTGGCAACTTGGTATACGATGCAACTTTAAAAATCTGTCTAAAAGTAGCTCAGGCATCCTGCTCTGGGTTATAGATTCCTTTTAGGGGACTAGTTTCCTAGTTTTAAAAGAACCTACAGTCCTTTCCTTTTACATTCCTTGAGGAATTTATCACAACTGATGACAACAGAGGTGAATGGAGCTCCAAAAAGAGAATGATAACATCTGTTATGATATTTGAAACATTTACATGATTCAGAATGTTATTATGAATGCATTAAACTTCCAGAACATGACCATTAAAGAAATTATCTCTATTGCGAATATACAGAGTATATAGAAGTTATATCAAACTGCTTACAGAATACTGAACATTAATTAAAGCTGACTGGGAATTTGCAGGTCAGATATTTTAAAATCAAAATGAAATCAAAATCAAAACTGAAGAAAAGGTACATTTTACAAGTCTTTTTTTTTTTTTTTAAGGAGCTGTGAAATTACAAAACAATCTGAACTTTTTGACAGATATCAGGATTTTAAATTACATTTTCCACTTTTAAGAAATTTCTAGATATTTTAAATTAAAATCAGAATTAATGTGTAACAGAAAGAACTACAAAATAGAATTACAATAGAATGAACCATTTTAATTTCTTCAATTCAATATTATTTTAATATTAGTTTCCCAAAATATCAGATTTTGACATTTCATCAAAGACAGGAAAAACCTAGAAAAGTAGAAAAAAAATAATGAAATTCTTATGATAATAAAAGTAATTTCCTGTGTAGCTATGGTTCTGATTAGATAACTCATGAGTCAAGAGTTCAAGAGGTCAATGAAACCAATGTTCTGGTCATGAGGACACCATATCAATGTTATAAATGAATCCACCATTATACATTACCTAATTTTAATGTATTTATTATCTTTCTGATGTTCTGTGATTTGTGTTGTTAGGGTAGAAATCCATATGGGAACATGTGAACATAATATGTAAATCTGGATATGCATTATGTCCGTGAATAAATTTCTTTATCTCACTTGCTTTAGTTACTGGTTGCAACAATTCTTACCCATAATATCCAGAAGGTGTTGTGAGGCTCTGTTCATTCATTAAAAGCATGAAATCTGCTGTGACAGCTTTGCATGAACAGTGCTAGAAGTCTATAACTAAGAAAAATTATGTCCTCATAAGTTTATAACCCATACAGAGAAAGGATATTTCTTTGTATTTGTATAATCCTGTTTAATAGACTTAAACAATAATTAGGTAAATTGGTAACTTCCTTGACAACATTTTTAAGTACTACAACTATTAATGCTTTTTGCACTAATACTATAACTGTCATCAGTGTAATTTATTCTTTAATTTAATATTGATTTGTTAGTAATCAAATATTTAGAAGATACAATAAATACAGTATTTCTTACTTTCTTGGGGTCAGAATTTCACACAGAATATTTTATTTGTCTTATTTTCTTAAGATTTCTCCCTCACTTTTCCACTGCCTTTCATTTTCTTCAGATTATTAAGTTTGGGGTTTAGGGCTTTTTGTTTTGTTTTGTTTTAAGTTTTCTGCAGAAGAACCTTCTGGGGGAAAAAAAAAAAAAAAAAAAAAAAAGGCAAAAGAAAACTGGGATTCAAAATAGACACTTGTCAGCTGAACGAACTTCAGCAGACCAGCGAACTCCTCTCTTAAGCATTCAAATATATGACTGTACATGAAAATCAGATGGGCATGAGGAAATGATTCCATTTGCCAAATGCAGTTTTGAACCATATGGCAAACAGCTGTTGTTCAGATGAGCAAATCCCTGAGAAGCTAATTTCTTAAGCCCAAACAGAGAATCTTGCAGTGAAAGGTAAGTACAACACAGCACCTTGGAGTTTTATTTGTAACCTACAAGGCAGGAGATAACGAATACACAAAATTCAGGATTTGAGTGGTTGCCATCACTGCAACATGCAGTACATGGGAACACAATTCCTCATAGTCATAGCAAATTACCACAGACATTTTCAGGAATGTGTGATAATCCAGGGATTGCACAGAGGGCCATTCCAGAAAGATTTTTTTTTTTTTTTTTTTATGGTGTTATCACTACTACTTAGCGCTAACTTGTTTCTGTCTCAATGTATCTAGGGTAAAACCTGCCAATTGATTTTATTATGAACAGTTGCAGGGTTATTAAAAATCCCACCTTTAACAGTTTAGAGTACATATGTGAGGTGAGATCCATGCTGTTTCACTGCCTGCAGCTTTTTCTTTCATTTGAAACCCTAAACTGCTTTCTGAGTCTATAGCAATGTTTGCAAATTCCTTAAAGAACGCTTCCTTTCCACGGTCAAGGCATATGCCATATTTCTTACCATCCACAAAGCTGCCTCACGGAACACTTGTCTGGAGATGTGCAGCAGCATGTTAATTTGTGGGGCTTCCTGAGGCGGGAGGGAGCTTTGTGTTCTACACTAAGACAACTTCCAGTCGTATCTGAAACCATGACTCCAAGCCAACAGGCTGCATGTCTTGCCTCCGGACTCTGCTCTTGAGTGTCCTCGACGACACAGATTTACGCTATGTCTTACTTATTTAACTTTAAACATGTATCGAGACATATCCTTTGCAGAGATGGGATTCACACAGAAAGAGGTTCTCAGGAAGGTGTAAGTCTGTTCACTGTAGCACATGAAACAACATCGTTTGAAAACAGAAAGTGGTCTGATTTGTATGTCTTTCTCATGTTTTGTCTTGTGATAGTATTAGTTTGATGCACAACTTTTCTCATCAGTTTAAGATCACTTACAGAGATCATTACCCTGTGCACATAATGGCACATTCTTTCTTTTATTTCCACAGGTGTGCTGAAAGTACCTGAAGTGGGACAGTCACAGAGTGGGTTAAAAATATATATATATATTTACTGCCAAATTGCTTCTGGAATAAGACCATAAAAACTAAAGGAGGGAGAAAAAAGGAAGAAGAATGAGGCCAGATGGTCCGTTGGAAGGCAGCAGAGAAAGCAGCTTACCAGTTCTAGTTTGAGCAAGGCAAAAGTCTGAGAAAATGGCTGCTAAGTGGATACTTATATAGTTAGGTCAGTAATCATTTCAGTTAATTTTATTTCTGGTATGTCTTATAAGAAAGACAAGGTAGGAGTTCAAAATTAATTATACTTAATTTTAATGTACATATTCGTCAAGAATATTTAAAAGTCAAGTTAGATGCCTATTTTTTTTCGCTTACAGGTCTAGCTTCATGAATTAAGTGCTTGAATATGTTCCTTTATCTTTCACTCTTCAACCAGATTTAAATCTGAAGACTAATTTCTAACCTTGCAAGCAATAACATTTTATGGAAGCTTAAATTTAAAGAGAAGTCTGACACTCAGTAAGTGCTTGTGACTTTTGTCTGTTGTGAGAGGATATTATTCAGTATATTTTCCTATTACTGCTTTCTTAATTACATCTTTCTCTCTCAGCCTTTTCTTCTTGATTAGAACCACTCATTAGTGATTAAAGGATTATTTTGTATATGTGTTCCTTACGGTCACTTAATGTGAGGCACTACATCATTTATTTCCTCTACCAAATTTGGCCCTAAATTTGGCTACTCAAGGTGGAACTGTAATTCCTGAAGAATCCAGAAAGCCTAACTTTGAACTTCAGGACTTTTCGTGGTTTCAGGAAAGTAATCTTTATCTTCTTATACTCTGACTCAGAGACAATTGTTTTCTTCAGAAGAGAAATACATCAGGTAGGACTGTAAATATTTATTATTTAAATAGTACTTGACTGAATTGAAGCCATATGGCTTGAAAACATTTCAGGTGGGGCTTTGGATTTTGTTGGGGGGAAAGGTTTAATTGGCTTACTTATAGACTATTTAAAGTAAATTCTGTACTTAAAAGTCTCAACTAGTGCTCTTAAATAAAAAGTAAGATTAGCCACCTGCATTGAGGAGTTCTGAAAACTGTATTCTCAAGAATATTGAAAAAAACTCCAAAGCATTAATTTTAAATACACAAAATATAACATTGTGAGTTCATGTATTTTGAATACTCTGTTTATAATAGTATTCTTATTTAGAGAGGATTTTCAGTCTCGGATATAAACATTGTTTTGGCCTCAAAGATTTCTAGTTAGTTCTCTACTTACTATTCTGTAAAGGAAGAAACTATGCCAAAAAGATTATGAGGCCGAAAATTATCATTTTCACAGAATCACAGAATCACACAGAGTGGTTAAGGTTGAAAAGGACCTCTGGAGGTCATCTGGTCCAACCTTCCAGCTCAAGCAGAGCCACCTAGACACGGTTGCCTAGGACTATGTCCAGACAGCTTTTGATTGTCTCCAAGCATGAAGACTCCACAAAATCCCTGGGCAACCTCTGCCAGTGTCAGTGACCCTGACAATAAAAAAAGTGTTTCCTTAAATTCAGACATAATCTCCTGTGCTTCAGTTTGTGTCTATTGCCTCTTTACCTGTCATTGGGCACCACTGAAAATAGCCTGGCTCTGTCTTCTACTTCTTCATATTTATGTAGATTGATAAAATCTCCCCTGAGCCTTCCCTCCTCCACAATAAAAGGTCCCAACTCTCTCAGCCTTCCTCATATGAGAGATGTTCCAGTCCTTCAATCATCTTTGTGGCCCTTTGTTGGACTCCCTCCATTATGTCCATGTCTCTCTTGTACTGAGGAATCGAGAACCGGACACAGTACTCGACGTGTAGACTCACCAGTGCTGAGGGGGAGGGTCACCTCCCTTAACCTGCTGGCAACACTCTTCCTAATGCAGCCCAGAATACCATTTGCCTTTTTTACCATAAGGGCCCATTGCTGGCTCGTCTTCATTTAGGTGTCCAGCAGACCCCCAGGTCTTTTTTTAGAAATCTGCTTCCCAGCTGCGCAGAGTGAGAATCCAAACCAGATTTAGACATGACATTTAGACACATGGATTTGTCTACTTTTAAGTATCAACATGCAGCTAAAATCATTTTAATATCTGCAAATATAAGGGACAAATTACATATTACTTCTAAATACAGGTAGAAATCAACATTGGTTGAGATTCCCCAGGGTAACATACCCGACCTCTCACTGCTGATACATTACAGTATGGATCTCCTGTAAATCTTTTGTGATATCTTCTAAGTCTATGCAACAGTCTCAGACACTTTGCAGCATCTCAAATTGCACTAGTCACCTACATGTATGCAGTTGAATCAAGTCCTTTGTTAATAAAGGCGACAGAGTCAAAAGAACCTAGTCAGCTAACCAAACAGTGTCTGCTTTTGAGATGGGAATGCAGATCTTTAATGATGGGATATTTCACATCTAGCTCATACACAGTCATCTATATCAGAGACAACTAAATTTAGGTATCTGAATCTTGAGCTGAGTTTCTTTGTAAACACTTAAGTTCCATTATATTAAATGCTAGCAAAAGTTTGGTTTCTTGCATATTATGCAATAAACAAATTGCAGTATTTTTAAAAAAGACATTAAAACTTACTCTTAAAAAGGTTTTTTTTTTTTTACTTTTCAAATACATACCATATAAATATCTTAGAAATTAGAAATAAATTCAGTGTTATTCATGCATTTTCAAATTAAATGGAGGGGAAAACTCACAGGGAAAATATGACTCAGACAATTCATAAAACTAGATGCTGCTCAAATTCAACTAGCATTCATTCCATGATGGGTATAAATCATATTCCCTTCTTCCCTCAGCTCCCAGTTTGCAGACAATAACACCCAGGTAATTGGATCAGATCAGAGCAATTGTCTGGTCCTGCTCGCTATTCTGAATTCATGCCTTCAGATCAGTTTAGAAAGAAATTGTGAGACTGCTATAACCATTCACTCTAATCTGCCAATACTGTAAAGGGAAGGGGAAGGAAAGAAGAGAATAAATGAGACATAAATGCCACTCATCAACACCTGGCACAGAAAAGCTGTGCTAGCTCATCACAGGACAGTATGCCCACTATGGGTAGGTTTAATACATCTTTCTCAGAACAGGAAGCAGAAAGTAAAACTGAAATGCAGAATGGGGCTCTCAGATCTACATTATCAGTATTAGGGGTAATCAGATTTTGAGCTACTCATCTACACACTGCCTCACAGTTGGGTTTATAAGAAAGACAGATTTCACTTTTGAATAACAGGACTTTTCATTGTAAAGCCTTCCTTCTAAATAATAATTCTCCCTTATAGAATTTCCAACTTGGGGTCAGTGACTCCAAATCACTTTTCATTTTCCAGCTTTCAGATTTTAAACTCTTCTTGTCTTCTTTAGTAATTTAATCTTTTTAGGTATTTTGCATTGTAATTCTTTCACCCTGTTATCATTTTACTGCTGCCAAATACAGCAGCCTGAATGAATGGTTATTTTCTTTTCCATTAATACTACTTAATACTGCAGGCTAATTAAAAAAATCATACGAGTTTCACCAAGATTCATCACACATCAATACTAAACAATCTACCTATATATATCTGCTATAGGTTTCTTCTTCCTAAAGAGGAAAACAATCTGGTTTTCATCTTCAGATAATACACCTTTACATGATTTTTTCATTTCAAATGCACAGTAAGGAATGACAATGCAAAGAACATAATTCTCTTCAGAGAAGTGACCTGCACAATGAAGAAACAAGAGGGTTCCTTTGGCATATCCTGAGGGCACCTATTTCAATGTCAAGAAAAAGTGGCTGAAGGAAGGGCATCACTCTATGAACTTTATCACTATAAGAATTTGCAGAAAGTCTGTTCTTAATGTTCTTATGAAGTCATGTCTGAGTATCTTTCAATATAAGAATGATGGAAAAATGAAAATATTAAAAATAAAGAAACAGATCCATAGATAAATAAATCTTTACCTTATGATTGTCCTGTTGGAAAGACTTTCCAAAATGTTATTGCTCTGATGCTTAGAGATCTTTATATTGTTAGTGTTTTGTTTTCATGCTAAGGGTGCTCATGGCCAATTTCTTGTGCTTGAAATGCAACTTCTCTTAAAATACTTCTCTGCCTTCCTGTTATTAATAGAGATGCATTACCAAAGAACAGTAACATCTCTCTGTCTTTTACCAGGACAAATGGACTGAGTTTTTTCAAGCACTGTTCATAAAGTCTAAATTTAGGTACCTGACCGTTCTCTGCTTCTGCATTTATGACTGATGAACTATAGGTTAATTCTCTGTTATGAGATCCACATGTAAGTCTGGACACATTACACTGTTGGATTTAATTTTATTCCTAGCAATTTAGTCCTCTGAGTCATCATTCTTACAACAACAATGTTTATGTTTAACCTGCTTGATATTAAGAGTTCTCCTAGCCCTACCTCAAGGCAAGATCCAGGCTCACAGGATCCTCCCCTCGACCACACTTCAATTTACAGAAGAAAGATACACAGATATATGGAGCAGAAGGGAACTATGATATGTTCCAGGTAGGTCATCAATGCAAACAATTCAAGAACTGGGACTTTTGGTAGCTATGAGGTATAATGTGTCAACCAGTCTAAATATACCCAGCATCTCCTAACACGCTACCATTAATAAGCACTATGAAAACATGTCTGCTTTTTATTCTGTATGTCTACTTTTTATTCTGTAGCCACTAATTAGAAATACTTAACAACATTAGCTCCAAAGAATTGCACTGGTTTTACCCTGACAGTTGCCTTAATCACAATCTATTGTTATCTTGCCTTCACAAATTCATAATTTATTTTATTGTAATAAAATTAATAGTTTCCTCTATGACATAATATCAAATATCTTTGGATATATGCACTGTCCAGAAAATGGTGATATCAAAAGGTTCCTTTCATTTAATTCAATTAATCAAACATGGCATGATTAATTTTGATAAACTCATTGTGTATTATGTAATTTTCTGTTTATTTTGAAATCTTCAGTTACTCTTTCCTCCAGGTGTTCCATATTACAAAAGTTAAACAATTATTCGTCAGCCACCCAAGATCTCATTTTTCTTCTTTTAAATACAAATTCTGCATTGTATAGTTTCTAGCTATAAAAGATAATCTTCAGCTTGATAAATTTTTTATTATTTCTTGTTACATTTTATGAGTCAGTTTTCTTAATGGTCTGAAATGATGCTTACCAGCCCTCCTAAATTCAGCTTAAAACTTCACAGCACACCAACACAGGCACTGCCCAAAGACCTCCTACTCGTCAGTGGAGAGACAAGAATTTTCAGACACCAATTTAGATCTTAGGGAGTTTGAATTGTTTTTTATAGAGGCTTTTTTCCATTGATTTTAAAGGGGCATGGGAAAACCAGGCTTCTGATTGCTTTGCTTAAGCACTTAACACTGGGGGAAGCTCTGCCAAGGCCAAGCACACACATGGGCCCTACTGTCCCTGCTTGCCCCGGGGCTCCCCGCGGCCCTGCCCATGGCCCAGGACCTCGTTCCTGCCCCAGGGGCCATCAGTGCCTTCCCCAGAGAGGCCGTAGGATGCTGTCTCCAGCCCTGTCACAGTCCTGTCCTGTCTGTCTATGGGCCTTGTTGAGCTGGGCCTACACCACTGGCTGATGAGTCGGCCTGACCTTGATGCACCCCTGTCCCCACAGCCCTACCTGGCCATCCTGGACTGGGTCTGACCCTGGTTCACATTATTGGCCTGGATCCTGATCCCACCCGAAGGCCAAAGTCCCAGCGCAGGCTTGGCCTGTCTCATCCCCAGGGCTGTGGCTGCCTCAGCGGCTGCCCCGGCCTGCCCTGCCCTTGCTGGAGGGAACAGGCCGCCAGGCCCTGCCCTGCTGCCCCACAGAAACCCTGACACCCCCGGCCCTGGCCCACACGGTGCCCTGAATGACCTTGGACATGGTCTTTACTTCCTTTGTAGATGTGGCACTTTTTTTTTTTTTTTAACCTCCTCATTCCAACAGTTACTCTGTTTAATGCCAGGGCCTGGTGCCATATTAGATAGACTTTTATCTCTACCCTTCACTAAACAGGAGTCAGACTTCCAAGTTTTAGGTATTAGTAGAAGAGCCTTTTGCTCTCTTGTTTTATTTTCCTTTGTAAATGCAAACCCAGCTTGACTTTTTGAAATTGTCACATTGTGCTTGCACTTTTTGACCTTTAAAGTGTAGTTTCCTTTAATGATCGGTCCTTTTCCCATTCCAGATAGGCTCCCTGTTTACTTCTAATATCCTTTTTATGAGATGGCTGTTTATCCCGTTAGGCCTTTAAAAAGCTTTCTTAAAAGATTTTTCTCTCTGGATGAGATGCGAGTCCCAGATAACTTTTGTACATTTGACTTAAATTCCGGTCTTGTTCCCCACTGATGTTTTTGAGTCTAGTTAACTCATTAATTAATTTTCTTAATTGTCAAAGTTTGTACTTTGGAAACAAAAACCAAAACAAATCCTTAGCTCCTGACCCATCCTACTGAACTCATTTAGAGGGGAATGAGCCCAGTATGGTAATACTTCCCCCTGTTTGCACAATGTATTTGGGAAGTGATTTATACTAGACCAGTCAAAATGCAAGCACTTCTGTTGATATTGAGTTTAATTGGGCACAGTAATGACTAAAGGCTTTTAAAGGTCACTGCAGCCAGATGTTCAGCTATTAGTCACCATCACCCAACAAACTTTCTACAGTAAATAAAGATAAAATAAAGAAACATTACAAACTTCAACAAAATTAGTGTGTGGGACTGGTAGGATTATATACTTCTGCTTTCTGGTCAGCTATGTTCAATTCCCCCAGAACATGAAATCTCACTGAAAATAAGTTTTACCCTATAAGAGAAAGCCATTCTTTGCTTTATGCAGGCAGCAAGGATTTACTTTCGTTAGTAACACAATTACAGTTTGAAAAATACAGGTTTTGTAACAATTCTGATATTTTACCCATTGAATAATCAGGGTCTTTCTTGGTGTGTAACCTCTTGCCTCTGAAAGTTTAAGCAACTAAGAACAGCTTCCTCATTGCAGTTTAGGAAATAACATTGAAAATAGGGGGGGGTTAGGCTTCAAAATTTCATCCTATTGGAATCAAGGTTTCAGTTCATTACCCTTGGCTTATTAATATCTAATTTTTTTATCTTTTAAAATAAATTTTTACATAAATTTAATAAGTAATTTCTAGAAAGCAGTTTTTATAAACTGACAGCCTCTGGTAATATTTCATACCGTTAAATAGTATTTTTTGTATGTTAATGTAAAATAATTTTTCAAATTTTTTTCTACTCTCTTCCTAAAGTACACATAGGTCTTTCAGATTTCTGTAAGAGCTCTATATTTCAGCTTCTTATATTACTCAGAGTTTGAATAAATACAAAGAAATTTTCACCACTTAGAAACTAGTGCAGGATCTAGTTTTCTGATAAATCAAAAAATCCCACTGAAGTAGTTTTAATTTTAGGAGAGTTCAAAATCAAATTATTTAAAATGTCAGTGCACAAGCTTCTCTTGTAGATATAAATTGGTGAAATGTATTTGTTCAGAATTAATAGAAGCATAACTAGGAATTGAAGCTACTACTGAACAACCATCATTGAATTCTGTGAAAATGCTTTTCATATGTGATTAGAATTCACATAACCAAATGTTGTGAGAAGGCAATATTTCTTAGGTACTTTTCTTTATCTTACTAAGACTTACAGAAGTGTTATGAGAAATCTCTATCAGGTATGTACCATGGAATATTCTTACACTGAAGAAGGAAAGAAATGCTACTGAATCTTCTTTCCAATTCATCTTTACCATGTTTCATCCAAAAGGCTGTGTTCCTTATTTAGCAGCACTCTGCTTCCCCAGTGAGATAAACAGCATTCTTTGAAAGATATATTGCCAGACTTTACAGTAGAATTCATTTGCTGGAGTGATAAATCTAGAGCTAAACCAGAATACAGTCTCATTTAATCTGAGAACATTGTCACAATTTATGTAATGGGCTGCTCTAAAGGTTAACAAGAAAACATCCTATCTCGTTTTTCAAATGTCAGCCAAATATTTTATAGATTTCTCTCCATCCTCTCTTGTAGCCCCTTTAGTTAAATTAGTGCAGCTGTCTGAGAGATCAGATTTAAGGCCTTTCAATGTTCCCTTGATCTGAGAACAGATGCCTCAGGAGTATTACCAAGCAAAAGGTAAAGTGGACTAATGCAGCAAATTTTCTAAGCACACTATATATACAGAATTGATAGCTGGGTAGGTAACGATACAGTCTATCTATTAAGAGACTTAAAATCCTGAAAACAAGCTTACAGTGTCCAAAAGCAGATCCAGCTAAAATACATTGGACCAGTGCAGTTCTTTATTGTCAGAAAGAGCTGATAGAATTTTGGTTGGTTAAAAATCCAGTAAAAAGTTAGTTTAACAAGATGACTCAAATTTAGCATTGATATTGGATGGAAATAATTGTACTTTACAAAAAAAGAATTTTGAGTCTCTGGAGAACTCAGATGAAAGCATGATCTCTAGGCACACAGCAAAGAAAAAGTCTTTTCCATACTCTTGTTATTTTACCTTTGCTAGCTGTTGAAGGCAAATTTCTAAAATTATTCTTGTGGTGTAAAATGGTGTCCAGTGTTTTCCTTTGAGCATGATGATCAGAGGCTGTATGTCTTCTGCACCTCTGCAAATGAAACTCTTCAACCATAAACAACTTCACCCACACATTTGAAAACAACCAACAACTGAAATAAGGCAACAAAAATTTCCTTTCCTTGTGCTTCTTTCCCATAAATGTTAGCTATACTCTAAGTAGGCTGTTTGGCTCAGGGAACAAATCACCCGAGTCTGGGTGCTTGTGTTGATGCACCAAGTGAAATTAAAAAACTGTAATGTGAGCACCACTGACACCACCTCCTGCAGGGAAAAAGAAAATCTGTTCTCAAATCTCTGACCATTAAACAGAAGATGAGTAGCATAATTTTCAAAGAAAAGAGTGATCCTTATCCTACTCCTCCAAAGAACACCCGTAATTTTTCTCAAGGCCTTCTTCCATGCCAGGGCCCCTCCATATGTGGACCAACAATATTCTCGGTTCTGCTCTAGTCCCTAAAGGATGTGGTCAAGGAGTCATCAGAGAAATCCTTTCTGTATCTAATCTTATGGAAAATAAGTGAACGTAGATGAGACATGTACATATGGAAAATAGCCATCATGGTCAAATCTTGATTTGTAAACACCTGAAGAGATGGGCTTGTAGGAGACTAGAATAGCTAAACCATACATTCAGTCTTTGAACTGACAGAACCATAAATTTTTTTAATATGTCATAGCTGTAAACAGAAAAATATTTAAATCTTACTGGGGATTTCATAGGATCTAAGGTTTATTTAGCACATTGTCCATTTTCACCTGACCAGAGTGACTCAAGGACCAGCAGACTGTCTATGCATTAAAAAATTATACAGTGCTTGTGTTTCAGTTTTTCTATTGCAATACTTTCTATGTCTGAACCATCAGTAAGGATATAATCTGTAAAAATGGCAACCAGTAAAAGTATTTTATAAATTATTGTCATAGTACGATCAATTATAGGCACAGAAATCTGTTTTATACAAACATTTATGAACATGAGATGATCATTCCTGACTGGGAAAAGATCAATACTATATAGTTGGAGCAGAGACACAGTGTTTCATACAGGTATACACTGAAGCACCTGGAAAGGGCTACAGATAAAGCAACTAAAAATGTTATCCTATAGTGCTACCATTGATGTCTGCCAAAATAAACCTACTCTACTAGAAATTGTCATCAGTTTCTCATTTGTGCTGTAAAATTAGCAACTCCAGCATTGTTGGGAACAGGGAGGAGAAAACACACTACAGTTTAAAGTTTTCTGAGATTTAAAAATGTTTTTTCAAACACTTGGTGTTTTACTACATTAGCTTAAGCATTGTGAAACATCCCATCCACCCTTGTAATTAAGCTACTGTTTATTTGTTTTTATGGAGTTTAAATTAAAACCATGATTTTTCCTACCTAAAGGGAAGCCAGGGTTGAGCAAACATCAAGAAAATCATAAAAGAGAAACTTCTGTATGATGTTACTTGTTTTTTCCTATAAAATATAAAGGGTGAAATCCTAGCCTATTGAAGTCATTGGAAGATTTGTAATTGACTTTGAAGGGCCGAGATTTCACCCTTAAGAAACAAGGCTAAATTTTCCAAAAGCAGTCTCTGATTTGGACTTGCTTGTATGTGCCTGCTTGATCCTTCAACTGTGCTGAGCTTTAATGATCTAGAACTCAGAGCTGCTGATGCTCAGCACTTCTAAAATAGGCTCTCACTTGTCTTAATTTGGATGCTTAAATCATCACTGCACCAGGAATTAAAAGCTGCCTTTGGAAATTTTTAGCCTACTTCTTTAAAAGGGTTTAAAAAAAAAATGTACTGTGCATGTCAAAAACTTTGTTATTGTTATTAAAATAAGCTGTGTGGAATAAATTGAGAGCAGAAGTGAAAATTGGCAAGAGATATGATCATGAAAATAGGAGTTTTTCAGTGTTGCCCTGGTTTTTGTAACCCTACTTCACTGGACATGTTGAAAAAGGGGAAAAGAGCTAGTGGGATACTTCCATCAGACTCTATTAAGAGATAAGAAGAGTCTGAAACTACAGAAAACAGTACTGACACATTTACAGGACTTGCAAAGGAGAGATAGAGAGAATGGATTTGTTTAAAGGGCATATTTAAATCTAGATTGTCAGTTTCACATTGTTTAAACAATTTCCTCATCACAACTAGTTTTTTTTTCCTGAACTCATGTGCTTACCATGTTGCTATCAATCATTAGCAATAGAAAGCTGTAGGAAGATTCATTATGCAATTAGAAATAAAAAAATCTTAGACAGTATGGCATGAATTCTTAAAGGTATTACATGACAGGTACAAAATTATCTCTGCTTTGCTGTCTCCAGCAGGTGTTATGTGTTTTTTCTCATGCTTTCTCCTTTGTTGCAACCACAGGTCATGGCAGACAAGAAAAGGGGAGAAATTTCTAAGAAGGAACAAAAGAGAAAAAAACTTCACAGCAAAACTGACTTCTTACTTGGATGGATTTAAATGACGAAATTTAACATATCTCTATATTGGTGGAAGCAGAAGAGGTCTAGGGCTGTTCAATGTTTTTCTTCCACTGGAAATATGGAGTATTTGGGAAACCAAGTAGTAGTCAGTATGACTCCTCATTATATTGCACTGCATCAAATATCTACAGAGAAATCTGAAACACCCATGAGGTTGTTATACGCTTTACCCAAAATCCAACTCCTTCATTTTTGCTACATCAAAAAGAAGGCAAAGACTATATACTAGAATAGGTCGCCTGACAGACCAGGATAGTTATAGGTCACCAGATCCTACATCCATGGGAAAACAAAGATTGAGGTAACATTGCCTTTGGTTCCTTCCCAATAACCTTACACATTTGAGGTGTAAGTGCAAGTCCAGAGCAAAGCTTAAACTCATATCTTCAGCACCTTAGCAGATGGAAGTGCTAACTGTGCCACCAGGCCTTTACCCCAATACCTATTCTACACCCCAAATGCAAAGAAAGGGTGTTTCTGTCAAGCAAAATGAGATGAATTAATGGCATGTCAGAGATAGAATACTTCTAGGAGGCAAAATATACACGATGTTGGGAACAGCCTGACTTGATGGGTGATTCCTCTTCTAATGCATTATCTAAGTAGGCCAGAGTATTGTTCTGGGGGAAAAAAAAAAAACAAAACACAACACCAAAAAAACCAAACACACACACAAAAAAAACCCAAAAAACAAAAAACAACAGCCAAAACCAACATCACCCCCCTCCCCCCCCCAAAAAAAAAAAAAAAAAACCAAAAAAAAAACCAAAACAAAATCAAAACCAAAACCAAAAATACCCAAGCTGGTGTCTCATTTCTTTTCTTAATCACACTGTAAAAGTAATTAGTTTCAAAATAATGTCAGTTACGATGCTTACTGTTCAGATCATCTTAGCTTAATGGAACATCCTCTTCAACATGATTTCCCACCTCTTACACTATAATTGTTCTGAACTCCAAAAGGCAAGGTCTTATGCTCAGTACAAGTGCCGTCTTGGTTAGAATGAAAATGTATATACATACAACTCTTTCCCTATATTAAAAAAAAAAATCCACATCTTGTGCCTTTTTTACAAAAGGTCAGCCCAAGAAATAGCTGAGGTTTAAAAGTTTCAACATGACATGGAAATAGTTGACACTGTACTGCAACGTACAGTCTTGTTCCAGACAAAACCAGATACACGATTAGAAAAGTGCCTGATGAGCACTCTTAGGACCGAGGTTCTCTTTTTTTTGTTAACTTGTTTAGGACTTTATTCTGTTTCCAGTTCATATTACACAGTCTTGGATATACTTGTGCAGAATGAAATTAAACTGGGAGATAATAAACCACTGTGTTTTTAACAAACTTTTTAAACAAATTAACCAAATCATAATATTAACTCTAAATTAATTCATCACAAAGACTTATATTTCAGTAATATATAAACTATGAACATGCTTACTATTAGAACTTCTTATTGGATAATGTCCATTTGCACAATATAATGAGGAAAAAAACATTTGAAATGTCCTTATCTAAAACATCTTTTATACCTGTTGTGTACAACTGCAGTTTCTAAAAGTAAATTATTTCCCCCTGAAAATATATACACTTTTTAAAAAAGGTAATATTATTTTTCAGGAAGAACATTCCACCAAGAACTAGCAATTATGAATATTGAAAAAATATATTCCAGTGTGTAATATAGGAAGATGTAGGCCTTGTATATAATCTGAAAAATCTGTAAATACCGTAATCTGTTCAGTCAAATACATGCAGATAGTACACATTCTTATGTTTAAGAGAAATGCTATGTAGGATCATTGAAAATGTTGGCAAATGGAAACTCAACCAAACTGGACCTAAACACACTATGCACTCTGATATGTTGATGTCAGAAAGATTAAAACTTCTATAATAAATCCTCCATATTACTGGAAACTCAAAGTGAAATTAGAGTAAGAACACAAAAAAAAAAAAAAAAAGTATATACATCAGAAGCATTAAAAGCAAAAATGTTCTGTTATGGTAGAGGAATCTTTAACAGCAAATAAAAATATGATCTTTCAATGCAATTGTCAAAGAAATTATTTTATTAATTACATATGATCTATATTTTGACTGCTGTAAATATATATTTGTATCTCTACACTTTATTATGGAATTTTCAAAAAAAAACCCAAAAGGAAAATAAGTAGTAATATTCAAACAACACTGACTTTCCCTTTCACTCCTTTGAAAACCCAAAGGAAAACGTGAGGTCTGCTACCTTCATTAGTCTGCTAATTAGTCTCATTGAAGACAGACAGGAATGTTAAGTTGTACTGGTTTTCCATAAAGGTCTGAAAAGATTACATATTTGTGACTACTTTCACATCACCAGAAAGTGTTTTTCCAACTCCGTTATCACACTGATTTGCCAAACAACAAAAAAAGTGTGTCAGCAGTTTGCATCCCAAAAGAGACATGATGTTATGGCTGATTTTTTTAACAGTTTTGTCCCAAAATATGAAAAACTGGACCCAGTTCTGGTCTCCATTATACTGTGGAATATTTAATCAAGAAAAACAGTTCACTCAATAAGTCATTCTCAAACAGATCATAGACCATACAAACATTTCTGCTTTACTAATTAATATATACTCACATGTTGAATCTTAAGGACAACTTTGATGATTTTGAGGAAGAGTAACATTCCCACATAGATAAGCAAAGTGGCACTGAGATTTGTATCAATATTGTGCAAGAGTGGAGGAAATCACAATTAAGTGTTTTCCATAGCTGGAGTTGGCTGGAGCTGGAAAATTAGTTGGAGACACACTGTAGACAACATTTTACTGAGAACTTGTTCTCCTATCTATAAAAACATAGGTAAGCAGATATTCTCCTGAGGCTACTACATATGCCATTAATCATATTTGTAATTGTATTATAAAAAATAACAAATTAAAAATCACCATGTGAATAATTGAATGTGAAGATTTCATTTTTTTCCTTTATCTCCCTTCTCAACATTAGGGCTTAAATTCATGATCTCATAGCATCAGATAAACAACACTAACAAAACTAATTGATCACTTAAGTAAGCAATACTTAAACCAAGATTAAAATGGCACTAAAAAGAGACAGTCTTAGTGTGGGCATGCTATAAAAATCTGTGATGTCTGTTAAAAAGAATTTAAAATGTACACAGTTAGAGTTATGTAGATATAGTGGTGCTCCACATACTTTTAAGGGCATGATTTCACTACATTTAATAAAAAAGGTGGGGGAGATTGTGCAGTATAATGTTAATTAGTAGAGTTATTGGACAGATACTCTGTACAGTATAAGAGTTTATATTTGCTTTGAAAGCCAACTGCTCTAAATAAACATTGTATTCTAGCCTGTCAGTAAATTTCTATTCTTGACTTTGTTTTCCAACCCAAAAATTCTTCTTAAGCAAGATATTTGCTTAAACGCATCTGTATATTTTATGGTTTGATCTAAAATCAGCCACAGCGATGTGTTACAATAGCTGTGCCAATGTGGCACATTAGCTGCTTGTGCTTTGTTCATAGGCAATATTGCTCGAGCTTGGCATCATTCTTCACTCTTCCAGGAAACCCATGGTTGTGATATTTGAGTGAAAATGAAGTAGTATTTTAGCTCTTCTGATTATTTTTCCCCTTTCAGTGATTGTGCCACTACTTTATTGTAAGAACACAAAGACTAGCAGAAATCATAAAAACAGATAGAGAACTAGTAAAAGGCCACCCATTAAAAAAAAAAAAAAAATAACCAAAACCAAAAACAACAACAAATCAACAGAGAAATAAAAGTAATAGGATTCAAGGTGCCCTTTTACCCTTTAATTTTCCTCATGACATGATAAGTCATGAATCATCTCTTTAAGGGACACTGATGATGTCAGACAAGAATATTTAGTCACTTTTTTTTTAAGGGGGGCAACCAAAAAAAAAACGGTCATGCATTTCATTTTTAAATTTGGAAAGTATTGTAGAACTGATCCAAACAAAGCAATAAAGAGGTACAACAAACCATCAATCCAAGTACAGTCTTCAAAGGAAAAAACAAAACAAAACAAAACAAAACCAAAACCAAAGGAAAAGGAGTGCCTTGGTGTTCTAATTTCCCTTGGTGGCATTTTTCTCTCCTTTTTCAAGCACATTATAAGATTATTTTTCTTGTAATTAAATTGTATTAGAAATGGTTTATATAGAATTGGTGAATAAAAGAGAAAAGCAATTAAGCATCAGCCTAACCCATATATTATTAAAATATTTGTCTAATGTTTGTGAGCAGTTCCATCAAAATTTACTCATGTACCTCTGCCTAATGTGAATAACTGGGACAGAGAAGTCAGGCACTGAAGTCTCAGGGAGAGATGGGCTGAACTTCCATCACTGTGTGATAGGAGCACAATTGTCAATATTACAATGTCCTACACAGACCTCAGCAACAGTCAGGCAGCACTGTCCTGGAGACAGTACAAATACAGAGTGACAATACCTTTATAAGGCTTGCACTCTGTATATTCATGAGATAAAGGAGGCAGAGATTGTACAGCAGGTAGTAACAGTAACACGCCGAGAATAGAAACCAGCTTTATGAGCACCATATATGCCATGTTCACTGTCTCATTTTGCTCTTGCTAAACTGCTACAGTCTAGATTCTGCAAACTTATTTTCACATAGAAATACCATTGAACTCAAATTATGAGTCTCTGGACATTAATTAAAAGTGCCTACTCATACCAGGCAGCCCTTACACCATGTTCCACACTTTCACATGAACTTTAGTTCTATAAAAAAACCAATAACCTGAGTCTTAAGTGAATCAGGTACTCCATGTACTCCTTCAGTAATCACCTGCCTGTTCAGAGCAATTAACAATTAGTACTGATGCTTGTTGAAGATGAAAATAAGACTACTAAGTTTATACTGCTCTCCTCTGGGTTTTTTCTTTGCGTGTATTTTAAAATTCAATTTTTTGTTTCTGTTTCCTGGCATGAAGCTCATAGGGTATCAGTATTTTTAGACCAAGTCACCATTACAGGAAATCCGTTCAAAGATTTTCAAATCCAAAAGGAAGAAATATTTGAAATCTGTTAGGTCTAGGAGAGAACTTCTACATGATTGATTATTAAATGTAAGCCAGGTCCAGAGATACATCAAAACTGATGCTAAAACTGTCACGAAAAAGATGTGGATACAGCTTTTTTTATAAAAATAATTTTCATATAAGAACTTCAGGTGCCCTTTCTCCGTGCCCAGAGCTCTCTAGGGTCCTAACATTATGGATGAAGATTACTTACCTGGTAGTGAATGAGCACCAGAGACACCTAACTCTACATGTGCTAAAAATTAACTCAGATAAAGACTTCTAAGGTTAGGTGAGGTCGAGTCCACCAATTATTTGTCCTTGACTTGTAAGACCAGCAGATGAAACAGCAGAAAAAAAAAATGTCATTTTTAATTCTACTCCTTTCACTCTTTTAAGGAGGATTGCAACAACACATTTTTTTCAAGGAAGTTGTTCATTTCTTCCTTTGTAGCCATCTCTCTGGCCTTTCAGGTACAGGTACTTTCTGGGTTTTCAGTACAAGGAAAACAAGTTTTCGCTTTCTGTGTATCAAGTTTGTATCTCTTTCATTCTCTCATTTTTTCTTTCCAGAGTGTTCTCTTCACTTTAGTGTATCTTAAGAACTTCACAGAATCATGAAGGGTATGATGCTCTCTTTTCCATCTGTTGAATCAGCTTCCTTATTCTTCTTTCCTCCTCATTCTGTTGTATCTTCTTTGTCACCATCCCTGAGTGATTATTCTTGTTTTGCCTCCCTACTATATTAATTCCTTTTACTTTTCCCTTACTTTCCAGAACAAATGAATTTAGGTGACTATGCAGAAGAAAATAGCTCCATATTCCAGTGAGTTGCAGAGGAACTTATAACTTCCTGACAACCATCCAGCAGATCAATAGAAAAATTAAAGCCCATGCTTCAACCATTATGATAAATTCACCTGAAATTTGGATTATCTGTTTTCAGCAAAGATGAAGAACCGTAAGAAAGGACAGAGAAATGCTTATAGATTTCAACCAGTGACCTGTTGTCTTGCAGGTGGCATTATCCTGTAAAAAGATCCTGGTTCAAGTTCTGTTTTAAAATTTGGAAATTGCTGTTCTCTAACTAATTTAGGAGTCTCAAGTTTATCATTACTTGCAAATTTACAGCTGTTCCATCCATCATCAAGTTGCTAATAGGCAGTTGTGAAACTCTCAGGAGCCTGCCATAAGAAATAAGAACAGTAGGTAGCTGCTACAGCTGGAATCCCATTCCACCTCAGGAGCTTAACAACATTCTCAGATGTGTAAATGATCCATTAGTAACCCGAGGGAATTGCTACAAGCTTAAAAAGCTGCCATCAAGGAATGAGATGAACCTTTCCCAATGTGATGAGAAACTGCTGGAACAGAGAATCCCTGTACACCAAATCTGTAACACACAGGTCAAGAGAATATTTGCAAACAAATACCAAAGATGAAAAGCCACTGAAATTTGATGGTTTGTTCTCCTGTATGACAATTTTTCTGGGCTCTGTCTTATCTTTGTCTTTTCTTCTAAATCTTAGAGTGTTTATAACATCTCAGTTGTTGCTTTTACTGCAGAATAACCATTCAATCAAGCACATGAGCCATGGTAGCTTCCCTCTGACTTTCTTTTTCTGGCCTGGCTCAAAGCCTGTTTGATCTTCCTGTTGTCCTTAATGCATTTAGTCATTTCCCTTCTTCTTGGCAGCCAGTTTCTCCCTGGCCCCCATGGTTGTTCTTCACTGCTCATTTCTCTAACTGCTCTGTCAGCAGCACCGCTGGCAGCTCTGTTTCCTCATTATCAGCCATTATATCAGGACTCCCCCTTTTCCATGTTTACTTCCTCATTTATTAATATGGATTTTTGTCTGCCATGCCTAGACTAACTACCTAGAATTTAAACTTCCATGCTCCAGAGCTTTTAGAGTTATGTTATCACTTATACTGTTCTTATCTAGAATATCTCATCTAGGATACCATGTCTGTTAAATCCAATATAATCAAGGTACGTTGTCTACACTACTTTCTTTAATAATCACAGCTAACCATTCACTTGTATTGCTTGACCACTGTATAACTGTAGCTTAAAATAACTTAAGACTTTTTTCTAAATTCACTATCATCCATGCTGGAGCAAATTCAGCCTTTTCTTTCTCCACAGCACTCTAACTCTAACCCATTATCTTCCTATCATCTATATGTATTTTAATATACATCTTTTCGGTTTAATAAGCCCCCCAAGGTTTCTGCATTAGCCATTTCCTCTGCTGATGAACTCATCATATCATTCCAGCATCTCTTCCTACCTTCTAGTCCATGTATCACATAGCCATTGCCAACTTCTTTTTCAAAGTGTGTATTCCTTGTTGTTTTCTTATCACTATATTTTTCACCCTTGTTCACCGTTCCCATGCTTGTTTCAGGAGTTCATAAACATATCGTTGGCAAACCAGACTGCCTAGTTTCATGCAATCACTTTTAAAATTCTCACCTACAAATTAAAAAAAAAAAAACAAAAACAAAACAAACCAAAAAGCAATGAAAGAACATAGAAGGTAAGACACTGTGAAGAAAAAAATGAGGAAAATGCAGGATCATTTTAGTAAGTTCTTCTGCTGGGTAACTGTATGACCTCACTGTCATGCTTTCCTCTCCCCTTGTGAGTTTCTGACATATGACACATTGCGTGTAAATGACATATTTGAATAATGTTTTTGTGAGAATCTTAGCAAATTCGTGGCCACACAACAGATAACAATAATGCAATTTTATGTTTTTAACATTGAAAGACAAAATTCTTTCTAGACACTCAAGTGGAAGTTCAAAATAAATTGGTAGAATCATTGGCTGAGATGGCATCTCTGCTATGTAGTGGAGATCCCTTCACAGATCCATCTTAAACAGCCATAAATTCTTAAGAACAATCACTACAGGGAGAAGAGGAAAAAGAAAAAAACCTTATCTCTTTTTAAAAAGACACAGACATAGTCAGATCATATAATCTGATCTTGTCTGGTTGTTATTCTGGATGTCTGCAATACCCAAGACTGCACTTTCACTTCCTAAACATTCTTCCATGGGCAGAATGCCGTTGATGACTCAACATCACCTTCAGAAACTACAACTATTGTTCTCTGAGGGGTTTAGTTCCTGTTCTTTTAATTTTTGTTGGATAATTGTATTGTGTTTTTATTCTCTAACTGATCCAACAGCGATGTTGGCAAATATTGCTTTTCAAGCATGAAGAGTAAACATCACTGATAAAATAAAAAATTTGGCTATCTAGACTGTTTAAAGTGCCATTATTTTACATGCCTCCACTTATTTTATTTATTTCTCTTTTATTTATGGAGTGAATAAATTACAGAGGCTACTTCACCACCAAGTAAAAATACAATCAAGGTGTGACTGATTTGACTAAATGTTGATGACTGCATCTAAGCTAGTCCCCATTAGAGTTGGTGCAAAGAAGCAGTTTTGTCAGTCACTATTCATTTCCTTGTAAATCGGATATCTAAAACAGATCAATGTGCCCTTTTTCCTGTATTTGTAAAAGAAGCATGTAATGATTATTTCTAATGTAGATAGGTTCACTATACACATGTAATATTTGCTGATAAAAATCTTATCTTTATAATTTAACCTTTTATTGTCACTATGAACCTAACTGTTCACTAGCAACAACTATAGGGATATATCTAACTGTCGCTTCCTCCAAGACCTTATTTTCTGCATAAAACCTTTCAAGAAAACCACATGACTGATCAAGTGAAAGAAGTCCTGCCATCATTTAGCTTCTCTTTTCCCCAAATACACTTGGTAATTATGACAGAAAATTTAACCAAACTGTGCAGGAGTGTCCAAAAGCCACTAAAAAGAAGCCATAGGACAACCCTTTACTGAATCAGAGGGTTGAGGTATATCTAGATGTTTTTATTTTCCTTTTCTTTAACAAAAACTGCCTTTCTGCTTCACAATATAGTATCACTAGTGACTCAGATCTCAGAAATACATACTATCCAGGAAGGAGGGCTTTTCTTTCTCCTCTCTCATCTGTAAGTAATTGCCAAAGATGAATTCCCAATAGTCATGTAAGTATGAATCATAAGTGATTCTGTCATTTGCTGATGAGTTGCACTCTATATGTTCACCCAAAACCCAGGTTAGCTCTGAGACTAAAAAAAAAAAAAATTATTGTAGATGAAGACAGAACATATTCTTGTAGCAGGTTTTAGTGGAATTATGCCCAGGCTGCTTAGAAGGCCAGTATTTGCTGAAGATTAAGGCAGAATTCCTTCATCTATGACCATATAATGCTCATAATGTAGACTACAAAAGCTGGCAACTACCAAAAAAAATATTTCTATAGGTAATTTGCCACTGCACATGCTTAATTCCCTTATCTTTAAATCCCTAAAACATCTCAATGTTCTGATTTTCTTTCCATCTCTACATTCACCTTGACATCAGATATATTGGTGATTTAAGGTAGACTTAGTGTGAGTTGAAAATGCAGTAAATCATGGTACTGCTCTGAAACTTGTTCAATAAAGCATGTCTGTTCCACAGACATAGGGGATTTTTAAAGGAACTTGAAAGGAACTTCTTCTTTGACAGGTTTTAGTTCATTCAGCTCACCAGAGTAGTGGGGTTAATGATGTCTTGCTGCAAAGGGGAAAAGGAGATAGACTGCCCGTGCCATGTCATCTGTCCAGAAAAAAATAAAAATAGGAGGTTCAGTTGTAAAAATAAGCAGCACAATTTGCTCCTCTGGTTAAAGGAAGATACTGAGCGTTATTCTTCTACAGGAAGAAGAGGTGAAAGGGGAATGTAAATCTTAGATACATAATAGTATGCTATGGCACACCAAGTCTGATATTTGTGCTAAAAAGCGAAAAATGTCTGAACTTTGCTGAGAAACCACTTCCTTCTAAAGAGATCTTTTGTTCAATAATTCTTAATTTATTTCCTATTATATTTCCTGTAACCTTGAAACATTTGCAACTCTATCTCTTATATGTTAATGTTTCATTCCATTGTTTCAGTGTCATCAGTATCTGCTCATATGGATCCCTCCTTCCAACATAGTTAAATTAATGGCAAATATGATTTAAAAAAAAAAAAATGTTTTAATGAAGATGAATTAGCAGCAGGGAAGGGAGAAAGAGAAAGAGATCTTCAGCCTCTGATCTATCTGTATCAGTAACAACCATCTTCACAAACCATCTTCACAAATGATTCCTTCACTTAATGAAAGAAGTGTACAAAACCTAACAGATTCCATCAATGCAATGGATTTTGAGTGAGAAATAGCTTGTAACAGAAAACTGAAGGTTTTGCATTAATATTAAGACATTTTGCCTATGATGCTAAGGACCTTGTTATTCAGAGTTCAGAGGAGTAGGTACTTCTGAAGACTCTTCTTTTTGTAGTCTGCCGGTCAACTTTTCCAATGTTACTGAAGCCATCATTTAAAAAACTTGTACTTCTGAAAAGTAATTCAAATAAGTGCCTAAATGTGAATCTAAGAGTCTATTTCTAGACATCTGGTTTTGAAAATATTGGTTCAAAAGTTTCACACTTGTTGATTGGTGTCTAACTCAGAGAGAGATTTATTTGTCAACACAACACACAGTCTCTGAACTTCCTGTACTGTTTTCAAATAGAAAAACATGTTTTCAAAATTATCTTTGTAATTGAGCATGTAATTTCCATTAAAATGAATAGGAGTGGCGTGTCCAAACCATGAAGCATAGAACTGCAAGGCACTTACTTCCTTGATCATCAAGACCAGAGCTTTTTTATTACAGACAACAACATCATACAGTTCTTTCCATCAACATATTAAAAATAGACATTTCATGCCACCACAATCTTATTAAAGTTATCATGAAATCTCACTGTGCTAGCAGTTGCAAATTTTCTTTTGATGTCTGGCCTAACCTTTTCATATTCACCCATTCTGTGTTCCGTCCACCTCTCCTTATAGCATGTTACTTTTCTCCTGATGCACTTAAATAAGAACATCTATTTAGACATATTTAGGCAAATTTTAGACAAATGAAAAAATATTGGATCCAAAGTGCCTATTTTAGAGGGCTGAACTCTTGGTTGGAAACACTGTGACTGTGGCAGGTGAGAGCTTCAGACATTTTCCACGAAAATAAAAGAGAGCATGAGTGAAGCCTTTCAAAAAACCTGTTTCCATTGTTTTGATTAAAAGGCAGTTTGCTCTCCTAACAGCAGTGTCCTCAGGTAATGAAAAGCAAAGCTCTTCTTCAGTTGTCACCTATACTACTAGTGACTCTGTGCACAAGGCGATCTCTGTGTTAGTTTGGGGTTATTATGAGGCCTAGTATTCTAAAGAGAATAGGAAAACTTGATTCTTGAAAACACTCATTTCACTTGAGCCATAATCACTCAGGTGACACTTAAGACCATCCACAATATAATGCTTCATGTGAGTATGCAAGGAGAAGGAGAGCTGGAGAAATTCAGAATTATATGGCCCATTTTGTATACCTTTTGGAAAACAATGATGTTATGCATTTATAACACTTAGCATTATGATTGCTGTAAGACGATTTAGTAATTCTGATTACCTTAAGAAATAAGACTTTTGCAACCAGGTAATCTATTAAATTGTCTGTCTGGTAAGTACTGAACACCATGCAATTCTAACTTCATTGTCTAATTTCAATCTCAATCAAAAAGAGTAGAAGATTCAAAAATAATTACATTTCTGGAAGTTTTGTGAGAATTTGGAGCATATTAGAAAAGGAGAGAGTGTCTCCATGAAGGAAATGCAGACAGAATTTAGCTGTTACCCAACCCCTTTGGAATTAGCTGTATGCCCACTCATGCTGAGTATCATCCAACTCATCTGATTAAACATGCATGTCTGTAGGTCAGGACTAATCCCTCTACCTACGTTAGTCTATGCTAGGTGTGGACCGACCCTACTACATGTGCCTTTTGGCTGTTTGGGGGGCTCATCTTCCACATGAATGGTATCACCCCTATCTTGGAGAAGGATGTAAATCCATAGGGGATCAGGTTTCTACTGCTTATGGAGCAACAAAAGAATCCTGTTATGAGGTCTGAAAT
The DNA here is from genome assembly GCF_965140245.1 of Athene noctua. Lineage (NCBI taxonomy): Eukaryota > Metazoa > Chordata > Aves > Strigiformes > Strigidae > Athene > Athene noctua. The sequence goes on from NC_134039.1 coordinate 77,136,304, forward strand.
ACATTAATCATTCCTACTAATGAGCAAGACTAGGTGACTTAGATGGACTAGATCATCTAATGGTATTTCCCATCCTTAAGTAATAGGATTACAATAAAGCAACTGTACTGTACTGGGTTAGACACTGGTGATATTATTAACTAGAGAGGACAAAACAAATGTCTCAAGGTTTCAGGCCATTCTTAACTTCAAATTACTCAGTATCATAGGTAGATTCTTCAGGGTATAAATGGCAGCTGAGGAACCCAAATTACTTCCAGAATTTACCACATATAGGCATTTAAAAATTAAGCTTGAGTTTTCCCCTTTCAAGTGTTTTCACAGTCATTATTATATAGTTAGGTGAAAGATCCTTTATATGTAGACACTGAACTATCATTGATGGGCCCCAAAGACTTGCTTCCTTATGGCCTTCTTAGAGGCTAACACCCTGTGAATAGCTAATAAAAAGTAACCCTATTTCCTAATGATTCTTTTTTAAATGAGAAATCTTGGAGGGATGTTTTGAAAATATGGAATCAAAAGAGAGCTAATCTGCGCTTTAATGATAGTGGCAGTAGCTGCTAGAAGTTATTCTCTCAAGATGTGTTTTATACTATGATGAAGACTCAAAACTGAAGATTTAAGTCATTGCCAGTAATCTTTCAAGAAAATATTACCTGCCTAAAGAAATCAAATAGCTACTGCTGCAAGTTTACCTTTTGAAAAATACAGGCACATTTGAAAGCATACCTCTACATATTTATTCCCCAGCTTTCGAGTGATCCCAGATTTCAAAGTTTCACCTTCTACAGCAAGGGGAAATTTCCCAGCACTGCCTATCATACCTCTATCTGGTTCCAGAAAAGACTCTCATGATATAAGGATAACTTTGATAAGCTTAGATAGTCTGAATTTGGTTCACATTATAACTATTGGTATTTTTTTAATTTGCCCTTTCACACCATTGTGTAGTATGAAGCTAATTACACTACATTGAGCTATCATTCAGATAAAAACACTAAGGAAATTCACCGGAAACATTTTTGTGTGTGGTTACATCATTGACGTCAATTCAGAAGTTCTGTGTATCTCAAGAACAGATGTCAGTTTTCAAATGTTTTGTATTATAAATAAATTGACTTTTGACCTGAGTGATGAGATAGCTGTGCTTTGGCTGTAAATACAATTACTTATGGCTAAACAACTGCAAATTTCCAGCTCTGAGACGTGTTGACTTACGGAAATGCATGACAAAAGTTAAAAAAAAGACAGCGACAAAAAATGTTGTTTTGAAGATACGAAGTGTATTACTGAGAATTATAATAAATAGATTTGAATAATCCATTTAATCAACATACTGAGAAGAAGTACGAATGAAGATATATTGAGATGTAATGAATGAAATCTTAGTGATTTCTCATTTTATTTTACATTTTTTAGTTCTTTGGAGTCTGATCATAGGCTAAGAAAAATTAATTTAAAAAACACCCAGCAAAACAAAACTCCAAAACTTAAAACCTGAAATGAGTGATCCAGTCTAGAAATACGGTTTTCTGACAAAACTCCCTCTTTGTCTTGAGAGCTGAGGCAATGCTGCTTTGCTGTCACTTATTCAGGTGAGTTCTTTTTTCACAGATTTTAAAGGAGTAATTAGGTGGCACAGCAAGCTGCAGTTGCCACAACAGAAGGAGCTGTGATCAGTTCAGTCAAGGCTTCAGGATCTGGTTCACAAAGTCTCACTGAAATATATCGGTCCGATCTTCTAGACTTGCAATGCAAAATTTGGATTGAAGTGAGGGACAAAGTCCAAAACCAATATAAAGAAAGCCACCACTTATTCAGTGTCCAAATCTGAATGGGATCAAAATAATTGGCCTAACTCCACACATGCCATCTCAAAACCAAGTAAAAAACTGTTACCATAAAGTTATTTTAAGTTGTAAGTGACGCTAACACCTCATTACCAACTGGCAGTCTTTCCAAATGGACCTGTTTAGTCCTTTCTTCTACTTCTGTCTTGAAACCTTATAGAGTGGATTGTCTATTCTTAAATTTCATGACACTGATGACAAAACTGTCTCTTTAGTTCATTTTCCTTACATTCATTTTACCAATTCTGAAGATTTTTACCAATTAAAAGAAAATACAGTGAGTGAATTTGCACCCTCCTTTTTCACAGTAGGCCTGATTTTTGCAAAAGATTTATCCTGGAATATGATGAATTTGTTGGCTTTGGGTGCTTAGATGTGCTCCTTTTTTCTTTCTTCAGTGACTTTACAAGGGTCTAGCAGAGAAATGAAATAAATGTCTGTTGAGAAAATACGTTATTCCTAAAACAATTATCTATCTAGAGGAAAAGCTCTAAATATAATTAGTAGCACTGCTACAAATATTTTACTAAAAATGTTTTTCTTTGAAAACAGCTGTTTCAAGAAGATATGGCCATGGACCTGTGCTTTGCTTTTTTTTTTTTTTTTTGTGTATGTGTGTTTTGTTTTCTCTAGCAAATCCAAAGCAAAACTGAAAAACTAAATACAGATATAACACATCAGAAACACTCCTTAAGAACAGGAAAATCTTTGTACATCTGCCTAAAATATGGAATTGGATTTTTTCAGTTAAATATGAACTTTTTTTTAAAAAAAAAAAAAAAAAAAAAAAGTAATGTATTTTCAGCATTGCTTTCCCCTCTCCTTCAGAAATGCTTTTTAAGACCAGTTCCCAAATATTTCTCTATTATGGATTTAAGCCAAGGATTCAGTGGTGGCCATTCAGAAAAGTGAAAGCTGCCTCAGCAAATCTGTGTTGGCACAGGATTTGAGAGATTTTTCTTTCTCTTTCTTGTCCTGGAGACAATTAGCTTCTCTTTGCTTCAGTTCTACTTCTGGAATAGAAGTGAAGATGTAGAGATCTGTAAACTCAAGTATTGATAGGATTGTAACAGCCCTACATAATACTATGATTTGCTAAAAGCATCATTTTATTGTTAATGGATATCCCAGTGCAGACTCTAAACCCAAAACCACCATCCACTGATGATTATTTACTATGATTAATCCTGGAGGAGCTGAAACTCTTGAGGTGCTTGAGGATCTAGATTAATTCCAAAGTATCCTGAACACCTTGCACTACATTCTTGTTATGTTCAGTGCCTGAACCGCTCAGTGATAGACTAGCACTTGATTGAGGCACAGAGACTGCACTTGCACGATTCCACACATAAGCAAAAGTAGTTTAAAGTACACAAATTCAGGGTCTATACATAAGTGAAGCCACCTCAGTATAAAACTGATTGTGAAACATGCTGAAGAAATGGAGTGGAAGGTTTTATTTCCTGAACAAGTATTACACAATTTTAGCTTGCCAAGGTTAGAGTGTCTCTGTATCATGCTCCATCAAACAGTGTGAATGTCCCTAAGCCCTGTATACGCTTTATCCATGAGGTCTCCTTCACATAGAACAGAAAGATTTGGAAACTATGAAGCATTTCAGAGTCAGAGTCAGCAGCTCTGTTAGTGGTACTCTTTATAACTGAATTGTTAGAAATAATAAAGGGAAAATTCAGTGTTCTTTTGTTTTGTTTGCAAGCTTTTGGTTGCTTTTGGAAACCCTACAGCCTAGTGTTCATAGATTCTTATTAAAAGTGCTAGGAAAACTCAAAGGGAAAAAAACCAAAACAAATAGAGCTTAAACTAGGAGTGCCATCTGGACCTTACTTTAGTAGGAATGCTATCTTATTCATATAGAGAAGAAATTAATAGTGACAATGCATAATATATATTAACCCTTGGAAAATCCCTTTGCAGAGTATATGGAACTGACATTGATTAAAGCAGAAATCCCACATGTGTTTTTGTCCTGTTCTAAATTATTCAGGTCCTGGCAAGACAGTGCTTCATGCACATCCAAAAATAAATAAATCTTTGACAAACCAATAGTTTTCTGAATTCTGTATTTTGAAGTAGAAAAAGAGAAATTATATGTCCATCCACAAAAATTAGAAAAATTAATTTATTGTTGGTTGGGAGAAGACTTGTTCCTTTCTGGAAAACAGAAGGATTTGCCTTGTTATCTTAATAAATTCCAAACCTTTTGAAATGTCAGAAACACAGAAGGCTGCACTCTTTTTTTTTTTTCCTGTTTTTCTTTTTGTTTGTTTGTTTGGTGGGTTTTTTTTGGTTGTTTGTTTGGTTGGTTGGTTGGTTTTGTTTTTGTTTTTGTTTTGTTAATCTGTTTTAACTTTCCTGCCTGGACTATCTTTACAGAATTCTATAATTTATACTGTTAAGCACCCACTTATTTCCACTGAGGAAGGATAAAGATCCTTAGGAGACAGACACTAAGTAGACCTAAAGATTAACCATAAAGGTTGCACTTCTTTGATACAAAACTGCACAATGAGCACTGACCAACACTTCCCCAATAGCTCTTCTCTCACCCTCTTCTGTACAATGCAGGCCTTTGCTTTTTCTCATTATTTTAACTCTGCATCATTCTCACCAATTCATTTCTTCAAGGTATTTCAAAAAATATTAATGAGCAAATAGTGTGGCATCACAAATTTCTGAAACCAGTGTAACACTTCATAGATCCAAATAAGATTGTGATTCCACTTAATAGAAGACAGTCATCTGCCCTGGCCAACCTGTAGTCTAATAGAGGGGTCAGTCAGAGGGTAGCACTACAGCTGCATGATGAATGAATGGTCTATATGTGAGGAATGGGCATGAAATGATGAGATGTTTTGCCAAATATCTTACAGGATATTTGTGGCTGAACCATGCATACTGCATGTGATTAGTCTGACCACACAGGAGGGACTACAATGTGAAAGTGTGTACCTATTTTTTATAGTCAGTAGACAGAAGTAGGCATTTGTAGGGTGAAAGTCATCTCATCCTCAAAGGAGACAACTAAACATTCGGTAGAAAGTGTCTAAAAACCACATCCTTGATGCATCATAGACAGAAAGCCAGGTATTGAGCTCAGCAGCAGACATCTAGAATATAGGCGCACAAAGTTAGGCAACATGGATCCCACCTTGTGCTTTTGTATTACAGGACTGCTCAACTTTTCTTTGGTGCTTCTTTGAAAGAAAAGGAATTAGTCTCATCTTAAAGATGAGAAATTGGAGTGACAAAATAAATTAAAAGAAGAAATTATGAGTGCTACTGTAACTTCTTTGTAGACAACAAGTATTTGAATGAGGCCCAGAACCCTGACTGAGCAGTGAAAAAGCAAAATTATACACCTCAGAAAGGAGTCAAAACAGCTAAATGGCATTTAGACCTTTTCCAGAAAGTACGCATCTCTTAATCTTTTTTGTGAAAAATTAGCAATGACCACTCCCTTCTTGGAATGTATTGAATATTACAAAGAGACCCCTACATTCTCAGTGACTCAGTCCTCTACACAAGGCTCAGGCTCTCTCAAATGCTATTTCCTTGCACTTTCCTTGGAAAGTAAGAGTTATATTTGTAACGCCACGAGTCTTCATCCATGCTCCAAATATTTTGCAGGCATTCATAAATCTCTCTTACATAAAATCTCTGCAGCAGTATAATGTTTAACTTTTAACAAAAGTCCCTTCAAGTGAAAAAACCACTTAGATCCTACCAAATACCTACCATCTCCATTACCCTTAACCCTCCCTTGCTTCACAGTTCCATGATAACAACACAGATTTATTCTATCTCATAAAGCTGCTATTTCTTTTGTTATTTTCCATCTCTTTTTTTTCTCTGTATCAGAAGCTTTAGGTGAAGTTGACATCTTTGGACTATAGGCTGTTGAGGATGTGGCATCTAATTAAAACATTGCATTACACAAGCTGTGACATTCCACAATAACATTTTATGACTGAATTCACAGAGCAGAAGTGTTATTACCTGTAACATCTTCATTTTCTTGTTTTAAGTGTGAAGGAAGAGGTTGTGGTAGCAGCTGATAGCAAGAAAAAAGGAGGTAAATCCCCCAAGTACTTCACACACATCTGGTGCCCCTTGCTGTGTAGAATTGTTATGACATAGGTGTTGTCAGGTTGTTGGCAAAAGGCTCTGCAAAACATCTCACAGGGCTCCTAATCTAACAGCCTGATACTGAGTAGTGCTTTACTTTAGGGATGCTCATATTAATAGAGGATATGAACTGAGCTTGAGGAAAGGGCATGGAAATTGGCCCTATGAGAGGGATCTAGTCTCCTGAACATGAGTTACTCTGATCCTGAGATCCCTGACCTTGTTCCCTGCCATGGGTACCTGTCCTTCCTAGTTTCCTGTTTCAAGAGACTGTTACAGGATTCCCAGTTTTGCTGTTTCGAAGGAGGGTTATCACCAAGAAATTGATCAAGGGGATCGGTACACATATACTTAAAAGCAAATAGTTTCCCATATTTTTAAAGGAGCAGAGAACCATCAAGCAACAAGTGATGGTGTTTTTTTCTTTTTTTTTTTTCTTTTTTCTGTTTTGTTTCTGTGTTATTTTCTAAAACACTCTTGTCTTTATACAATATATTATAAGAAAAATATTAATGTCCTAATGTAACAAGATTCTCAGTGTTTTATATTATCTTCTTTTACAGGCATGTAAGAAACCCTGCAGTCCTCTGCAGGTTTTCTTACATGGAATATGAAATATGGGACTTAGAATAAAAAAGCATCTGTAGGCAACTTCCAGCCATGTGGAGTCCTAATGACCAAATATTCAGTATTCTCAAGGTTTTCCTTTAAATAGATTTTAATCAACTAATTTGAAGAATAAACATGAAAAAGCACTTTTTCTAAAGGGTATTAAATTTTGGAAGAGACTAGAACAAATATTTTTCTTAAAAAAAAAATAAATTAAAATTCAGTAGAAACTTTTATGATTCCTGGCAGAGAAACAAGATTTGGAGCTAAGCTTTGCTCACGGCTCAAACCAAATGCTCGGCCTTTCTAACTTTCAGACAGCTTTGGCTAAGTTTCCACTATGTGCCTCAATTTTGCCAAAGATGTAGATACCTAAACTTATTTAACTAAAAATATTTTTCCAAGGACACAGAAACCAAAAGTCTGTCCATATATCACGGCTGAACATCACCCAACTTGCCTTTCTCAGCTTCATACTATTTGCAGAATAAACAGTTAGAATTAGAAGTGTCTGTAGATTAGACTGTATATCTAAGCACTGGTTTATTGAATTTACATTTTAAAAGCCCAAAGTTGATCTGAATTAAAAATACGCAATAGAGCAATCAAATTATCCTTTCAGCTTTCTTTTTCTCAGTCAGAAATCTACACACATAGGAAAACCAATGGCCTAGCGCTAAAAACTGAAATTATTTTTCTGCAGTTTATAGAAGTTTCAGTGGCTTTATAACCTGATAATCTGAAATGGGAAAGCCAAAAGATTGCTGAATTGTTACTTCAAAATTAAATTGATGAACAGGAGTTCTAAGTCCTGATGCAGCTAACCATGGCCTTCAAAGAAAGCTATAACACTTATACCAAGAAGGGTTATCTTCCTGTTAAACTGGATCACCATCAAATAAACTGTCAAATCCTTTTTTAGTTTCCCTAGCCATGCCTACTTCTTTCCTTCTCTGGCATAAAGTCCCAATCCTCAGTCCCAATTCAGTGCCTGGGGCAGTGTTTTGCTATGAAGGATAGCTTCCACTTTTCATGACTGATTCTGCTTGTCATGATACAGGTATCATGCTGATACTGCTAGAGGATTAAAGCAGAAACTGTTGGGCTAGATTTAATTTAGTAACAGCTTTTTGGCTTTTACATTAACACCAAAGTACTTAGAGCAAATGAGATGTCACTCACAATTTTGTGACTTGCATTCACTTCCAGGAGTGCTGCCTCCAGCAGCTAAATTGCTGAGATGATGGTTTCCAAATCCTGCCTTGTGGCAACCTACATCAGTGATTTGCAGCAACATAAACCTGCTTGTGAGGCTGCACCCATCATATCTCTGGAATGTGGCTGGTCTGCTCATGTGGCATCCCATCCTGTACCAGTGTTACTGATTGTTACTGATTTGTTACTAATTTGAGATGATATTGATGATTTTTGGTGATTTTGATAAGGAATGATTAGGCCTAATCAATTCAATGGAATTTTACAGGAGTATCAGTTTTATAAAAATATATTTGTGTAATGTTTTAAGTAGTTGTAGAAACACTGTATTTAATATAGAACAACCATACAACCAGTTATGCTGCTACAAAGTCCTTTCTGAAGTCCCAGACTAATGCCACGTAGGCTAGTAATAATTATTAACTAGATTTCTATTCAAAGAATAAGACTTATGATGATGTACCATTGTTAGACTGTTTGGTAAGGAGGATTTATTGCCCTGTGGACCAGGTGTTCCTAAAGATATATTGTGAAAGGGCCTCGAAGCATAACATTGAAATGTGAGCCAGAGTCCTTGAGTCAAGGACATTGGAGGGTCTTTCGAGTCAGTGGTCCCTGGCGGTCGTAAAAGCAGCCCTCTGACTCAATTCAGCACTCACGTGCACATGGCAGGAAAGAGGTAGAAATAAGAAAATTACTTATGGGAGTTATTGTGTTTATGTATGAGAACTTGTTTATTATGTATTACTGTATCCTGGATAACCAGCATGCTACACGAGTTAGGTGGGCACTGTTGGTGAGATGACTCCCCTGAGCACTTGGCCGTTAATAAAGGAGTGTCTGCTTATCTATGTCACATTCATGCTGAAAAGTTCTTTTATCCCATCTTGGTAACAGAAGGCTCACAGCAGCCTTGATCTTAGTGTGTTCCTGATCTCACCACACACACAAACATGAAAGGATTGCCTGGATCTCTCTACATGGCTAAGCTCTTGTGGGCTGGAAAAGCCACGTTTGTACAGTTCCTGCCTGCAAACAAAATTGTCCCATCTCTGGACTGCAGAATGGTGTGAAGACTTCTCATCCATTTTATCTGCTCCTGTACTTCCCAGGGCAAACTGTTTTGGCTGAAGGTGTGGAGGTTGGATAGATTCTAATCAGGTTTCTTAGCAGTGATCGGGACACTGGGTATAACACTCAGAGCCCTGGACTTATAATAAATGTACCAATTTGAAGGTGATGTGTACGGCCTTGTCCATTTATGTTAAAGAAAATATTTAATATAACCCTACATACACAGCTCTCATAAGCTTGCACTACAGTTTGCTTGAAGTCAAGAACATATCAGTGTGGATGTCACACACAAGTATTTATTCCTACCATACACATCTGAAGTGACTTGGGTGAGCTGCCTGCTTAACCTTTTCCATTCATAATACCTGGGGGAGGTGAATGGTCTGAGTTTGTGCCACAACATTTTAATATCATCTCAAGCTCTTCTTGTTAAGACTTTTTGGCAGACTCTAACTTCAGCCTCCGGCCCAAACAGTTCTGTTAGGAAGATTTCTGTGAGTGCAATTGCTGTATGTATTGTCAGCACAAAGATAAAGTAGGAGGCACCTGCCCCCCCTCAGTTAAATGGAAATAGGCAGGGAGTTCATTGTCAGCACTGAGTGTAAAACGAGAGAAGCTACACTCCTATGCAAAATGTGAGAAAATAGAAAAGGAATGGTTAACCATGTAGAAATGCCAACAAATTCTCTGATTTTATCCCGGATGAGTTGATAATATGAACTAAGAGGATGACCCATACATTTTAAAGTCAGAGAGTGTATTATAATCTTTTGGGACAGTCACATGCATTACATAGGTTGCACTTGTGCAACATGGTCATGTATATTCACATGGCTAGATTTTGGCCCATTTTTGTCAAGGTTTCTCTGTTTTCTTCCCTTAAGCTGAATGTAATTAGAGATGGGATCAAGGTTGTGAAGCACAGAGTTACATCTAATGTACCTCACAACCAAGGGGCTTTGCAATTAACATTTGCAGCTGGACCATACACAGGCCTCATTTTTTAATTCATTCTAACTTCACAAAGTAACTAGAGAGTTGTTCCACAGTAAGAATTTGGCAGCTGCTACATGCCTGGCGAAACAGCCTTCTCCCTGCAGCCCCACTATGAAGGTGTATCTTTAGCCAAGCCCTTAGCCTATGGTGACCCATAGCTAAAGGCTTGGGGAAATTTGCATCTAATCTAGGACAATGATTTTTTTATTATTTATTTTACCATGTAAGATTTTTGCCTAAACTAGTCTCCCCATTTAACTCCTACTTCTCATTAACCACAATTAAAATAGCAAAATGTTTGTGGTTGTGAGACCCAGAATAACTGATTCTGACCTACAGCAGCCCTGGGGTGATTTGGGTTATATTACAAGAATGCTGAAGTGATGGAGACCTCTGTTGATCTACACAGATGGTATTTTGGTTACAGATGGGATATGACCCTCAGGTAGAAGAATTTCCCCCCTTTCTAATCTGCATAAAGCAGTCCTCTTCTGATATACTCTACAGCAAACACTTCAGTCAAAACTATAATTACAAAGGATGTTTTTATGAGACTGCAGAAGTTATTGATGTTCTAGACATGAGAAGCATCTAACGAACACCAACTTCTTGTTGGCAATGGCTTGTGAGAGCTCAGCCATGCAAAAATCTCACACCCATCATTTCTAAGTCCTACACCAGTGTTTTTCCACTGCTAGGAGTAGTTTGCTATACTGTTATAGTTGGGAAACATAGTAGTAATGTCATAAACCTGTCAGCATAGACACAAACCAGGAAGGAGATAAAGACCTTGTCTAAAGCTGGAGAGAAAATATAACATTTCCATTTTACACAGGTTGGATTAAACAACTAGTGTTATATTCAAAAGCACTAAGCTAGTGCAAGGATAATAAACACTTTTTGTTATATACATATGCATCCTTTTTTCCCCCGTGGGCAGGAGAAATTCTCAGGACAAGACTGGAAGGGAAAGTGAAATATCCACCCTACGCAGGACTTAAGTAGTCTAATGGGGATAAAATCTTAACCAAGAGAGGCAGAAGTTACCTCTTGGCCTGGAAAGACAATAAGGAAGGTAAAGTATCAACAAATCCCACAAGAGGTAACTTGCTTTTATCAGGACCACCATCTAACAGATTAGCAGTAACCATCCTTCCGAAAAGATGCCTAGGAAAGTTATTATAGACTCATAATTGTTGCCACAGTCCTTTCTAGCTTAAATAAAATAATATCATGTTGGGGTTTTTGGTTTGGTTTTTCTGGGCTTGAGTTTTCTTTTGGTTTGTGTTTTTAGCCGAGAATGCCCCTTCTTCCCTAGTGTGTGGTGGAAATATGAGAAGAGAAGCTCGTCCTGATTTTTGGTGACTTCTCTAAGAAGATAGGAGAGACACTCAAGTTCCCATGCTGAGTATGAACACTCATGCTGTTATTTCACCATAAGCAGAATCATCAGCAAACTGATGTTTAAAACACCACATCTCTAAACTGATGAGATACTTGATGACACATTTTGCCGAGCACTGGCATTTACAAGGAAATGCAAAGGAATAACTACCAAAGGAATGATGAAATGCAGTACCTGAACTTGTAGCAGTGATCTCAGAAGTGTACAAAAGAAATGAATTTCATTTTTTCTATTATTATTATTATTACTACTATCATCATCATTATTGTTATTATTATTATCTTAATTCATGAACTTTCAAGAAGGGTGAATGCCCTGGCCTTAAATCCAACCTCAATTTCTCTTATGCAAGAACATGCATTCCACGAAGAGAAAGAAGCAAATTATGTACTTTAAAGCTAGTCCCGTGTCTAATGTAAGAATTTTTTTTTGTTTAGATAATTCAACAAGTCACACGAGCTTTCCACTGAAGTCAGCAGGACAGCTCACACAAGATGCTCATGTGCCCTAAATTTGCAAGATACTGATCTCATACATTCTTTATTTATTTATGTATTGTTATGACATTCTTGTTTCCGTCTCATATTTGTATCTTCCTTGTACTTTAAACAAAGACTCTCTTCACTATATGTCTATGATTTTGCATAGAGGGCAAGACAAGTATCGAGTTTCAGCATGGACTAGAGTAAGAAAAATCTATCAATCCATTTTCACAGGTCTCAGTAAAAAATAATGTCACCAATAGAAAAAGAAAGTCATGTGTGTCTTACGTTACCCCACATTCATCTTTCTAGCACTGATTGTAAATGCTGCTCTGTAGTTATGAAATATATTCATTTATGTGCTAACATCGTTTATATCGTGAAATATATTCATTTATGTCCAAACATCGTTTGGAGTTTGATATATGGGGTTTTTTCAACTGATTAACTGTCATTAAATCAATTGTACCTGGTATTATTCTGCAGTGATTCTGTCCAACAGTGGTTTAACTTCATATATTGCTTATTTATGAACGTGACAGTTTACATTTCAGAAGCAGTATCTTCTTTGGTATGGAGATAGGAGTCAGACCCACATTTTAGGGCATGACATGGAATAATTCTCCAATGCCATGATCTTTTAATCAGTAAATCCAAGAAGATCCACTGATGCTTTTAAACAACATACTCCCCATTCATCCTTGTAAGTTTTTCCCCCACCTGCCAAGAGAGTTGAGGGACAAGAGGTCATTCTGGTTATTCTTTCACACTACATGAATGTGTCCTAGGCTTTATGGACCATTAGGTTTCTGGGATATTTACCTTATTTGCATATTTGTAGAAGTAAAACTTTAGTCTTTTGGGGGGGGGGGGGGTTTGACAATTAGATAAAAACCTGGAGGATCTGAGAGATGAAAGTTTTTCTTTTCCCCTTGAGTGTTGCTTACTCTTTTTTTGGGAAGTGAATTAATACTGAACATGATGTTACCTAATGGAAATACTGAGTATTTTCCCCTCCCCCAAAATATAAATAAACTAGAGATCAACTCATGCAACAGGGAAATACCCTTAAGAAAAGACTTCAACCACTCTTGCAGAACCGGAAACAAATTATGGGTTGTCAGTGTGGATGCAATATGTCGTAAAGCCCAGGTGTCCCATATGCTGCTCATTCAGTGCCCATGGCCATGGCTGAGATCCAAAGGCTGAGGATTGGGATGAGCAGCTCCGCTCACCTCACCCAAGGGCCCTCTCAGCAGTACAGCATGCCGGGTAAGCAGGCTCTGAGTCTGCACGCATGGGAGTCATCAGTGGGCTCACATGGAGTGGTAGAGACCTTTACCTGTGAATTAACTTCACAGGCTTTATTGTATCCAGAATATAAAGAACTGCAGTTATATAATAGTCCTTTTTCTAAAAACAAACAATCAAACAAACAAACTGAAAGAATTATCTCATAGTCTTTACCTAGCAAGTTACAGACATGACTGACCTCTTTGGAGAGAGCCTGGCTTCACAGTGGAGTTGCTAGGTATATCATCAGCTTTCCTTACACTGCACTTTAATACCATAATTATTTATTGACCTTCATTTGTGGATTACACTGGACCTCCATGCTTCATACAAACTGAAATACATTTATTTCCTCAGACATATTAGAGATAAATGATTTGCTTCGGAAAGAAGTGGGAATATAGCTGGAGTCTTTTCTTTACAATCTTTGCAATATGGGTATGGAATTGTTACAAAGAACAAAGCATCACACTTTTAGTAGTTATTTAATTTCCCTGTGAAGCTTTGATGTGTCACCAAGTATCGCCTAAGTCCTGAGATGTCATAGTGATTCAAATAGGACTTTACTGATAATTTTGCCATTTGCTGAAATAACTTGAAAAATTCTCATAAAGAAAACAGTTTTTGCTTTTTATTTTTCCTTTTTTTGGCATGACTCATTTTAAGACTTTAAGATATCATCCTTAAAAATGGTATTTTTATCTTTTTTTAAAGCATGAATATATGCAACCCCAACAAAATAAAAGACAAAATTAGCAGTTATATCTCAAACATAAAGTAGCTTTGAAAAAAGTACGTAACAGAAATCCCACTGTAGACACCAATGTATTAGCTGTTAAATATTTTTATTCAGTGAGAATATTTAAATATATACTTAGCTTTATGCATGCTCAGTGTTTCCCCCAGCAATATAGTGAAAAAAGTGCCAAATTTAAAACAAGTGTTTCAGTTCTATGGTTTTCAGACAATGACTGCAACAATTGTTTGGTGGAGCAACCAGATGGCACTACTAGAAACCTTTTCCATAAATACCTTTTCTACTTTCAGAACAAAAGTTTCTTGAATTTCTACAACCAGAAATGAAGATGAAGCTTGTGTCTTTTAATTGTTACAACTTTAAGTAATAAAAAGGTAGAGAGAGAGCATGCTACATATGTTCTACCTCTATCAATCACAGTTGCTGAGTCAAAAGGACAATCAGTTAATCCACTTGGCACAGTGCTATCATCCAGAGCAGTCTAATAAAAAGACAAGAATTCTGTTTTGTTCTACTTGGGAGAAAAAAAAGAACAAAATTTTTTTCTAATATCCACAATTTATAACTGTACAGACGTTAATTCTTATTTTCCTAGCTGAAATAGCAAATTGGGACCAAATGGGATACATTGGAGGGTGCTGAAGAAGCTGGATGAGGTGCTCACCAAACCACTTTCCATCATTTCCCAGCAGTCCTGGCTGACCGGGGAGGTCCTGACGGATTGGAAATTGGCCAATGTGACACCCATCTATAAGAAGGGTTGGAAGGGTGATCCAGGAAATTACAGGCCTGTCAGCTTGACTTCAGTGCCCGGGAAGCTGATGGAGCAGCTCATCCTGAGTGCCATCACACAACACGTGTGGCACAACCAGATGCTCAGGCCCAGTCAGCATGGGTTTATGAAAGGCAGGTCCTGCCTGACAAACCTGATCTCCTTCTACAACAGGGTGACCTGCTTATTGGATGAGTGAAAGGCTGTGGATCTTCTTTAGCTTGACTTTAGGAAGGCCTTTGACATTGTTTCCCACAACATTTGCCTGGCAAAACTGGCTGCCCAAGGCTTGGATGGGCACACGCTTTGCTGGGTAAAAAACTGTCTGGATGGCCGGGCCCAGAGAGTTGTGGTGAACGGAGTTAAATCCGGCTGGCGGCCGGTCACGAGTGGTGTCCCCCAGGGCTCGGTGTTGGGGCCACTCCTGTTTAACATCTTTATTGATGATCTAGACGAGGGGATCAAGTGCACCCTCAGTCAGTTTGCAGATGGCACCCAGTTGGGTGGGAGTGTTGATCTGCTCGAGGGTAGGGAGGCTCTGCAGAGAGACCTGGACAGGCTGGAGCCATGGGCTGAGCCCAACTGGGGGAGTTTCAATAGGGCCAAATGCCGGGGGCTGCCCTTGGGCCACAACAACCCCCAGCAGCGCTACAGGCTTGGGGAGGAGTGGCTGGAGAGCTGCCAGTCAGAGAGGGACCTGGGGGGGTTGATTGACAGCCGGCTGAACAGGAGCCAGCAGTGTGCCCAGGTGGCCAAGAAGGCCAATGGCATCCTGGCTTGTGTCAGCAATAGCGTGGCCAGCAGGGACAGGGAAGGGATCTGACCCCTGTGCTCAGCACTGGCGAGGCCGCCCCTCGATTCCTGTGTTCAGTTCTGGGTCCCTCACTACAAAAAGGACATTGAATGACTCGAGCGTGTCCAGAGAAGGGCAACGGAGCTGGTGCAGGGTCTGGAGCACAGGTCGTACGAGGAGCGGCTGAGGGAACTGGGGGGGTTTAGTCTGGAGAAGAGGAGGCTGAGGGGAGACCTCATCGCCCTCTACAGCTCCCTGACAGGAGGGTGCAGAGAGCTGGGGATGAGCCTCTTCAACCAAGTAACAAGCAATAGGACAAAAGGGAATGGCCTCAAGTTGCACCAAGGAAGGTTCATCCTGGATATCAGGAAGCATTTCTTTCCAGAAGGGGTTGCTACGTGTTGGAATGGGCTGCCTAGGGAGGTGGTGGAGTCCCCATCCCTGGAGGGGTTTAAGAGTCGGGTTGACATAGCGCTGAGGGATCTGGTGTAGTTGGGAACTGTCAGTGTTAGGTTAATGGTTGTACTGGATGATCTGCAAGGTCTTTTCCAACCTAGACAATTCTGCGATTCTGTGAAATATATAAAAAATATTACATTTAGCAAATGTTCTTTCTTCTCAAGTTCTATCATGTTTTTTTAAGGTTAGGTCAACAATAGCAGAACCCAAGATGAAACATAAATCACCTTTAAAAATTTAAACATGAATTGTAGGAAAACATACGATAAAATAATCAGTGAAATCACTTAAAAATATTCAGATTATTTTATAATCTGTTTCCCACCAGCTGCATCTGTTTCTATTTCATATAAATGCAAGCTGGACATCTATAACCTCTGGGTAAGTAACAGATGTTGTCATAAAGTTCAACATTTTTACATAAGCAAAAGCTAAACAAATTAATTTCAGGCCACCCAATGTTTCCAAAAGGCAGTTGCCTGGCACTGCCAAAGATTGTATTACTCCATGCAAAACTATATCCAGAGACTCTAGACATGCTTTTCAAATTTTATTATTTGTGGCTTTAATTATGAATTTCATCTGTCAGTTTTTCCTCCGACCAGTGGTGAGTAATGCCATAGTTCTGGTTTATGTGTTTATGTGTAGAAATACTTGAAAGATACCTGCAGTCATGGTGAGCAGCACCACCATAGCTGCACTGCTGAGCACGGGGCTTGAAGTCTACTAGCTGCCTGCATGGACTAGGAGGGAGGAGAAATTAATCAGATAAGCAGGTGGCAAAGAACAATCTTCACTGTCCTAAATGGTGAGATGTGAACAGTATGGATACTAACCTCCCTGGATATCAGCATGAACTCCACAGGGTCTCTGCTTGTGCACTGCACTCTGTGCATCATCCATACAGAGCATGGCATCTCATGGCTTTATATTCTTACATGGCTCACTGGCTTCAAGCTTCTTGTTGTCATTAGCCTAAAGAGCAACTACCTTTTCTTGTGTGGTTAATATTCCCCCAAAAGTGGTTACTTTCCTTAATAAAAGATGTCTGCTTTTCAGAAGTGCCAAATCCTTCAATGTCCTCTTCCAGTTTCTTCTCTGAGAGGCAAACGTTTGGCAGTCTTGAAAGTCCAGACTGGTCTTTATGTACATTATGATGTATAATAGTGTCAGTAGAAAGCAGTACAAATAGACATCTAATATAGTTCATCTATTCTGAGCAACACTGTAGCAAGGAATCGAATACCTAAAATTAAAATATAACCTCACTGGTATACTACTGATTGAACCACTTTGCATTTCTGATTTGCTCAGAATTAAAATCAGCTATTTGGTGCAGCAAATGTGAATTTAATTTTACAAATAATTAAAGCTGAGTTTGTCTGATAACCTATGAAGCTATAGCCATTAAATTCCCTATATTTTTAATAAGAGATTCTGTATCTGTTGGAGAAAGGTTATATCCAATAAGGCACTCATTCCATGTTGCTGTTAAAAATTAACTCGCTTGGCTTTATTTTTGATACAGGTTCATTACACGTTATAAACTTTGGAAAAAAAACCCACAGTGCAGAAAGATACTAACACAAAGCAATGAAAAAATATTGTGTTCTCTAACGGCAATCAATTCAATCATGCATATTTTTTGTTACTTTTTAAAGGATTTATAAACTAGGAATTTTGGTCAGTTGGTTGATTGGGTTTAGTGGGAAAAAAAAAAAAAAAAACAAAACGACAAAAGTATTCCACTGTTACCATTGTCATCATCTGCACTGTTTTGGAACTTGATTCTGGGATCCACGGGACTGTGTAAATCAGCTGAATTATAAATTATGGGCAAAAGCCTCAGCTATGGTAAAGTTAGCCCAGGGTCTTTGTTACAGCAGGGTGAATACAGCTGAGGTATAAAATACAGCATTCTGCACTATTCTGTAATTTTTAAATGGTTATTTAATCTATTAAAAAAAAATGAAGAAGAAAAAATCCCTCTGGTAACAGAATATCCATTTACATGAGGCAGCTTCTGGAAACAATAAAGGTGCCTATCTATGCAGGTCCCAGGATAGGTTTACATTCAGAACAAGGCCAGTTTCTATTTAAGACATTTCACTCAACTACAGATCCTAAAAAATCAAGTATCACACTGTAGGCTCTCTTTCATGCTCTGCAAACGAGGCCTTACATTCAGGCTGCTTTAAAGCATGGTTTTATTCATGTCATCTGCCACAGAAAAGCACAGCAAGGCTGTTTGACCTTGTGAAAGCAAAGCATACTGGCATGTTGTTAGAAGCCCATGGGTAGTATCTAAAAGGCATAAAAATATTTATGTCCACATGCATACTTCCCCAAAAAATCCTAATGCCTCACAATCTTACTTTAACACCTACATTACCCAAGAGGTGTGGAAGGAATTGAAAGATATTCTAACTGATTTATTATGGTTTTTCTCAGTGAAATTTTAGACATCTGAAAACCTAGATATGACGTAGCTCATTGAATTCCCTGCTGTAAATAGAGGGAGTCAGAGAGACAGATACACCAGCTTGCTCCATTTATGTGTACAGCTCTTCCCATCACGCCTAGAGAATCCCCTGGCAATCGGAGTAGCCTGGTGGATACACCTCAGGGAGAGCGACAGGCTGTTGTAACTACAAATTACTTCCCTATCTGCTTTCCTCTTGGCCATGTTACTCTCACTTTCTGTGTGCACAGCAAGGCAGGTCCAAGAAAAGAAAACTTTCTCAACTGTATAATGAGCTGACAGTTAAAGCCGTGTCCAGCTGATCCTCAAAATAAGATGTTCTACCACTGTTCTTCCATGCTACTGCCTGAGCTACAGGATTATGCAAAGTTGGATACAGTCAAAAGTGGATATGTAATTTTTGGTGGAATCTATGAGCACATAGTTTTCAAGCAATAAAATAGTTTGCTAGAACCAAAGCTGGCTCTCAATCCTACTTCCAAGTACTAAGTACTTAGGTGTAAGCACAGCCGCTTTCTTTGTGGATGGGGAGAACTTCAATTCACTGAAAATTAAGGATGTATTTTAAACCTTGAGACTGTCTGATTTGCTAGATTGGAGATGGACATAAATATCAAAAATCAGGCAAAAAACCCTCAAGTGATTAACGGCATAAATATCATACTCCAAAATGTCCCAGAAACATTGTCTAATTTTAGAATCCCAAATCATAGCACCTAAGATCTAAAATGTGACAGGCAAAATTTGGGACCCCAAACACTCAGAACTCTGATGTTGAGAATCCTCTCATATACATATACATAGGTAGAAATGCCTAACAGAATCACAGAATCGTCTAGGTTCGAAAATACCTTGAAGATCATCCAGTACAATCATCAACCTAACACTGACAGTTCCCAACTACACCAGATCACTCAGCACTAAGTCAACCCGACTCTTAAATACCTCCAGGGATGGGGACTCCACCACCTCCCTGGGCAGCCCATCTCAACACCCAACAACCCCTTCTGGAAAGAAATGCTTCCTAATATCCAGCCTAAACCTTCCCTGGTGCAACTTGAGGCCATTCCCTCTTGTCCTATTGCTTGTTACTTGGTTAAAGAGACTCATCCCCAGCTCTCTGCACCCTCCTTTCAGGGAGCTGTAGAGGGCGATGAGGTCTCCCCTCAGTCTCCTCTTCTCCAGACAAAACCCCCCCAGTTCCCTCAGCCGCTCCTCGTACGACCTGTACTCCAGACCCTGCACCAGCTCTGTTGCCCTTCTCTGGACACGCTCGAGTCATTCAATGTCCTTTTTGTAGTGAGGGGCCCAAAACTGAACAGGAATCGAGGGGCGGCCTCACCAGTGCTGAGCACAGGGGTCAGATCCCTTCCCTGTCCCTGCTGGCCACGCTATTGCTGACACAAGCCAGGATGCCATTGGCCTTCTTGGCCCCCTGGGCACACTGCTGGCTCCTGTCCAGTCGGCTGTCAATCACCCCCCAGGTCCCTCTCTGACTGGCAGCTCTCCAGCCACTCCTCCCCAAGCCTGTAGCGCTGCTGGGGGTTGTTGTGGCCCAAGGGCAGCCCCCGGCATTTGCCTTTATTGAAACTCCCCCAGTTGGCCTCAGCCCATGGCTCCAGCCTGTCCAGGTCTCTCTGCAGAGCCTCCCTACCCTCGAGCAGATCAACACTCCCACCCAGCTGGGTGTCAGCTGCAAACTGACTGAGGGTGCCCTCGATCCCCTCGTCTAGATCATCAATAAAGATGTTAAACAGGAGTGGCCCCAACACCGAGCTCTGGGGGACACCACTCGTGACCGGCCACCAACTGGATTTAACTCCGTTCACCACAACTCTTTGGGCCCAAACATCCAGACAGTTTTTTACCCAGCAAAGCGTGTGCCCATCCAAGCCTCGGGCAGCCACTTTCACCAGGAGAATGCTGTGGGAAACGGTGTCAAAGGCCTTACCGATGTTGAAGTAAACAACATCCACAGCCTTTCCCTCATCCAATAAGCCAGTTGCCCTGTCGTAGAGGGAGATCAGTTTTGTCAACCAGGACCTGCCTTTCATAAACCCATGCTGACTGGGCCTGATCCCCTGGTTGTCCATTATATGACTTTTAATCACACTAAAGGTGACCTGCTCCATAACCTTCCCGGGCACCGAGGTCAAACTGACAGGTCTAAGCTTTTCTGGATCGTCCTTTCTGCCTCTCTTGTAGATGGGTGTCACATTTGCCACCCTCCAGTCCAATGGGCGCTCCCCAGTTAGCCATGATTTCAGGTACATCATGGAAAGTGTCTTGGCCAGCACATCTTCCAACTCTTTCAGCATCCTTGGGTGTAACCCATCTGGTCCCACAGAGTTGTGTGCATCCAAGTGGTGTAGCAGGTCTCTGACCAGCTCCTCTTCACCTGTGCTGACCTCAATCTGCTTCCCCTCCCCATCTCCCAGCTCATGAGGCTGGTGTCCAGGGAACAGCCAGTTCCCCTGCTAAAGACTGAGGCAAAGTAAGTGCTGAGCACCTCAGCCTTTTCCTCATCCTTAGTTACCGTGTTTCCCTCTGCATCCAGTACAGGAGGGAGATTTTCCCTAATCCTCCGTTTGTTGTTAATGAATTTATAGAAACATTTTTTATTATCCTTAACAGCTGTAGCCAAGCTGAGCTCTAGCTGTGCTTTGGCTCTCCTAATGTTCTCCCTGCGTAACTTCACTACACCTTTACAGTCTTCATGAGAGACATCCCCCTCTTCCAAAGGCAATAGATTCTCCTTTTGTTCTTGAGATCCAGCCAAAGGTCCCTGTTTACCCAGGCCAGCCTCCTTACCCCCACTGCGTGTTTTTCGGCACACGGGATCAGCCTGCTCCTGTGCCTTTAAGACTTTGCTCTGGAAGTATGCCCAGCCTTCCTGGACTCCCATATCCTTCAAGGCAGCCTCCCAAGGGATTTTGTTAGTCAATCTTTTGTACAGGTCAGTTAGCCCTCTGGAAGTCTAAGGTGGCAGTTTTACTAACCCCTCTCTTTGTTTCTCCAGGGATCGAAAACTCAATCATCTCATGGTCCCTGCACCCTAGATGGCCTCCAACCTTTACCTCCCCCACAAGCTCCTCCCTGTTCACAAGCAGCAGGTCCAGGAGGGCCCCTTCCCTGGTGGGCTCACTCACCAGCCTTTCAAGAACTCTCTAGATTTTCAAGTTCTACCTACCTCTCCATTTCTTCTCATGCTACAATGAAGTGATAACAATTTCTAAAAAACAAAAAATGTAAAATAAATTTTAAAGCTACTTGCTTTTCTGCTTATTGTAGACCTTTCTTCAACAGCCTGATGACAAGAGCATTCAAGGGAGCCATCTAGCTTGTAGGTTAGCTTTCATTGCTGCCTGTTTGTAAGTACTCAGATTCTCTCTCCCATAGATATCCTCAGATTAAAGACAGATTAGAAACAGATTTTACACTTTTGAGACATGTAATTTAAGTGGAAGCACACGATGCAAAGATGAGTAACATCCCCTTCACCATCACCACGACCTCCCCTCCACTTTGGAAGGAATTCAGTGCTGGCCCAGGGTGTGCTCCAACCACAACCACCAAAATAAAACCTCTCTCAGGACCAGGAGTTTGGCATCTATTCTGCTATGTCTACACAGCAATCGCTGTTAAAGCAGACATAAGTCTGTATCATTCCCTAGTAGCTGAGAGCCTAAATTTCACATCTGTCTTCCCTTAGGTGGAATTTACTGAGCTCAGACCTTGATCCTAAGAAATAGCTTGATCCAGCAGAAGAATCAAGTTTTGAATTAATGTATCTCCACTGCTTTGTCTGTCATCCTCATGACTCAATTTCAATGTGTTATTTGTGCAATTGCAACTGCAAACAAAGCCCCGGTGGCTGGTCATCTAAATAGTTCTCTCTCCTCCACTGACTCTATTGCTTGGATCTCCACTGAGCAGCCTAGGAACACAGACACCTGGGGAATAACCTAGTGCTCACCTGGTGAATCCTACTGCCTATGATTTAGCCCTAGGTTCTCAAAGTTTTCATGCATGTTATTTCCCACACTGGAATCCCCAAAAGATGTCAAAAGCAAACCCTGCCATTATATGGAAGTATTTTAATCCTTTGTGAAGCTACAGGTAAGCAGGACAGGAGAATGTTCCTAATTGCCAGGCCATTTGAAATTAGGTATTACGGTATCTTTCCAGGCAGAGCTGAACCTCAGTTGCCTGTAATTTTCTCTTACAGAAAACTGATTATTGAAGATGTAAGAGCTTATATGGCAAACTGACTAACCCTTACTACAGTGAGTACTAATTGCTTGGACTCTCAAAATAGCTTACAACAATACATGCTAACCAGAGATATGAGAACATAGTGCTTTTAGTCAGTGTTCCAAGCATGTTAACTGCCTTTTCCATAGTGTATGTGTGTGTTTGTTTTTGTAATGCTCCAAAGATTTATTTTTGATAATCAAGCCACAGAATGGAGGCTGAGATCATGAGTCTGGGTTACAAGAAGAGTCTGGGTTAAAGCAACAAAAATTAAAATGGAAATTCTGAGATAGCTTCCATACCCAATTCTACATGTTATAGTTTATGAAACAACTAATTCAGTGACTGAAAAAATAATTAAAATATTTTCTTGAAAAGGAAGAGTGAATACTACTGAGGTCCCACATTTCATATTTCCTTTCTCAAAACAGCTGTCAGAAACTAGCAGCATTAAGACCCCATAAAACAAACAAACAAACAAACAAACAAACATGAAATTAATGGACAAAATGGCTCTTTCCTTAAGTGGTAATTCCTTTGAAAAGGCATACCACTAGAACAGCAGTAGAAAATTCTTTTTTGACAATCCACGTTCCAATCATTAAGGCAGATGGTCAAAGCCTGGGCATAACCAGCAGCTAGTATAGCAAACTCCTGAACTCTTGTCACTGCAGAGTGAACTCATGACTAATTGTAGACAACTACAGTAAGGTGAGACAAATCACAAACATTTTTAAAATTTCCCCAAGGCAAACACTTACTAATAAGTTCAAATATCTGTTCTACAAAACATGGGATGCACACTGGAGATCTAGTCAAGAAAATGCTTGTAACATCCAAAGAAAAAGAAGTTCAAACCCCAAAAGAAACAGGTGTGAGGTGTGTTTTTTCTATTAAAAGGCGACACTTTACTAAAAGGCTTTTGGGTTTCTGGACAAGGTTTCAAAAGGAACAGTCAGCTTCTGAGAATATGATATTCTCAATCAGGAGAAGAAAGAAATAAACATAAAACACTTAGGAGAAATAGTCAGAATTTAGATAAAAACATTCTCCTGAAAAAGTCTCATTTTCCTTCTCTCCTCCCCCATATACATTTTGGGAAGAAAAGCTCCTAATAGCTACTGGAAAGGGAGATACTGCTTTCAATGTCTTTTGCAACAGGCAGAGACAATATTGTACCATTTAGGGTGCACATTTTGTTCATTCAAGCATTACAAGGAACACTGGGCTAGTAGATGTGATTTTATAAAATCAGTGTTATATAACTTCTTGATTTCTGTAGATGGTTAGCAGCAATAGGGCTGCATTGGACAATGTGAAGTCATGTCTCAAAACAACACAACACGACAGGCCAATTGTATTCTGCCTTGATTTGCACCAGGGACTAGTACAGAATACCTCACTGCAGTGCAGCCATTCCCAAATCAAACTGTCGGACTTCCACAAGTTGGGGAAGAAACCTTGTGTTTTCTGAGTGTCAGCTCCTGGTACTTAATGATTATTGTAATACAGAATTTAAATTAAACATGTACCAGGAAGGGATTTTTGGGTTCTATTTATTTCTACATCTCAATGGAGTCAGGACACAGCAAACATGATACAATGAATTCAGCATGTGGGGGCAATCATGCAGTTAGGCAGTAATGTTTAATCTAGTTGAGGCCAGTAATCTCTGGATGTTGATGCACAGTGTCATATGCTGCCTTGTAGCATTTCCACATGGGCAATCTGTGACTTTGCAGCATTAGAATCTGCATTTTATTTCTTACTCTCTTATTTGACTCCTCAGGGATTCAGTAAATTCAGCACTAATTTACGACTACCATTTTCTCCGGGCTTTGCCACATAGGCAGTCAAGGATTAGAATGAGGCTTCTAAAGCAGTTGCCACTTGCAGCCATCTGCCCGGCCCTTCTGACAGAGATTGCCGGTGCCGCCGCAGTGAGTCTGAAAGCCCAGTGAAGCAACTCCTGAACAAGCCTATTTAGTAAGGTACATAGATTCCCTTTGAATTTAATGATTAGCTGAGAAGGGCAGTAGTACAGAATCCGATTCATAAATCATGAAGCAATCTTTGTCAGAGGTGAGGCAACAACTTGGGCAGCACCCATCTGAGCCATCTGATTTTATTCTGCTTCTCCATGTGAATGAATCCTTGGACTTCATCAACGTTTACAAGTCGGTAAATGGCAATATTTCCAAAAGCAATTGTTTCAGAACAACAGAGCTACTTCACAGGCTTTGCAGACTATTACTTCACTGAGTGCTTTACAGACTCAATTTTTGTTGGTTACAAATTTTTTTTTCAGTTTTTCACAGCCACAAATGAAGCAGAAATGAGGGTTTGCTGCACATTCTCCTTTGAACCCCAACAAGAACTGTTTTAAATCACTGTCTCCACCTTAGAAAATCTCTCTCTTTCAGGCACTTGGGTGCAGTTACATAGCAAACTCAAAGTATTGTATAGCAAATTATGTAGGCTCTTATTTACATGTTTTTATTATACAGAGTGAACTATCAGAGTAGTTGTTGATTTTAAATGATAAACTTTTATTCTGAATATACTGTTTTTGCACAAGAATTAACACAACAGTTCTAGGATTATAAACTTTTTATAACATTATTGTACAAATTTTTACAAAAAATTATTTTTCCAGGCTTGTCAAGTTCCACAAAAGTGTCAAGAGAACACAAGAAAAGGGAGAAAGACCTGCTTGCCCTGTAAGAGCAATCAAGTCTTCTTTTGCAGAAACGCACACTGAGCATTTCAATAAAAATATCCCAGAAAGCATGATCCAGACATTCCGTACAACACAAGAAAAGAAGACAGCTTTGTCAGATCACAATCGCAATTTCATGGCATCTGAACAAGACAGTATCCCTTTAGCCTCAGTGAAATTATTTCTTCAAGATGATGTTTTTCTTTTAAACCATAAACAGGACAGATGCAAGTAGCTGGGAAGAGGGTGAGGCTAACTTTTCAAAACTCTTGAATTGTTTTCAGACACTTTGTTTTAATCTTTTTACAGTAGTGTACAATGAGTATTAACAATATTAACATTGTGGTATGAAAAAAAAAATAATAAATCTGGCCTTTGTTAAAGGCTTGGATGTCCGATGAATCTAGGGTAAAACTTATCCTAAAGAAAGAGTTATTAAGATTTCACCTTCAGTCGACATTCCAAAAACACCCAAGTGCATTGCAGTGCCTTGTGGGCAATAATATACTTCTTAATAACCAGTGTGCTCGCAACTGACTTTTTAGGACCTGTGGGACTGAGGTTGTGTTTTGAAATTAAGACATACTAAGGATGTTTTCTGAGTTTGTGTTAATGGGAACAAAAGGTCTTAATAGTGTTTCAGTGATACGGAAAAACTCTCAACCACAGCAAGTAACACTTGGGTTGCAAAGGTCACTTAAAAGGGATACTGCCTATTTGAACCCAGTAAGGCCAGTTTTTAAGTTAGTAAAAGGAATATTATAGGAAAACTTACAAATGGCAGCAACACTGTTTTTTTGTCAAGTTAAGCAGTAAAGCCTCAAGCATTAGAAACATGAAAAAGATCATACTAAAGTCTTAAAGGTACGGGACCTAAAAATCTTGTCAATCAAACCTGCTATGTCATGTTAAAAACCTGTTACAAATATGGACCACGGTCAGTGTTTTGGCAGTAATGCTGGTTGTTTAAATGAAAAACTAGAAAGAAACCTTTCATGTTAAATCCTCGGTTCATGTTATGCACAATACCATGCTGTAACAACTTTAATGGTGGTTATTTGCTAGACATACAATAGGCTGCATGACTTCTGTGCAAACTGAAACAGTCCCAACCATTCCCTTAGCGCTATTTAAAGGATCTGAGCAAATATCAACGAATAAAAGTTTTTACATTATATTGTAATTTGAAAATATCTCAATTTAAAGCCTAGGATCAAGTTTATTCTCTCACAGACAAAAGAAGATGACTATTATGCATGATGTGACAGTAAGGATACTCTTCTGCATGAGAATATGTATTTATTCATGCAAGTTATTTAACAGCTTGGTATTCACATTTTGAGATAGCTAAAGTTCACATTCCATTTTCTGTTTTGCAATTTGCAGATATCTAGGTAGTGCATTTTAAAAAATCAAAATATATATTGTTTTCTGCAGAAAGAAGCCAAAATTTCATTTTTTTCCTTTTTAAAGCATTGAGTTCTATGGGGACAGTACTAAGCCTTTCTGGGAGGGCCAGATCCTCCTGAGTTTTCTAAAGGGGTATAAAGTTTGGAAGGCCAAGTGTGTATACAGAAACATGTTTCTTCAGGTCATATAGAGGGGCAGAGGACAGGAACAAAAGACATTTCCCTCTTCAAAGGGAAGAACTCAAGAAGGCTAATGTGTCTGTATGGCATGGGCTTCTCCCTCCTTTTGTGTTTTACCACTCTAAGGGAAGTGGGATGAGAACAAAAGCCATGGTTGTTTTCTGTGGCAGCATGGCTTTGTGCCATCTTTCTTACTGCCTACAGACTCCAATCAAATGTTTATTAGGTAACTCAAAATATGGCTTACCAGCATAAGCAAATTGTTCCAAAATGTTAAATAATGTAACTTTTCCATGAAGGGTTTCTTTGGGAAACTAAGTGAAAACTATAGAGAATATTCTGACAATCTTTCAAGAAATTACAAGAGCAAAATGCAAACTCATATGTATTTTAAGTAAGCTTAGAGTAAAAGCTATGCGGGTGGCAAGTATTGGCCTAATCTTTCGAAACTTGTTCCTCCCATAAAATTTCAATTGATCATGTTAAGGAAAAATACAGGATGCGGTCTCAATTAGAAAGACTCACACCAATTTTTTTGCCAGGTGACAACTGGTGATAGGATGAAGTGCAGTAATATGACTGGAAGGAAGAGCTCCAAGATTATCTTCAGCCATATTATCAAAATTAGCTACCTGCCCTGAGGAGGACGTGAAGTCATCCAACACAGTTAATTGTACTTTGAACCCCATGACTTTACTAGAGATACTTTTTAAAAAAGCTAAATCTGACCACTGAATAAAAGGTCAGATTTTATTTTTTTCAGCCACTGTATTCCCCAAAAAACATAGCTGGAGCCAAGGTACATGAGCAAAACAACAAACCAGCCATGGGTACAACAACCACAGTAGACACCTGATCTTTTAAGCCATGCCATGGCTTTGAGTAGCTTCTTCAGTTTTCATAGGATATTACTGCATGCCCAATTATTTCTTTAAGCTTTTTGACATGATCAAAATTATATCAATCATCAGCATATACATACCAATGCTTTGCATTTTCTTATTTTTTTAAAGAGCTAGTGTATTGTGCCATGTTAATATTTGCATAATGCAGTTTGTTAGCAGAATTGTACAATACCAGCAGAGTTGCACATTCATTGGTTTAGCTGTCTTGCAATACTGTTTAGTTCTGAAAACTAGAAAAAAAGCACAAATAATATTTTGCATCAACACTATGCTACACTGTAATATTGTGATTTACTGCACCAATCTGTATCACCAATGAGGTTGTATAAAAACAACTTCTAAAATTATTATTCACAATCAAGTATCAATGTGCATACATATAGATTCAAGGCTCCCCATTTGTTTATATTTTTTCCAATCTCAGCAATGAGGACATTTTGCTGTTAAATATGCTATCTTCAATAATAAATAGCAACAGCAGAAGTTTTAATATTATGGGTGGTTTTGTATGAAAGAAACAAAGGGGGAACCTGCTATGAACCTTAGAGAACATATACTTCCAAAAATAAATGTGTTAAATCTGATTTTTATATACTTAAAATATCTGTACACAGGTTTTCATGTGAGATCACTATTCTGTAAAAAATCCAACTCAATTCTTTTGCTACAATAGCTAAATTTACCCTATTTTTCTCAGCTTTTTCATTGCACAGTATATTCAGAGCTCTGTTTCATAATATAATTTAATATGATTTGATTGCAACACATTGCAATGTTCAGTTTCTCACACAATAAAAGAATCACTCAGTTACCTTTTCAATGGACTATACTATACCATCAAAGAAAACAAACTGAAAAACGATAACATAGCATCATCATCATGCAAAATACCCTTGGAAACCAACGTTCAAATATCACAAAGACATTTTTTATTCACAAGCGTTTTTGTTTGAGCCTTTGAAGGATTCTACTAGCTTTATATATAACTGCATTGTGAAAAGGAGGTGAATATTACATAGAAATTAACATTTTTCTGACAGAAGATGACGCCAAGTTTAAGATGAGAATCACTTTTTAGTCAAACTCTCAAGCACCTTTATATTTTTTAAAAATCGAAGTTTTCTTGCTTGCTTGCTTCCTTCCAGATAACAATTTATCAACCTACCAAAACTTAGCTGGCTACATGATTCATTTTGGAAGAATAAGCCACTCATCATAAAGCATTTCAATCATGCTGAACTTCCGATGAAGACTAGCCAATATTTTCATTCTACAGTAGTTTGGACAAAACTGATGTTCAAAGCAGCCATCATGGTGCTAGTAATGTCTATTGGGGAGTATGCTTCCTTTTTTCTTGTTGTTTTTGTTGTTTGTTTTTTTGTTTTTTGTTTTTTAAATAACTGTTCATGTAAGAGAATATAAATCTTCAAGATATCCAAAGCTTAAAAGAAATGAAAATCACATACATAAGCTATTGTCAGGGGAGCCCTTTTACATGAAGTCATCAAGATTACAACAACAAACAAATGAAAAAAAATAATCTTAGATTCCCCAATGGAGCACGTACAGAATTCTGTTCAGATGGCATAGATGATGCAGCATTCACACGTTTAAGGATCTGACACTCCAACATGCAGCCACTGTGGGTGCCTTTATGAGTCTCACAAGGAGTGATAACCAGACACGAGCACTGCTGTTCCACTGCTGTCTGAATAGCTGACCCTTTTTAAATGAAACTGAGGCTATCGTTTTGGCCGGGTCTTGAATAAGTTATGCAGGTTTTGGTTTAGCAAGGTCATAACTGGCAGTGTCTGCTGCCAGATAACAGCCAGAGCAGGACCAACTGAATTCCTACCATAGACCACAGTGATGGACTCAAACCAGAGACACCACCGCAGTCAGCCGAATCTTCCTGTTGACAAGAAAGAAGAAACCATTTAGCATTAATTACAGTTAAATTCCCTGAGAAGTAATCTACATTTTAGTCTTCAACATTTTGAACTATCCTTGAGACATCCTTTTTTGGTCTTACATATGGTTTTTTGCTTAAAATAACAGCAAAATAATTCCTGGAAGTTTGTCTGATTTTTGATATGAAGACTATATTAACTATAAGCATGGGAGGATTAAATGCTTGCAAGGTTTACTGCAGTCACTTGGGAACTATATGAGATACTTACACAATCAAACAAGAAATGCTATGGGATATACCTGAGGGCCCCAGTAAACCACATCTATATTCCTTAAAATTACGTCAATCAGTTTATTGTGAGGAAAAATGGAAGAACAGATCACTTTTGAAGATTAGAAAACAAATACCAGAATATGTTCATGTCCATCTCATCAACGTGATCGTACATTAAAATGAATATGCTCTGCAGGTGAAGATATGATCAAAGAAAATTAAAATCCTTTTGCTGTGTCTGATGCTGTATTCAAATATGAGAACCACATTTTCTATCGGCTTCTTGTACACGTTTGATGCAGTCTGTAGAGAAGATTCCTCCAGTCTGAGGGCTCACTCTGAGCTGCACCGCTCTGTCATGCATCAGTGTACCTAACTATTCATTATGCCAGCCACACAGCAATCACACCTCTCTTCCTCATCCCGCTTTACCATTTATTGCTGTTATTTGGTCCCACTTTGCCTATAATGCATAATACCTTTCACGTTATGGACTTTTTCATTAGTCTGACTGAAATATATTTGATACCTATTCTGGAGTCTGTAACATCTTTACACCTTCTTGTTTCTCAGGACTGATACAATCTATGTTTAGCTGCCTAAAACACCAGAACAATATTTCAGCCATCCCCTACACTGGTGTGTCCACTGAATCTGAGATTCATGGGTAGCTCTGAAAGCTGAAAATATTTACCATTTATAAAGAGATCCCAAGCCTCAAAGGACAAGACAACAGTGTAGGTAGGAAGGGACTTAGATATTTTAGGAACTGGGAAAACTTCTTGACCAGGAAGAACATGTGCAGGGAAGGACAGACTGCATCTTAACAGTAACAGATCCCAACTGCTGGCACAGAAATTAAAAAGGTTTTAGAACAGAAAGCAGAGGAAAGCCAAGGAGCATGGAACATCTCCTGGTTCAGACTCACATACTACTGAGGCATATGTAACTAATATTCAATGTGCTTCAGAAAAGGCTGGGTGGGGGGTTGGGATAAAAGTACAATCAGGATAAATAAGGAAGGGTCAAAATTAAATTTATTGGCACATCCTTAAGCAAAACTTTCAAGTGTAGCACACCAATGCTAGGAACATAAAATTGAGATGGGGAATAAAGACAAGTCATCAATGAACCATCCCAAACTAACACACGTATCAGAAACCTGGTGGAAGGAGAATACTCAGTAGCATTGTCAGGCTAACAGCTTTGTAAGAATGGTAGTGTAGGACATACAGCAGAAGGGTGGTATGAAAAGGGCAATACAAAGTGTAAGAGCATGAAAGTACTACAGGAAAAGGAACGTGTGATGGAATCTCCACGGGTAAGAAATTTCAGAGTCTAACAATAAAAATGTAATACTAGGATTGCAATGCTGACCACTTGGTCAAAGTGACAATATCAATCATGAAATGTTATGTGAGATTAGAGAAGCCACATATAGACTGGATCAATGCCTTATCAAAAAGAGATGTAGAGATCACATTTTTGGATATGATAAATGACTGTCTTTTGGAACAGACTGAATCTTTAGTGGTGCATGGAGCCCTCTTCAAGATTAGTAGAGAGCTGCTCTCTATAGCTCTAGCATATCTCTAGTAGCTCTGTAGACCACAGTGCAATAGGATTTAGCACTGTTGTGTGGGGTCAGGTCAAACAAGTATGAAACAAAAGATACCAAGAAAGGAAACTAAGTGAAAATTACGAAAAGTGGTTACAAAAACTCAAACAACCCCAAACCAAAAGAAACAGAAAAAAACCCCAAAACCCTAACAAACAAACAGTCAAAAACCAGAAAGCAGGGAAAAAAGAAGAAACACCTCAAAGAGGAAGTCCCTCTCAAGGATCCAGAAGAATATTTAGAAATACTGCATTAGACATCCAGGTAAAATGAATGTCACTATTAGAACAACCACCCACCCATCCCCTAACACCCCCATCCCCCAAAACCCCAAACCCCAAACAAATGAAAACACACCAACGCCCCACCTCCACCCCCCAAAAACCCCCCAAAAAGCCAAAACTCTAAAGAAACACCCCTGCATGAATCAGTAGGAAATTAGTACACTGACATAAGGAAAAGGTCAGTATTTAAGAAATCAATTTACTCAAAAGAGCAAAGCCAAAAAAATACATAAAAATGGCAGATTAGATATAAACAAGAATTTAGGAGGGCTGATAAAGATTTTTTAATGACCTCCCTGCAAAATACGCTGAAAATCATAATAGAAAGTTTTGAATAAATCAAAAGCACAAAGCCAAATATGGAGTTAGGGCAACTGCCTGATAACAGAGGTGTAAAGAGGGAATTTGGGGATTACAGGGCATAGCAAAGGACTTCAGAGAGTTCTTTGTGTCAGTTTTAAGGGGGAAGACTTTCATGAGATTCCCAGCACACACAATGCATTCTTTAAAGCAGAGAGATAACAGGAATTAGAATCAGTTAGGAATAAATATAAGGAAAATCAGATAAAGCAGACAAATTAGATGCAATACATCATCACGAATTAGAGCATTCACCAGCAGTCTCCTTTAGAAGCTTGGATGTCAAAAAAAACCCCAAACCAAAAACAAACCCAGCATTCAAGTTCTTCAGGGAAAAAAAAACCCCAAAACATTAAAAAAATAATTTCTTTTGTCCCAGAGCAAATAGCTTACATTAGCTGCCATTCTTTATCAATAGTAGCCACTTCCATATATGTCTCTGTCATCTGTTAGCTTTATAATTTAGTTCTATAATTTTGGTTTAGGCTTTTTTTTTTTTAAGTTGATTGCACTCTACGAGTTCAAAATTCCTAAGGTTTCTGATCAACAAGTAAGTTGTAAGTGAACTCTGCTGCACCAGATTTGGAGTAGGATGCTAAGATTTGAAGATGCACTGAACTTTCTGGTTTATTTAGTTTGGCTCAGTCACTTTTTGCATCTGCATTGTGTCTTGTCATGCAGCTTTATTTTGATTCAAAGTACCTAAAAATAACTCTTTTTCTTCTTCCTCACAGTGAGTACTATCAGAAACAGAATTATCAGAAACATGAATTCAATAAACAGTACTCTGTGTTAACCTTTTGATATTTAAGATTCTTATCACTGAAATTACTTCGAAGAGTCATATTTAAAGAAATAGTCTAAAGTAAAGTCCAAGGTTTAAAATTCTCCAACAGAGAGGAGATGTCTAGAGACTAAGAAAAAAGTAAATTGAAGATCTTAAATAAAATTTTGCATAATAGGAAGAGGAAAATATTATTATAGTGAAAATGGCATCTAGTATAGATACAGAGTAGATGGATCTCCACATATAGAATTATACAGTACTCAGCTTTCATGTTACCTCTGCATTAGACCAAATATTGCTAAATTATGTTGATTAATTAAACCTACCACTATATGTAGTGTAAAAAAAAAAAATCATTCTGTTGCCAATTTCTACTTGACTTTTGAGATTTCTTTTTTTAACTACATCATAATTTATGGGCATTGTTTTTACATTCAAAAGTTATACTATGTAATTTTCTTATTGGATTGAAAAGAAATATTTTAATAGATTTTGCTGTCTCCCTAAAACTACACAGATAAGTTTTTAAAGGACTCACAAATTCACAACGGTGGAGAATGTCTTGGAAGCCTCATGCAGGAGAGGCATCTTCCTATTATGAATGACAGAGTTAAACTCTACTAGACAAAAGTATACAAGGTATATACACATATTTCAAGGTTTGTGAGATTTTAACCTCATATTGATCAAAGTCACATTAAATTTCTGAGGTTTGTAGACCAATTTACAGTGGTAAACCAGCAGTTCTGCCAAGAACAATTTCTAAATATTCTCTCTGGAATTGGTTATTCTTTTGTGTCCTAAGCCAAGACAAAAATAGTAGGGGCAAAGAAGTTACACTAAATCCCATCTAAATTATTTCTTCCTCCCCAGTACTGCACATTCTGATTTTCTTGTGTGCTTTAACTGTTGTGAAGAAATATAAATTTACATAAATTTAAAAAATCAACAGTTTTACGGAAGTGAGTGGGATCCCAACATTAATATGGAACCAGACTGAACAAAACATGAGTTTTGAATGGTCTTCAAAATGTCATTTTTGAAAACACTTCCCCTATTCCTGAGTTTTACAAAAACTTCTCAACCGTTTCCTGTAGATGTTATTTTTGAGATTTCTTATAAAAATTCTTATAACAAATTACATAGAAACATTTTATCTTATCTTTACCTTATCTTATCTTAACCTCTGCCTGTGCAATAAGACACTGAACTATTTTTAAGCAGTTTCACTGAAATTTTCCAGCCCATTACATTGGTCACTACTACATTAGTCATGCAGAAAACCTGAATAACCAATAGATCAGCTGGGGAGGTTCTTTCTTTGTTGTCTTCAAAATAATATTATGTATGATATTTCTCTTTGAAGAGAGAAAGAAATGGAAAAGAAATTGCAAAGAATCCTCTGTAGCCAGTTTCATTTAATCAGAAGTATATGAGAACTTTTTTGCATTAATAAGTCACGTGTCAAATTTCCTTGCATGCTTGAGGTAGAGAAGCATCAAATCCAAATGTCATCTCCTTCATGTCATGCCTTACTATGATAACTCTGGTTATTTTACAACATCACACACTGAAAATTATTAATCACTTGCAGAATGAAAATGAATGCTTTTATAAAATCATATATTCATTGTTAAGTATCAAACCCACATATTCATTGCTATATATCAACACTTCCCTGAGGCAGTGCCAGTCCAAAATTTTAAAGACACAATTGGAAATATAAATACATATATATACACACACATATATATCTAAGTCTATAAACATACTTGTTACTCCTTTAGAAGTAAACTATAACAATTTAACATACTAAAACTTTATCCTGAAACCTTAGTCATTTATCAGAACCCATTGTGCTACACCGACTAGAAAAGATAAAACAACAACATCTGCCAAAGAGCTTCTGATCTGGCTTTTGATACCAAGTGGTTACCTCAAAGTTATACCTTTTATAAATGTGTATTT
The DNA here is from genome assembly GCF_965140245.1 of Athene noctua. Lineage (NCBI taxonomy): Eukaryota > Metazoa > Chordata > Aves > Strigiformes > Strigidae > Athene > Athene noctua. The sequence goes on from NC_134039.1 coordinate 77,171,309, forward strand.
TAAATGCTTCATACTGAACAGAGAACACCTTTGATTTTACTCAACAGTCATTTCAATTCCCAATGCATGGTCTGCCATAAATTTTGTGTTACCCTCCTTTATCTGGACTACCACACAAAGCTGTGAAAGCTGTACAGCTACCCACACATAGAACAGGAATACAATCAATCCCATCAAGATGTATACAGTTTTCTGGGCTCCTAAACACCACCAGAGCTCCCACTGATATCCCTGGAGCTGATGGAAATAAGATATTCCCAGAATGCATAAAAACTCGTCAGGCACGGCAAACAAAACTCATGTGCATACACAAAGTGAGAGCAAGTTATTCAAGGGGGTGATAAAGACTATTTTGTTATCCTTGATGAAAAGAAAAAGAAAAAAAACAGCTGCCATTACTGAACCTGATTAGCTGGTTTGTATCTGTGTTGGCTTCAGTGATTTTAATGAAACTACACAGATTAATGTCCAGTGAGAACCCATTTCCAAACCCACAAAGTTATTAAAAACAGGATGGATGAACAAAATTACCTTTAGAATTTTCTGCTGCAAAAAGTCTATCAGCTAAAATTATATTTCATGGGTTTCCCAGTATTTTGGTTTGCCTTCTTGAGCAGAAAGACCATTTTGGACATAAAGAATTCAGCTCAAGGTGAGTCTATGCTGCTTTATGTACATTGACAGTAGCTTTTTAATTAAAATAAGGTTACTTGCAGAGCAAATTGAGATGTTAATCTTCTAGATTTTAATGTGAAATACCACTGGCTTGGGGGAAGGGACTTTCACCCTTCCTTACAGCCTTCAGCCATAGCTGTGCAAGTTCCTAGGTTTGCTAGAAATCAGATCATTTAAATACAGAATAGGGTACATCACAGTAATTCAAACACAGCTGTTAAACAGAACTTTAAGCTTTTTTTCACTAACGTTAAAGTTGTATTACTTGAACCTTCCCCCAAATATAAAGAGAATATAAAATACTGAGAAAAATTAGTGTTCTAAATTGTTACAATTTCCAGTATTTTACTACACTAACTCTGAAAAATTAGCTCTAAATTTCCATTTCTGCCTCAGTTGGCTTTACTTTGATAGATAAGTTAGTATCTCCCTCTAGTGGTTTTCTGAGTAATAATATTGATCAGAAACCCCTCCAGTGTATAAGGTCATGAATTCTGTTCTATTTAGATCAGTAGTTCTCTTACATATATGTCACTAGCAGAGCAGTGCACACTTTCACACCATTAAATGTAACACAGTCTAAAATGTCAAGTCATTTGTTATGAACCCGAGTCTGCACTAGGTCAACACACAGGACTCCATATATCCACATATTTCATTAGAAGAAAAAACCCACCTTCTGCTGCAATTAGGCAATAAGTTGCAAGAAATTAAAAAGTAAAAATATTATTTTACTGAATCCACACTTTAACCAAATTAATGCACACTATTGCCTTTGATCATTAACACTTGAATGCAGTGAAAACTCCTTACTCTTCTCAACAGAAACACACAGAGCACCCATCCTTGCTATCCATAAGTACACCTTTATTTTTACAGGTATTATAGTATGTTCTAATTACTTTGTACCTTTATTTGCCTTTGTGCAGGAAACTTTCTTCTGTTTCATTTTTACATGGACAAGCGAAAAATGTTTTGAAGGGCATGACACTGACTCGGTTGGTACATGTGCAATCTCAAAGAGCCAACCATATAAAGCCAACAGGTTCCCGTGTCTTTGTATTTGCTATGGGAGAGGCCCTTGTGGTCTGTAATTGTGATTTATAAGGCTCCAGACAGGGTTTTTTCATATTTAATTTCCCTTAATATTGCAATAGTAATTTGCTCCAGATTGTTGCTTTTGGGACTCGCTTCATTCTGTTTTCTTTTGTATGCTTAGTAAGTAAAAAAGTCTGCTAATTTTTTAAGCCAAGAACAAAACAAAAAATTAGAGAAAGTAACTGACCATCCACACCACATGAAAACTTGCAGAAAAATGAAGATAGGAGCGGACGTCATGGCAGAGGCACGACTCGTTGTGCATATAGGCTGATCCTATTAATAACAGGCAAAGTAGCAAGTAGAGGAAAGGAAAGAAAACACAGAAAAAAAGACATACAAGATGAGATATCATGCAGATTGCTGGCAGTTAGCAGAGTTAATGTGAAAGCATCCACCCAAGAGCAAGAGATTCACAGCAAATTTTGCAAATAAACTTAACCAAAAACAATCCACTGTTACAAAACACATGACTTACACACTGAATAGCACATCAAGCTAGTGAGCAAGATTTGTACTTTCACACACAATCATATCAGGAGGATTTAGAATATTTACAATGGCCAAATCGCTTTTGGACGGTTTTCCAACTTTTTTTAACATTTGTTGGACAGTAAGAAGACTTCCTTTCTAAAATAAAATTTGGTTATTAGAAAAATGCATTGGATACTAACTGCCTGGACTTTTTTTAACACTACTGACATGTCAGTAATTGTGCCTCATTAAGGAAAAGCAGAGAATATACTAGAGCAAAAATTGTTCCAGCATATACAGCAGGCAACTTATTGCACTAGGTTTGGTCAATATTTCTTTTGCAGAAATGGGATGAGGCATTAAAGATACATTTTTAAGATATTTATTTTATATAATGGCAGGTACTTCCCCATTCAGTAGTTTTTGTCTTGAAATCTATTCTGAACAACTTGAATTCAACATATTGTCTTTCATACAGTATTTTGAAAAGACAGAGAATATATTCAAAATTATTTATGTATGTGACAGTTATAATTTTTCTCCTTCAAATCTGTAATGTATATGGTATAGGAAGTACTAAACAGCATAGTTTTGCTGGTGTCGGTAAATCAAATGCACTTTTATACCTGTTAAGAATGTGACCTAAGGTCAATACACATTTGCAGAATTTCTAAGAGGAACGACACCTTAAACAAGATAAAATGTTTCTGAACATTTAACAACACCTTTAAATAATATTTGGAAACACTAATGTAAAAATACTACTTTTAAGCCAGAATTATCATCTATTTGTGAAAGCCATAGAACTGGATTTCACAGCACCATACAGAGACCACCAGTTTTATGTTTGCTGATGGGTGTTTTTAGTGGGAATCATGTGTGAAAGTAAAATGGTTACAGGAAAGGCAGATAAGAAAGCAGCTGTTAATTTTATGTTAATCATGGGCTACTTGAAATAGAGTGTCTATGGTCTAGAGTGAATAGTATGTTTAGTGATAGATAGTTTACCAGGCACCAAGGTCTATTTAAACATAGTTTTCACTGCTCTTCTAAAATCAGCTCTACAGTTGTTTTTAAAGGTAGTCATAAAGTCTTATAAGTTCGATTTTACCTGTTTGGCTTCATCAAAACAGACATCGGGACCCTTTCTGTATCTAGGTTGTTTGACCATTTCACAAGGATTTGGCCCTTCATCTGTTTCTCTGGTTAAGGAGAATGACTGTTTTTCGTGCATCGTACATTAGCAGGATTAACATTCTGTTTTTACTTTCATGGGAGAGAAGTTTTATGCTAATTCAGATAGTACTGAAATAAACAAAAATAGTCACCATTCCTTGTTTAAATTAAAGAAAACCAACCCAACCCAACCCTCCAGATAAATCGAAATCAAATGTCTTTTTCTACACTGCTTTAATCAAGAAAATAAACATCCTGCATGACTTTTTAGAACCAGTACTTCCAGAACCGTACACAAAACAAAAATAAAAGCTGAGGTTTTTTAATATTTTCTGTATTACTTTTATTACCACTGCATAAATTTTACAGAAAATATTTGATAAAGTAGTAAACTTTCAATGGTGCTGATTGGTTATAGCATATGTTACCACTGAGTTATTCTGCCAAAATGAAGATACGCAGTAAAAGCGAGGAAGCCTGTTTGCAAAAGTAATGCTATATACAGGCTGAAAATTGGAGTGAGGGCCTATAGAAACTACTGGATTTAGTATGTGTACACCTATATTACCTCAAATACCACAGACAAGATCATCCCACTGTAGGCTTTGATAGTAAATGACAGAAAGCCTAATCAGACCTCATTAGCATTTCAGTGATGAAGGCAGGCAAATGCTGTCCAAACTAACAGCAGAACAGCAGGATAGAAATGGGAACAGTGAGGTGTTACCAATTAGCTAACTGTAAACACGAGGTAATGCTTTAGCTTATGTCTCTGAAATCTGTAATTGCTGACATTTAAGTGTAAATACTGTATTTCCCACTTGCCACAGGCTAACAAGGGACACGAGTCATTGCATCATACCTGAAAGGCATGGATATGATAAACTGCAAAACTGTCTTCTGCTGAAACCTCTTTATATTACCATTCAGTAAGTTAAGCTTTTTTTACTCCACTGTTGGTAGTACACACATTAAAGATAAGCTAGAGAGTGTTTGAAAAAAAATTGAGCAACAGAACTGTACTTAGTAGCTCTAACTTATACCTGAAGCAATTCTATTCATGCAGTACTGTGGTGTATTACAGCAGCTTCATTGCAATGAGTGGAGATGCCCAATGGAAGGATGGCAAGAGGATGGGGAATTTAGTTCTACAGATCTACATCTGTCTTCATTCAGATGTTATCAGACTCACCCCCCCCTTTCCTCTGCTGGGGCCCAGCTGAAAGGGAAGTCAAAACGTAGAAATACTCTAAAAGACCATGTGCACAAGCAAAGCTGTACCAGTCAGAAGGAAGCAAAGCCTAATAATAACCATCTGAATAGCACCCAAAGGCCATTCTGACTGCTTGTGTGATGTTATGCTACATCTGCATTTCACAATGTACCTTAGTTAAAGAAGAGAGAATAGCTTAGTGCTGCGTAGTTGGAACAAAAATAAAATAGTTCATTTAGTCAATATATGCCCACCCGGCTGCTCTAGCTGCCATTTGCAGTCATTTATTGCTTTCCAGAATGTTTGGGCCCCACGGGGAAATGCAAGTCATGTGCCCATTTCCCATCAAATGTGCTTCATTTTCTACAGCGAGTGCTGTCTATAAATTCAGACAGTGGCAACAGTTAATCAAACTGTCATGGACTGGAGCCAATTAGAATATTAGGCTGTGTTTACATAGTTCTGTGATGACATAGATATTGCTTCTACCTCAATGTAACTTTTTTTTTTTCAGCCAAAGTGTGGATGGAATTCCAGTTTTCTTAATGTGGCAATGAATGCATTGTTTGTGCCAAAGAAAGAGTCATCTCTACCACCATCTGGTTTTCTTTCAGGAATGGGAGATGCTGTCTCAACTAACTTCCTGATATGGACAAAGGTCCTACAAATTGTTTTCCATATTCTGTTACAATAATCCAAATTATGATTTGATTTAGTATCTCTGGCATGCTATCCTCAAGCATATATAGCAAAGAGAGATTTAGGTGAATTTCTCTTGGTCTAGAACATGTGTATGTTGGTTTTATGTATTTTCATCACCATCACCTACAGATATCTACTGGAGCGAAAAGGCTAAAGGCATAGAGATTGACATGAAGGATGTTGTAAATTAGAACAACCTTTCACATGCTTTTAATTTTAATGTATGTGTTGCACAGACTCCGCTTAGCATGTATGCCACCTATGTCTCCAGACAGCTTTGAAGAAATTCTATGCTAGCAGCTGGATAAACTGTAGCCTTTGATGGTTAAAGCACTTTCCACAAGAAGCAAGCAGTTCTTATTGACACTAAGCACACACTAAAGTACCTCCATCACTTCACATCAGTGTTGCAGGGATCAGTGCAGCATCACAACTTTTCATGATATCCTTATCTTGGTATTGCCTTTTAAAAATTTCTTTAGACAGACCTACCCTTGTCTTTTCTGAAGGCTGAACAAACACAGGACTCTCAGGCTCCCCTTGCCTGTCCTGTGGTCCAGATGTCAGCTACCTTGGTGGCCCTTCACTGTACTTCCTCCAGGATGTCAGTGTGGTACTGGGGAGCCCCTAACCGTACACAGCACTCCAGATGTGCTCTCACCAGTGCCGAAGAGATGGGATGGAGCACTTCTTCCAAGCAGTTAACTACACTGTTTCTAATATACCCAGGCTATGACTGGCGCTCTTTATTGCAAGGCACAGTGCCAACTGATGTTCAACTTCTTGTCCACCATGATCCTCAAGTCCTTTTCTGCAAAGCTCTTCACTCCACTGCCAGCCTATCCAGCTGCATGTTGTTATTCTGTCCTGGGTCCAAAACGTTGCATTGCCTTTTGGAAATTTCATTAAGTTTCTGTGAGCCCATTTCTGTTTAGGTCCTCACAAATAACAGCTCCGCTCTCCTACCTCAATGACTTCTGCCTCAGATCATTTCTGATATCATCCACAAGTATCTGCTGCTTCAACTACTCCAGTGGCAACCATGTTACTAATATGTATAAAAACAGGACATTTTTTCCCCTAATATATTCCAGTATATCATAGCCAAAAATCAATCCACACTACTAAATAACATGATTTTAAAGGATACCCGGCTTCTCCGCTTGCATCAGTGGCTTTGGGTCACAGGAGCGGCACAGCAGTTGGCTGTCACTAATAATGAATACTAGATTGGTGTTTGAAATCTTCTCTGCATGATAAAGTCTGGAAAAAAGGCCAACAAAAACCTATGTTTAAATGAAGCAAGGAAATCTGTATTCGAGAAGGACACACAGTATTGGAATAAAAGTAAGCCAACTTCACAAATTAAGTCTGCCTGCTACTGTTTATCTTTTCCATTAACAAACTGCAAGAAACATTTCTAACAAATTTTGTAATCTTTTTGACATTAGCATCGTTCCCTCTTCCAATTAGGCTTATTAGCAGAAAAGACATAAAATGACTTTAATTGAGCTAATAGCTATCTCTGTACTGCTGCAACAGTGGTTGTACTGAGAAATAAAATCATTTCAGCATCAATCCCTAACAACACTGAGAAAACCCCCAACCACAAAACCAAACCAACAAAACCCCAACACACAAACCTGTCTGTAAGAAGGGTGAGAAAGAGGTTTAGAGTACCTATGCTGTGTATTAGATGTTTATTCGCTGTATTTTTATGTACATATAATTCCATAAAAGGCCTTTAAGTTTGTAGGGTCATTTTCAATTTATAAATAATGGAATAGGCAGTATTATACCTTTGAGCTGTAAGCTAGATACTACACTTCATGCCTTATAAACTAAAGGTAATGATATTTCTGGGTTTTGCAAAGACCACTTTCATATACAATTTAAATTTACTGGAAAGGAAGACAGACCTTCAAAAAAGCAGAGAAAAAAAATCTTAATATTTCTCAGTCCTTAGTAAAATATATTCTACCTGTCAAAGAGAGGTAAAATCAGGACAGTCTAACAGGTTAATTGCTTTTAATGGATTCTAAATACATATTCATACACATATAAGAAAACAAGCAAGTTTTTTCATATACAAGGTTACCTCTCTATATAAGGAGAGTGGTAATATATAATTACTTAGGTGTGAATTGATCAGATTATTTCTGAAATTTCACATATGATGAGTTCATACCCCTGACTGGGTACAATAAGAGAACAAACCACCTGTTAATTAAATAACTGATGTTATGATTAACATCTGGTTGTTTTAACCATCTTAAATTGTCTTTTCATACTCATTCCCACACTGTGGCACTATTTTTGCAATATTAGCATAGTAATTTCTGTAGTCTGTCAGTAAATTGAACTAAAGAACTCTTCTGAAAACTCTCCAGATTAAACAAAAATAATCAACAACCAAACAAAAAAAACCCTACAAGAACCCAGAATAAAACAAAAAAAAACAGTTTAATGAGTTCTCTGCACAACCAGGTACCACAGAAAGACATACTAGCAATATAGAGGAGGAAGTATGGAAGTGGGAAAAAATGTCTACGTGCTTTGGCTCTATTCACCATTCTCCACTAATGTCCTCTGTTTTTCCTTCCTGGCTTGAAATATTGTCTTCAAAGAGTTTGAAATCTGACTGTTAATTTTAATTTCTAAGACATTTTCAGAAACTCCTAATTTATGCAAACATTAAACCCAGCAGGCTTCTGTATGAAACACAGAACTTGGTCTAAGTAGCTATGTTTCTGAAGTATTCAATTTTTTTAACGTAACATTAAACATCATCTTGAATAACCACATGGACCCTGAAGAGTAATTCTTTTAATCACAAAACGAAACAGCATGCTTTGCTTAATAAGACCCACAGCTCTTAAATCATGAGCACTCTTGACTAGAAGATAAATTGGAAGATGAATTGCATAATCTTATTGACCATCAAAAATTGCAATGCATAACTACATTAAAGAAAATCATCTCCTTCTGAATATTGCGGAACGCCTGTAAACTCACGTAATAAATTAAAAGAAATCAAATTGCAACAGAGATAGAAATACAGTTTGCACGGAGCATATACAGACTATAAAACAAAAATTAGACAAAAATATTTCTATAATTATTTAATTATTACAATTAAAATTCATTCTAACCAAATACAAAGTTAACGCAATTTAGCATTGTACTTTCTATATACTTCTCTGTCTTGCTTAGGTAAGTTTGGTGTAATTAATCCTAAATGTATTTTTTCTTCTTATAATAGCGGTGTTATCTTTTGTAAAATAAATGAATATCCAGAAGTTATTATTTATACTGAAGAATTTTTACCTGGAGCAGTTTATACAGTCTACAATCCCACCAAACGATTTATCATCATTTTCAAAGAAATACTGAGTTTGCTCAGTGATACAGCTTGTTTTAGGCAGGGCAGTACTGAAATCATCATCTTCCATATCAGCTGACAGAAAGAAGAAAATAAATAAATAACAACGACATTTTTAGGTCACAGATGCAATGGGGAAATCCAAATATGGCCCCCAGCCTAGATTCTTACCTTCTACTTCACTCAAAGTTGACTCTTTAACATTCTCTTGACTTACCTGCTTCAAGGAAACGTGGAAAAGTCAAGCTCAAAAACAGCTGCTGTAAGATAGACCTGAACACAGAAAGACATTATATATTTGTTAAAGGCTCTTTGTCTTTGTATTTTAATGGATCCTTAAAAACTACTCAAATAAGGGTTATTAACAACAAAATCATCATGGCTTATTATGCTTTTGCCAGTTATCAAAGCTGTGTTTCTTTAAACCTTACAGTTTGACTCTGGTTTCCTTTTTGTAGGAAGACCTCCAGGTCTTCTTTCACACTAAACTTTTATTTTACTGTTGAGATTTCCTATCATTTGTGCCCATAACTCACATAATGGAAATGTTATCCATGCTATCCATGTCCTCCTTTTATACCTCTGTGGGAGGTGGAAGAGGTATGTTGGTGTTCCTCTAACACTTAAACCAACCAGAACTCCTTTTGAACACACTCAAGGAAATGCTCCTGAATTAGATACTTCACACTGATTAAGGTTCATTAAATTGCTGAGAAGGATATGAACACTGGAATATTACAAGAATATTATAAAAATAATTACTATAGCAGTTGACTTCTAAAACCATCTCTTCCTGCTCTTGAGGTATGGAATATTTTCATCCTAGGTACTGCTGAAACACTTCAAGACCTCCATTTATTTCATATTATTTTTCTTCACTATGATCACATTTTTCCTATTTTGTTTACTTAAAACAAGTACCAGCTTGCCACATACTTGCCCCCTTCTCCTCTACAAACCTGTCAAAACAGGAATTGCAACAGTTCTGTTCCTTGACTCCTTGCTTCTACTTAAACCTTCCTAAATTATAGTTTCCTGTCGTCATGTTTTAGGTTTGCTTCTACCTATAAATATGATTTCATCTATCTTCATCTCATTCTGATCTAACACCTGTTCTGTAGAGAGAAGGAACTCTGTATAACTTTATTCAATCTCCAAGATTTTTTCTTTTTCTCCCTATCCAGTGTGATCCATGTGTAAATATAATGAATCTGCCTGTCACCTCTCCAGTGCATGGCCTGAAGGAGCTCTGGATTCACATCCACAGCTTTGTGCCTTGAATCATCAGATAGATAGTGCACCAACCGCCACGGATGAGAAGAGACCTGATGCCATTCAACTGTGATTCAATTTGCTGCCAGAAAATAGTAATCCTTCGTAAAGGCTTACCACAGAATTTACCATGAACTGAGTGAAAAGGCAGCCTGGGAAAACTAAAATCTCATGGGTTAAAGGAGCATGAAGGAGAAATGATACATACTCTCTTAACCAAATGCTGATGTATCCCATATAAATTTTGAAAATTATCACTCACACCTTTATCCCACATTGTTGCTTGAAACACTATACTTTTCTTTAATAACCTGGTTTCTCTTATTTCCCTGCATTTGCTTTTGCCAGGTGCCACACTGAATCCATTTTTTGGTCAGCCCTTTTCACTCTGCTTGCTTAATGGCCTTCTCTGCCTGCTTCTGACCTAGATTCCATTAAAAACATGTCCATAGAAAGTACTTTCATGTGGTGCTTTCAAGTTAAACATCACACAAAATAAACCTCAGGTCTAAATTGAGTCCAGACCACTGAGTCTGATTTGAACACTGATAAACTAAAGTTTCTCTGTTTGGGAAGAGCTCAAGTTTCTCTTCTGGATTATTACCCATATCCAGTTTTTGAGGTTTGCTATTATCCTAGGAAACCAAGATTTTTGTTGTTGCTGTTAACAAAATGTAACCAAGAATAAAAACCAACATACAGTCTTCATATCTGTGAGAAAATTGTGTTTGTTCAGCTGCTATATATTTTACCTCTTAGCTTCGTGAAACTTCAGAAAAAGGAAAAGTCTCCAAGGGTGCTATCACACCAATACAAAACTATCACATTGGTTCCAATTACTTATCCCAATGTGATGCTGGAGTAAGTAGCTGATAGGGGTGTCTATCTACATGGCTCTGAAAAAGGTAAAATTATCTCTGTGGCTATTACTAATAACGCACAAACCAAAGTCAAAAGAAAAGAAAGCTCATAAACAGACCTTTAGTTTTAAAATGGATCCAGTATTCTGACTGTGAAAGATAAAACTAATTGCTTGTGGAATCCTGCCTCTCTCAAGGTCAATCCCCAAAATCCACAACAGCCCAAATATACCAACTTTTCCTGTCAGCTATAGAAAATACTAGAACAATGACTATAAGATTATCCAAAATGTTTTATATGTATTTGCTTCCTTGAAATAGTTCAGTAGTGATTTTCACATCCCATTTCAAAGAACCAACTAATAATTATCATAAGAGCTTTTAAGTGAACTGTGCCATCAGATAACATATTGGTCATCCTGCAGTTCTGAAGCACGACTTCTTTATATTTTGTAGTTGAAAAGCTTCTTTGCTCACAAGCTAGCAGGGCTCATTGACAGAGCTTTCAACTAGGCTTGAAAGAATAGGGGATAATATCAGGATTGCCCGTGACAAGATGTGGGATGACATGCCAAGATTAGACGGACAGGGTGCTAGAGAGGGCCCTCAGCCTGTTGCCCTGAGATGTGCTGGGTCATACTATCTATATTTCAGTTTACTACATAAAGTACACACCTGCTACTCATATCTCCTCTATATTGTTCTGAAGTGATTATGAAAATAAAACAACTTTAAAACATAATGGTATGTAACAGAAGAAAAAAAATCTGTTATGTGTAGGCAAATACAGGCTGTTCAGAAGGGACAGACAAGGAAGGATACAGCCGTTCAAAATCTATCCATTTCTGGGCTGACTGATCAAGAGGAGCCTATTGATGAAGCCTTCTTACTCCAGCTACGGGAGGCATTGCACTCACAGGCTCTTGTCCTGCTGGGGGACTTCAACCACCCAGACATCTTCTGGAAAATTAGCATGTCGAGCTGTAGGCAATCCAAGAGATTCCGGGAGTGTATTGAGGACAACTTCTTAAGACAGGTAATAGACAGCCCTACTAGAGGGGATGTGACACTGGATCTGTTGGTCACCAATGCAAGTGAGCTGATTGGTGATGTCAAGATTGGAGGCAGCCAGGGCAGCAGTGATCATGCGCTGGTGGAGTTTGCAGTCCCAAGCAATATGGGTCAGGCAAAGAGAAAAGTCAGGACTCTAAATTTTACGAAAGCAAACTTCAGAGGTTCAAGGAGTTAGTCAGTGAGACCCCCTGGGAAACTGCCCTCAGGGTCAAGGGAGCAGAACAGAGCTGGCAGATCTTTAAGGAAGTTTTTCATAGAGCGCAAGAGCTCTTGATCCGCACATGTAAGAAATCAGGAAAGGAAGGCAAGACACCAGCATGGATGAGTTGAGACCTCCTGGTCAAACTAAAGGGTAAGAAGGAAATGCACAGGCAGTGGATACAGGCACAGGTATCCTGGGAACAGTATAGGGACACTGCCTGGTTATGTAGGGATGGGTCAGGAAGGCCAAGGTGCAGCTGGAGCTGAACTTGGCAAGGAATGCAAAGAATAACAAGAAGGGCTTCTACAGGTATGTCAGCCAGAAAAGGAAGTCCCAAGAAAGGATATCTTCCGATGAGCAAAACTGGCAAACTGGTAACAATGAACGAGGAGAAGGCTGAGGTACTCAACAACTTTTTTGCCTCAGCTTTCACTGGCAACCTCATGGCACATGGATGATTCAAGACAGCCAGAGTGGCTTCACTAAGGGTAAGTCCTGCCTGACCAACCTAATGGCTTTCTCTGATGGAGTAACGACAGTTATCAGTTATCAGTGGATAAGGGAAGAGCTACAAATGTTGTCTATCTGAACTTCTGTAAGGTCTTTGACACGGTTCCCCACAACACCCTTCTCTAAATTGGAGAGATACGGAATTGATGTGTGGACTGTTCGGTGGATGAGGAATTGGTTGAATAGTCGCATCCAGAAGGTCAATGGCTCAATGTCCAGATGGAGATCAGTGACAATTGCTGTCCCTCAGGGGTTTGTACTGGGACCAGTACTGTTTAATATCTTCATCAATGACACAGACAGTGGGATCGAGTGCACCCTCAGCAAGTCTGCAGATGACACCAAGCTGAGTGGTGAGGTTGACACGCCTGAGGGATGGGATGTCATCAAGAGGGATCTGGACAAGCTTGAGAAGTGGGACCATGTGAACCTCATGAGGTTCAATGGGGCCAAGTGCAAGGTCCTGCACCTGGGTCAGGGCAACCTCCAGTATCAATACAGGCTGGGGGATGAGTGAATTGAGAGCAGCCCTGTGGGGAAGGACTTTGGGTACTGGTGGCTGGAAAACTGAATATGAGCCAGCAATGTGCACTCGCAGCCCAGGAAGCCAACTGTATCCTGGGCTGCATCAAGTGTGGCCAGCAGCTTGAGGGAGGTGATTCTCCCCGTCTACTGACCTCCCATGAGATCCCACCTGGAGTACTGTGTTCAGTTTTGAGGCCCCCAGAATAAGAAAGACATGGACCTGCTTGAGTCAGTCTAGAGGAGGGCCATGAAGATGATCAGGGGGCTGAAGCACTTCCCCTATGAGGACAGACTGAGACAGTTGGGGTTGTTCAGCCTGGAGAAGGGAAGGCTCCAGGGCGTCCTTATAGTGGCCTTGCAGTACTGTATTTGGTTTGTGTGGCAGGGTTTTGGTGGCAGGGGAAGCACTACAGGGGTGACTCCTGTGAAAAGCTGCTAGAAGCTTCTCTGGCTCCAAGATGGACCTGCCTCTGGCCAAGGCCGTGTCAATCAGTGATGGTGGTAGTGCCTCTGTGATAACATATTTAAGAAAGAAAGAAACTGCTGAGGAACCTCCCGTGGAGAGAGGAGTAGAGTGCTGGAAACACCTACACAGACATCAAGATCAGTGAAGGAGTAGGAGAGGTGAGTGCTGGAGCAGAGACTTCCCTGCAGCCCATGGTGAGATGGCAGACTATCCATCCGCAGCCCATAGAGGACCTCATGTCACAGCAGGTGGCTGCAACTGAAGAAGGCCGTGACTCTGAGGGAAGCCCATGCTGGAGCAGTCTGTTGCTGGGAGGATTGCAGCCCATAGAAGGGAATCATGCTGGAACAGTTCATGAAGAGCTGCAGCCCGTGGGAAGTACCCATGTTAGAGAAGTTTGTGGAGGACTGTCTCCCATGAGAGGGATCCCACACTCAAGCAGGGGAAGAGTGTCCTCCCCTGAGGAGGAAGAAGTGGCAGAAACAACGGGTGATGAACTAACCTCAAGCCCCATTCCCTCCCCTCTGCAGCACTGGAGGAAAAGGAGGTAGAGAAACTGGGAGCAAAGTTGAGTACAGGAAGAAGCGAGGGGTAGAGGAAAGGTGTTTTTAAGATGTGGTTCTATTTCTCACTATCCTACTCTGATTTGATTGGTAAATTAGTAGTGGTGGTGGTGTTCAAATTAAATGGATGTTTTTTCCCAAGTTGAGTCTGTCTTCTGCCTGTGACCATAATTGGTGAGTGAGCCCTCCCTGTGCTTGTCTCAATCCCCGACTCTTCTGTCATATTTTCTCTTTCCCATCCCACTGTGGGGAGGAGTGAGTGAGCAGCCATGTGGTGCTTAGTTGCCCACTGGGCTTAAACCATGACACGTACTAAAAGGGGGCCTAAAGGAAAGACGGAGAAGGACTCTTTATCAGGGAATGTAGCGATAGGATGAGGGATAACAGTTTTAAACTGAAAGAAGGTAGATTTAGGTCAGATAAAAGGAAGAAGTTCTTTACTGTGTAGAACAGGTTGCCCAGAGAAGCTGTGGCTGCCCCCTCCCTGGCAGTGTTCAAGGCCAGGCTGGACGGGGCTTTGAGCAACCTGGGCTAGTGGAAGGTGTCCCTGCCCATGGCTGGGGGCTGAAATTAGATGATCTTTAAGGTCCCTTCCCTCCCAAATCATTCTATGATTCTATGATTCATGTGTGTTTGTAAAATGATTCACTGAAAAACAAACATTGATTTTCTTAAGACTTCTTGTTAGAAAAAGAGAAAGGTGATATTCTGAAATAGGGAACCAACTGACCAATAATTCTAAATGTAATAATTTCATTCAAGCTTTCACACCTGCCAGTCAGACTTAGACCACTAATCCCAACTCTGCTGCCTGAAGCTGATTTTATAGAGTCAGAACACACAATCACAAAATCTGGCAACAGTAGTTTTGAATTAACAATGAATTTTCCAAGGAGTCTGGAGACATAGCTAAGAATTTTCACCAGGAGAAACTGCAGAAACAAAGGGTTCAGAGTGGGTTTATGGATGGAATAAAAAGAGTAATACAGTTTCAACCTACTGATTAATTCTAGTTTGGACATAAAGTTTTCCTACACACTTGTACTTACCAGGCAGCTGCCGAAGCCCACCATCCTAGATGCAAAATATCTGTTATCGTAGGCTTGGGAAAAAACAACAGAGATTATGTTATTTGTATACAGACCTGCAGATTTTTAAGGGAATATCAGTCATTGTACAAAGGACTACTGACCACATAAGCAGAACGAAGTCCAGCTCCTTGCTTTGGTTCTTCTTCAGGATCGCAGACTGATTGATAGTCATACGACTTATTAAAGGCATACAGGGACATATTAATCAGGTTTCGCATCAGGCCAGGATCAATTTCACCAAAGAATCTTCCAATCTGATAAGGGAGAATATACAGAGATAAGTTAAAGTATTGCCAAACATTTTTCTCATTAGTGCAGTGAAGATTTATGATTTTTTCCCCTCACTGTTTTTTCCCTCTACACAACTCAATTGGTTGCGTTGCTTATTTATTTATTCGCTTGTTTGACTATTTCTCTCCCAAAAGCTTGGTTGGAGAATTCCAGTTAGACAGTATTTGTTAAATGCACTATCAGTGAGTCTACCCTGCTTGGGGAAGAAAAAAAGGAATCTGAGAAATAAGGTGGGTGGATGCCATATTAGTTGCCCTCACCATCACAGTTCTGTCAGCAGCCTACCAGCTTAAGGGCAGAGCACAAAGAACACAATTAGTACAAGTATGGCATCTTGAACCATAAAGAAGTCTGTGAAAAAGACTAACAAAATAATTGGAATTTCTAATATAGTAAATTTCTTGTGATTTGGAAATATTATTTTTAGGGTAATTTGAGAGTGAAATGCTGTTTTTTTCTCTTAAAACTTATTCAGATTGTTTTTCCTGTTCTGCCCTTAAAAATATACATACCTGTTGTGTATATTCATCCCGATTTGACATCAAAAGAAATCCACCATCATCAAGGATAACACAGTCCACATGCTGTTGTAAGAAAGTAAAATATGTTTTGCAGGAAGGATTTGTTAAGAGAACTATTTATTATTCAACATTTCAGAAGTATCTTCAAATCTGTGTGGCTCAGGCTAAATCACAACCCCATAGCCAAAGGCCAATATTAAGCTATAATAAGTACCACTATCAGTACTATAAAAGTTTGTACAGATCAAAGGCTTATTTGTGGCTTAATTTCACAAAAGTTGTTTTGTAAATTCTTATTTGCTCAATACTTTGTTAGCTCTAAGAGTGTTATATCCTTATTAAATCTGATTAAAATTGAATCTCAACTCATAATAAGGGACTACAGCTTCTTGTGTGCTTCAGACATGTTTGAAATCCTTTTCCATTTACAGTTTTTAATAGTAAGGGCAAATTCACAGCTTGCTAGTCATCGTTCCTTTCACTTGCCAAGGACTGTAGTGGGTTTCTTCTAGGTGTCAGGTACAGGAATGGGAAGCCCACTGGTTCCCTATGCTTTGCATTTTTTAAGAGATCCTTGCAGTCAGAGATCATATACTCTGGTGCTTTTCAGCCTGCATTTACCCTTCTCTAAGGTATTTCTTTTTCTCAGATATTTTTTTTTTTTTTTAAATTACTCCCTTTCCTCAGGATTCAACTCTTGCTTTGAAAATCATCTGTTATATTTTTCTCCCATTTTTCTTCACATCAGTCTCTATTGCTCTTACTCTATTTTTTTCTTCCCTCTAGTTCTTATAACCTCATTGGAATGATTCTTGCAACAACCACTTAACTGGAGTTTTATACCTTCTTTTACAGGCTCCCCTCCTAATCATCTCTTTCTGAAAACACAAATGATGGCCCTGTTTTCTGTAAAATTAACCTTCATGCAATAATAATAGAATTGCTGTCTTAGATAAATCTAGAGAGAATGAGTGAATTTTCACAATCTGCCAGATATTCATAAACCGAACATATTCTTACCATACTGTTTCTCTCACAGCCACAGATTTCACTGTTGCACTAAAAAACAGAAGAACGGTAAGCTTCACAAAAATGTTTCAAACCCCCCTGTATTTTGCAGTAATATTAATCAAACAAGAAAAAGTGAATTGATTTTCAATATCTGTATACGAATTTAAATTAATTTTGAGTCTCTGTCGTTTATCACAATTACCTCTGTGAGCAAACTATATTCAGTAATTATCAACAGCACAATCTCTACTGTCTTTCACAAAGTGTCTGATACATCCCCCTCATTAAGTATACTCGATATATGAGAGAAAAATAGTTTGGAGAACTTGTAAGGGTGTCAGTGTAGTGAGTATAGAGTAAAAGAGAAAGAACATGTACATTTCCATATGTTTGGGGTATGGAAAGAAAGCCTAG